>NW_021604618.1:11924564-11968290 GCF_004785775.1 Grammomys surdaster | reverse complement strand
GTGATGACTTTTTACTTGGACTCCAAAAATACACAAAACAAGAGCAAATATTGATAAGTGAGATAGGATCAAGATTAAGCTTTTACAAAGAAGAGAAAGATGACTCAGATGTTAAGAACATGTGTTGCTCTTACAGAGGACCAAAGTTTGGTTTTCAAAACCCATATGGTCATTCACAGCTTCCATTACTCCAGTTCCATGGCATCAGATTCCTCCTTTTTGGCCTCAGTGCATACCAGGCATGTAGTTAGTGCCCAATATCTTTACCCATAACACAAATGTTAAGCAAGACTACAATGAATCCACCCCCCTTATCTCATTTAGGATGACTACTATCCAAAAACAAGACAAACAAAGGCTGCAAAGGAACTGGGAAAAAGGAAATCTGATATACTATTGTCAGATGTAACTGAGTAAGCAGTGTGCAAAATGGGATGGCATTGATCTGCCTCTTCTGAAAACAGAACTGACATGTGATCCAGCTATCTCACTCCTAGTCTCATATAGAAAGAAAATGAAGTCAGAATATAGAAGAAATATATGCATCTCCACATTGCTGACTGTGGAAGTATTACTAAAAGCTAGGTGTCCAACAATAGATAAATATAAAAAACACACAATAGAGCATTCTTGAGACATAAAAATGATTGAAATGTCTTTTGAACTAAATTGCTTTAATCTATGCATTTAATATATGCTAGTAATGACTAAATACTTTGTGCATTTAATAGTTTTCTGAAACAGATAAGTAAAAAAGAAGAAATCATGTATATTATAAATGCCATCATATTACCAGTGAGTATTGCTATATGTAGGGAACAAAGAATTACTTCTCAGTTGGTGAAATGTGAGCCAACCACTGTATCCTAATCTTAAAGTGTTATGTTTTCACTCTCCAGAAAATAGCAGGAGTCATCCACTGTTTTTAACTAATAAAGAGTGTTGTAAATATGTGATTTGGAGGGTACCAAAAATAAAATTGAGTCTCAGGAGGGACCCACAATGGGAACAGTGTGCCTAATAGAATTGGGAAAATCTATTCTTCATTCCTAAGGCAGCAGTAAATATTTACAAAAAATGTTCCCTGTGAGATGCTCTCTGTCTCACAGTTCCTCCCTTGCATGGGAAATATGCTAAACTCTCCCAATTTCTTAAAAGCCTCTAGCAAATGAAACTCCTGGAATCTGTTATCCTCATTCACCTCCTGGAATCTCCATCACCAGAACAATCATTTTTCTTGAATGTTAACAATATTCAGAAGGTCAAATTAAATCATCAAGGTCAGTGTAACTCATGTGTGTTATATGTTCTTCTAATGTCTCATAGAACTCAGGGGCTATGGAGAGCTAGTGCATTGCTCTGTATTCATTATTCTATATGTTGCTGATCAAGTGCTAACACTTACTTTCTATATACTCAATTACAGATACCCAGTAAAGTTTCTCTTACAAAATAAGGTCAATAATTTAAATAGAACTCCATTCCAAAGTAATCATTCACTAGAGAAGATATTATTTCGAGTTTATTAAAGCCATATTCCATTTTCTTCTTTTCCTAGACACAAATACATCAGCCTTACATTTATTGCATTAGGCTTATACTGTACAGTATAGATTCACATTTTTTGGTTTCTCTCTCATACAATTCTATTATGTTTTTCTGAAGTCAAGGAACATTCTGTATTACTATAGCTGATACATTTTTTTTTTGGATAAGACATTTGTTTATGAATAGTATAAAAGTTACAAGTTCTCCTTACAAGTTAGCCAAAGAGTGTAATACTCTCTAGATATCTATGCTACTTTACAACTCAGTGCTGTGATAAACACCAGGACCAAAAACAACTTGGGAGAAGTTTATTTTAGCTTGTATATTATTCTCTATCATTGAGGAAAAAATGAGAAGTAGGGAAAATGATGTAAAAGAATAAGAGTTTGTATGGATAGATGATATAAAAAGTGAATTGTTAGGGAATAAATAAAGGGATTTTAAAGACTTATTGACTCGAACATGCAAATGGCTTTCTGATTGCCATGGTTACAGACTCTTAGATTTAATCCTTAATGTCTGGAAGAGTATCTGTACATGCTTATCTCACAGGATATGAATTTATGAGTAAAGAGCTTGAAAAGTAGTTTTTGTCTTCACCATGCATGTCATTGTCAAAGCACAAACAGAGGAACAGATGTAACATGTTCCAGCCAGAATTATGATCCAGATATAAAAGGAAAGTTCTTTTATTTATTTCAGAACATCAATAAATCTTTGAGTATTTGATTTTTGGAAAACATAGAAAAGACTAATTTTGTCTTTACCTTGAACAGCCTTACATTGCTTTTAGCTGTTAAATTAGTCTAATTTTGGCTAACTGTTGGATCTTCAAAGAGCAATCTTGTTATTTCTCATTTCACCTATTTAGAGAGTCAGTGAGGCAGGCCACTGGGCATCCTTACAATGGAGGAAACTGAGTTTCAGTGTGCAAAATATCAAACAGACATGCCACTTGCTGAGGTGTATGGCTTCATAATCTTCCTCTGAATGACCTCAAGCCTTTGCCTCTGAGCCTCCCCACCA
This sequence comes from Grammomys surdaster, assembly GCF_004785775.1. NCBI lineage: Eukaryota > Metazoa > Chordata > Mammalia > Rodentia > Muridae > Grammomys > Grammomys surdaster. The sequence goes on along the minus strand of NW_021604618.1, from coordinate 11,965,716 downwards.
CTTTGTAAGCAATATAAAATGATAGTTACTAATGTTTGGTCTTTGCTGCCACTGCTTCCCATAATGCCTTTGTTCTTTCCTGCTGAGCACAGTTAGGGCCTGAGCACATCACCTCAGGACATGAGATCATTTGAGAATTGGCAACTGAAGTGAATCCTGCTTAGCATCACTGAAATGACTTGCATCAGACTTCCCAGAACTTCACAAGATCTGAGTTCACAGGAAGAACTCAGATGTAAGAAGACTTCACAGAAATTATTTTATTTCATCATTATTTTTTATTTTTATCTCCAGCTTTCATTCTGGTGTACAGTCCATGAACTTCAGAGTTAAAACTTCCTCTAAGACACTCTCACGCAAAGCTATGTGAGAACAGGATCCCTCCTGGGAGTATAAATTATAATGATCACTCACTGATAGTTTATGTCATAATTTGCATTAGAAAAAAGTTGTTTTGTGTTCAAAAACTTAAACAATTTCCCTTGTGAGAGTCTAGTCTCCTGACTCGTTTGTGAGAAAGATATTACTTGTAGGTTAGCACCAGGCTTTTGCATATTTGAAAGAGAGATCTATTTGCTTTCCCCATTACAGCTAAAATACGCTTATCTAAGGCACTTCTGATGCTCATTATCCTTGTCCTCTGCTCATCGCCTCCCATCCCTGCTTCCAGTTCAAGCACTGTACTGTACTTACCAACAAGATCAGTTAGTTGTTATTTACCAATAGTCACCTCCAGTTTACTGTCCCCACAGCCAATTAGTTGTCACATCTGTCTTGTGTTTTGTAGCATCTTCTAGCAGAGTGCTAAAGTGTACCAGGTGCTCAATTAATATTTCTAGAATCAAAGGATCACTGAACTGAATCAGAAATAAATCTTCTCCTCTGGAGAAGAATCAGTCCAGCTAATCAAGCACTTTCTTTGTTTTCTTTTTTGATAATCTATTATTCACTACTTTCTGGATACCTCCCCATTCCCAGTCGTCTACTGGTTGTAGTAACAATTTCCTTCTGTCCTTGGCTCTTTGCCTTGGACTGCTGCCTGTGCTGGCTTCTTGAGTCTTACAGTCTTTGCAGAATCTGACTCATGACCCTGGGTATAGCCAGGGTACTTTGCTTTGGGTTGCTCATTATTTAGTTTCAATGCTTTTGTTTTGTGTTTTCATGCTATTATTTCTTTTCTTCCCTGTTTTATCTCTAAATAAGTTTCAGTCACCCTTTGCAGAGTCAATAAAATCAAGCTAGACATTCTTAAACCCTAATCAGCACAGATCAGTCCTGCATGTAATAGCTACTCAATATATTATCCTGCTCACTTACAATCAGTTGATCAAGGACTGTGTTAGTGTACCATTCCACAGTCTCATTGCCTTGCATCTCTTACCACTACTTCCTTGCTGTTCCTTCTGAAGACAACAGTAAATGTTCTGATACCCTCTCTGGATTGACTGAGACCTGCCACTAAGCTGACCTAATTCACTGGAATCCCAAGGTCAGGTTAATTTGTACTCTAAAGCATGAGAGTCAATGGGTATCAACTCTATCACAGAAGCAGTAGTTAGACCTTGTCCTAGAATTCCAGGGTTCTAAGTTCATCTATTCATAGAAGTAAGAGCACAGTAGTAGAATTTTAACACCTGTGTGGATGGTGTTATAGTTCGTTTATAGTAAAAATTAAATAGAAATTACTTTTTCTTCATCATAGTAAATATGCAATGTCTAGTAATAATTGTAGAACTAAAACTCTTTATTTGGGTAAGCCAGGTTTAATGCCACTTCCAAAAACATGACCAAGTGGATAGAGAAAGGACTGTCATTTTTATTATTACTTGGGCCAAAACATAGGCATTTCCTTCTTTATGTGAACATGACACAGCTATGACTTCCTCTTCTACGAGACAAGGAGTTTAGGTAGGTTCTACTATCTGCTGTCTTATGAGCACCCTTCCCCAATAACAAAAAAAAATTGTTGTTTGTAGAAATGCTATTAGTTATGTCTTTGTCCCCAAATGAGTTTGTTTCCCCACTTCAAATAATTCTTGCGGACTGTGTGCATTCCTCTCCTGGTGAGACCTAGACATGTTTCAAGACAAGTTCATCAAACACTCTTTGGCCCATTGTTTTATAGTGTTGTTTGTGTCCTCACACTCCAGAGATGAGCCTCCACTTAAATGATTTCAGAGGTCTAATTTCTGATTTGGACATTTCAACTAGGAAAAGATACTAGGGTAACTGATATGAGCTTCGCATTCTTTTCAAATACATTTCAAACATAGTAGCTCTCTGCAGAGATACAATGGGGATATGGGCAGAACTAAGTATCTCTGTTCCAATCTCTCACGTTGGCTCTGAGGAAAGGCAGCATGATTGGGAAGTAAAAATAGCTCCAGAGATTGTAAATGATAAAAGCAGAGAGAAGGGGAGACATAAAATGGTAAAAAAATATATATATATAGCTAAATATTTATATATACAAAAAATGAAAACATGAGGAACGTTCTTTCTGAAATGCATAATTAAGCTAAAGACAGAGTAGGCAGATGGAGTCAGTAATTACAGGTTCCTAATGTATTTAAAATTCCCAGAGAATGAGAGTGTTGCTACTAATTTTGTAGCTTCACAGTTTACAGTGTGTGGCTGTTTATAACACTGTTCCATTAACACTTAACATTCCAGTCAAGAAAGCTTATATTTTAAAAATAAACTAGGCAGATCAACAGCACACAATTTCTGACCTACTTAGAGTAGTGATATGAAACTGTCATTAAAAAATAAATTGTTCAGGCATGACTTGCAATTATTAATATTTCAATTATCCTCATTATTATCCCAGGCAGATGGGCATCATAGAAAATGCCGTGAATCTGGAAACTAATTTCATCTCATCAAATATCATTTTATACCTACTGTTGACTAGGAACTTCTCAAAATCCCTAGTTTACATTCACTATAAAACAACTCAAAATATATATCCCTGTAGAGTTCTTTGTAATAACTTGGGGAAGTAGTCAACACTGAACATTTTTTGAAGTTTTATGATATTTTAGAAGATGTTGGGTGTTGTTCCTATGAGGAGATGAGTCTGGGTATCAGTTTATAAATACAGCAGTCACAGTAAAGTTCATTGAGACCATGACATGCAAACGTAAGATAATTTGGCAATATGGTTATCTCTGGCAGGGGAAAGAAAGATGGCTGTTACTGGAAAGGCTAAAGAGGGTGAGTCTGACCTTTTTAGACAAGAAGATAAGTATGAATGGGAGAGATGAAGGTGATAAAGTAGGGAGAGATTGCTCTGTACTTAAGGGTACTTGCTCTCACAGACAACCTAGGCTCAATTCTAAGTACTGACAGGGAAGCTCATAATTCTTTCTAACTCCAGTCTCAGGAGTTCTTATGAGCTCTTCTGGCATTTGTGAGCATCAGACTTGCACATGGTACACAAACTAATATGTAGTGTAAGCATCAATCCTCACAATATAAATTGTATGTAAAATGTCAAAGATCATAAAGATCAGACACATTAAGTCTCTTGGTTACCAAAACATGCTTGAATTGTAATATGAGAGAAATTGGTGTTTATCTTAAGAGGGAAGAGGATGGAAGTAGATACAGAGGAAAATGGGGGCTAAAGTGCTAGATGGTTTGTCTCAACTCCTACTCAGACGACAGAGGTCTGTATTTCCCTCTGTAATTGTGTTAGCTACTTTCTTTATTGCTATGGCCAGATAACTGGGGAGGAACAACTTAAGGGGGTGCATTTTCATTTATGATGAGAGAGAGAGAGAGAGAGAGAGAGAGAGAGAGAGAGAGAGAGAGAGAGAAGCAGAGCTTGCTTGCCTCTCAAATGGCCTCCAGTCAAAAATCTGGGAGAGGAAAAGGCTTGGGCTCAGTTCGCTCCCTCTGCTCTTTCAGCTCAGGATGCCAAGCCATGGAATGTTTCTGCCACATTTGGGTTGAGTCTTGCTTCTTAGATAAACTTCTCTGAAAACACACTCAAGGACACACATGAAGAAGTGTGCCCATGGTTATTTCTTTTAAGTTATTAATGACTGGTTGTAACAGAAAAATACAACCACATCAATTACCAAGTTTTAAGTCAAAAGGAGAGTCATTTTTTTTTTCCAACAGGAACACCTTAGTTAGTGTTTGTCCTAAGGTTTCCAATTTATATTTTGGGCGCAACAGGTAGACTTTATTTTAAATCTATCACTGTTTTCTTCTTCTATGCAAGACACAAATTATCTTCCCAGGTATTATATTAAGATAGATTTAAGGAACTGCTTTTTGCTGTGAGGGTATATGGCAAACTCTTGTCTCTGGTCCTACACTGAAAATAACTGCCTCATATCAGTCAATGAAAAGTAATATCTGAAAAACTAAGAAATTTTTAAGCAAATATATCCTGTTGAAGATACAGATATGAAAAACTTCTCAATCCATTATAATGCAAAACAATTCCTACAGTTAAGGCTCAGGAATCCCTGAAGAATAGGAAGAAGTGGCAATGTAAAAGCCAAACATATATGTAATTTACTGTCAGATTGTATGTGCTACAAATGTTAGAGAGGCAACATCCGTGAAGTCAGAACAACATGGCTGATTTTAAAAGACCTGAAGAACCAATGATACACTGACATGGGAAGGGGTTCAATCCAGACAAAACCTGTGGGCAACCGGAGGATTTTGAGAGCAGAAGAAATAATCTTCCCCAAAGGATGAGCCCCCAAATTGGTTACCCAATACCAAATGCCCAGCCCTAAGATCAATCAAGCACACACACACACACACACACACACACACACACACACCATATCATATATACACAGCAGGCTACATTTGTGTATTTATGAATATACATGTATATATTATATATGATGTATATATTATATATTAATTTTAAAAGAGATGATGATCTTAAGAGAATGCAAGAGGGTGCATGCGAGGAGTTAAAGGAAAGAAAAAGAAGGGGAAATGACATGATCCATTATCAGTAGAAAAGTAAAACTATTTTTGAAAAATATAAATGGTGTTTTGACTTTAACTTTTTTTAGCGACCTCTGAAACAATATATGCACACCTATATAAACACATTAATAAGTAGTCTAATACAGACAGGCACTCATGCATCTACATACATAAACACAGCCACATACCCAACATACATACACACACACACATGCACACACACACACACACACATGCACACATGCACACACACACACACACACGCACACACTTATAAGCACACTTATACATGCTCACCCTAAAATGAAATTAATGCAGCCTCCTACTTATTTTTATTTCTATGACTGTCTGCACTGCCCATCACATCTTCATTTTGATCTTTGCTTCTAGGTAACTTGAGGTGGCTTCAGACAAACTAATACAGATATTTATGAGTACAGGTGAACCTGAAGTAGAACTTACAATGGAAGCATGTAATAACCTCGAGGTAGTCATTGCTTTGGTCTCCAGCCTGGGAAATTCCTGCATACCAAGCACCTGATAGAATCAGTCAGCAGGAACACATGCATCTGTTGTACACAGCAGAATTTTTCTCTCCAGGACATTGTCAATGCCATTGAGTGAGTTTGAGATACAAAACAATGGCATTCTGGGGAGCTGTGTTGCAGTGTATAGCTATTCCTCCTGAGGAAAATTCTGAGCACCATTTATTTAGAACTAAGGTGATCTTAGATTCCTAGTTGCTATGCTTGAGTCTTCCCTAATTTCCTTTGCTGGAACATATTGTCAAATATTATAGTATTAAGATATGGGCCTTCAGGATTAAATTAGGTTAAGAGAGATCCTTCAACTATTCTTTAACAACTTTCTCAACTATATCTCTATTGTTGGTATTTAGACTGAGGAACTTAGTTCCTCAGGTTTTCATAGTCTGTGAAATGTAGAGTAGCATTGCCTTGTCCTTTCAGATCTTTCTTAAATTTCTGAGCATAAAAAGATGGGGACAGATGAGTATGAATCATCATTAAAGTGGTTGAATACAGGGCCCAATTTCCAGCTTTTTGAGCAAGCACCACACGAATCCCCTTGGTGATATGGATTTTTCACTCTCAAATCATTAATAGTTCATTAATTTTTCAGCTAAATATTGGGAGCTACATAATGTTTAGAATGGCAATAAATGTTCATTGATAAAATAGTGACTAATATTTTGGGGATAACCAGATATTTTCTAACTATATTTAAGGCCTATACAACAGGGGAAATCCATGTTTCATGTTATAAATAGAACAATGAACCAATAACTGAGAAAAAACAGTGCCAGTTGGGAAAGTTAACTATGCCAAGAACTAAGCCATCATGTGATGTTTTTAAACCTCAAAGTTAAGATGAGAAACAATAGCGGAAATGAGGTGATGGTAGTGTTGATACTTGCCCTGGAGTCATAGAAGCCATGATGTAAGTACTACACTCAATCAAGAAGCTGCATATTCTAAACATAAAAACATGTTCATCTATGTTGACTTACCTTTCATGTAAACATTTTGAATTGTCTCAGACTTTATAAGTCAGAGAAAAAAATATGATAGGGGGATCAAGGTTGTAAGAGCATGAAGAATACTACAACACTTTAGTTAACTACTGGGGCAGGCACACACAGACACACCTGTGTGTATTACTTCTAAAAATTGTCTTCTAAAATATATTAATTTTACAAGGTAATTAGTTTGATGATGACATTTTCATATATGTATAAAATGTACTTTGATCATCTTTATTCTCCTATATAATCTCTCACCTTCCCTTCTGCTGAACTATATCTTTCCACATTCCACCATATCTTTCTATGTTCCTAAACTTTGTTGTTTCAATACACACTTGATGGTAAATCTATATTGTTTGTTTTTGTAAGACTCATGAGTTCTACACAATATTATTTTTTATCCCATTAAATATCATGCAAAATACATGATTTAACTCTTTTTTATGCCTAAATAATATGCATTATTCCAAATAAGATGTAAAGAATCTAAATCAATTATTATTGTTAAATATAAGTGTATATATTTAATATAATTATATAACTTATACATTATACATGTTAAATGCACAGATATGTATGTATACAAACACACAAACTTACATATGTAGTTCAGTTTTGCGTGAAAGATAACTCAACATTGATGAACATTTTTGCACGTTTAGAATCTGTAATTTCTTGTTTGAATGTGGCACTTAAATCATGGCTCCTACAACTGTGAGGCCAGTGTCAACACTACCATCACCTCATTTTCTCCATTGTTTCTCATCTTAACTTTGAGGTTTATAAATATCATATGATGGCTTAAATCTTGGCATGATTTATTTAATTCATTCCTGGTAAACATACCAAGTTATAGAGAACTCTAAATTTTGACTAAGATCTCTGGACAGGATCACAGTTGGGGAGAACATTGTGTGTGGATGACCTTAGTGTTCAATTGGTTTTGAACAAATGGCTTAAGTTGGAGTAAATATAGTTCTGTTTTACAAACTTCCTTGAGGAAAACACCCTATTTCTCTGGCAATCTTTTTTGGGGTACTTATTCTGACAACAGATATCTCTTTGTGTCACGTTAAATAAAGAAAAGATAAAATTAGCATCCTTAACCTTTCCCCTACTATTTATTTTTATTGTGAAAAACCATTAGATTCATTTGACATACAAAGAAAGTTTTGTCATCTCAGGGACACAGCACAGACATGGCACCACAGACACAGCACAGCCATGGCAGCACACTTAGAAATTGTCTAAGTATTAAATAAACATTAGATAGAAAAAGGTCGAGCATATTTAATGGCAGGTATATTTAATTTGGCACTTTGAGAAATTGCAATGGAAAGCACTGAACTAAATCAACAGGTTATGTTTGGTGATGTAGCTCAGCCCCCAAAGCTCTATAGGATATGAATTTGAATGAGTCACCCTTTTCCTCTGGGATGTAACATTATGTAACCTTGATAAGAGATCATTTGACACAAGGGGATCTGATACAGTAATCGGGGAAAAGTGTGTGAACCAAACAAAAGCATTCTCTTATGCTCCTGTATGAAGGAACTCATATCTGCTGGCAATCTCTTTTTCTTATGTTTCATAAGCTACTCCTACAGCCATTGTGTGCCTCTGATACCTTCAGCCTTTCTTTATGTATGTCCTCTCCATCTCTCTAGGTTTTTTCAGAAAGTAACCATATGCTATATTTGAGAAAGCCACCATATCCATTCCAGAGACATATGTGAAAGAAAAGATGTGAAAAATGACTCCATCAGCCATATATTGCTTAAAACAGGAAAGATGTGACACACCTGACTCTCAGGGTCCTGAATAAAAGGAATACCCCTGTTATTTATTGGTTTGTTAATGAGATTCAAATAGATGAGGTATCTTTCCCAAGATATGAATATTATTTCTTTTTTCAGACATGTAGATTTCTGTGATTCTCTTTTCTGACACATTCTTTATAACATGGAAAAATTTTAGACCCCTAGTATTTTTTTTTAAAAAAATTGTTTTTGTTGCTGTTACTGGTTGTGTTGGTGTATTTGCTATTGTTATTGTTGTTTTTTTATTAGTGTGTGTTCTGTTTTTATTGTTTTAGTTGGTCTTGTCACTCCTCCTTCTTCTCCTCTTTCTCTTCGCCATTCTCCTCATCCTCTTTTTCTTCTTCTGTAAACCCATATGCTTTAAGTATGAATGTGAATAGAAAACATGGAAATCTTTGTTCTCATACTTATTTTAATATTATATTGTATTATTTTTATAAATGCCTAGGCAAATAGAGATAACTTATGCACAAACTTCTTTTCTTTCTGACAAAGCTTATAATTATGTAACCAATGAAAATTAGATTGAAGAATAATAGCTCTTACAAAGATGCAACTTCACAATTGAGAGACACCCCATTCTTAGTCTTTTAAGATATCAAGAGGAATAAAACTGTTGGTAACATTACAACATTACTATGTATCAGACAAACAAGCCCAATACACACACACACACACACACACACACACACACACACACACTTGCATGTGCCAGCAGAAAGCAGAAAAAGGTGTTGGATACCTGAAACTGAAGTTACAAGTGGTAGCACTATGCATTACGCAGTATGGGTGCTGTGTCCTCTAGCAGAAAGCCTTCTTTAGCCCAACATACTCAGGTTCTATTAACTATTCTGCAAGTATTTCTGCTTGGATGAGTCACACAAGGACTTATTGTTGTTGTTATTATTATTATTATTATTTATTATTATTGGGTTTACTAGAACCCAACAGCTTTTCTCTATGAAAGACCCAAGAAATATTTGAAAGGATTTTTGACATCTCTCCCAAAATTATGAGCTTTCTAGGAAAATGTCAGTGTTATTATTGGATAAACCCTAACTGAGTCTGAGAGAACTAGATAGACCAGGAGTGATAAACGATAGTAAGATAACATACATACTTATCACAGATATTAAATATTGCATGGGATGTTAAGCAGTACCTATAGAGTCTTCTGATGTGGGATTATAACATGATGTATCATTATGATGACATTCTTATTTTCTGTGTAGTAGAGAGGCTAAAGGTCAACAAAATAAAACCATTAGGTCATGTCCAACAGAAAATACTAATCGGAGACCTAATGAATATATGGCCACCTTTTCAAAATATCTTAAAGAGACTATGGAGAGCATTCTCTATCTAAACTCAGTTCTTCTGAAGTTAGGACCCTCCTGCAAAAAGGGTAACATGCTTTATCTAGCAAAAATTGCAAAATTTGTCTTTGGAGCACAATACTCTCACATATCCCAATAAATATAAGACAGTTTTCCTATAAATGGGACATACAAAAAGAAGAAAGGAAATGAAAGAAAGCTAAAGCTACCAGAGTGAATGAAGGAAATACCCATATAGATGATCCTGCACCATAAGGAATGATTTGAGGTCTGCTGCTGATGTTTCTTCCTAGGAAATGAACTGGCTAACAAATATCATGTCTATCTACAGATGGATCACTGGAAGATATGCCTACATGTCAGGCATCCTTTTAAGATTCCTTGTCTTAAATGTAGCAAAAGTGTACAGTTTTCCCTGAGGATCAAAGAACCCACAGACCAGAGCCTCAAATGTTGTTCTCGGAGTGAAGAAGGCTTCAGCTCCAATTGGTTTCTGACTCATCTTCACCATTAATGGAATGGGATCTTTAGAAATTCTGGAAGCTTCAGATAGTGCCATAAAATTTCTCCTTAATGGCCTTAACACTATATAGAATATCTCACTTTGTATTCTAATCACCCGGACTATGACTCTTGTTGTGTTAGCCAAGTGACTTCATTTTGCTTATGGATATAAAAATTACATTTACCAACACTCTTCTGTTAATGGATAAATGCCTACTCTTTTATTAGACAGAGATGTATTCACAAAAATAAAGTCACAACTTACCTTCTAAATCATGGACCATGGGCTACTGTTCCATGGAATATAAATAATCCCACATTAATGGCAATCACCATTTATTCTAAATAGACAGACAGTGATTCTATCCTAGTAAGCCTTACTATTAATTTCTAAAATAAACTATCAGCATGTCAGGTACGAAAATGACAGCAGGTTCCATCATCCCCATTAGATTAAAAGCCTTTCATGCTTTTCCAAACCATAAATATTACTTTCTTTGCTTGAAGATTGAGTAGGACTTCAACCTTAACTGGTAAATTACATTGTTATAGTCTTTGAATATAATGATGTTCTCCTTTAATATCCTACTGCATGTTATGCAAAAGCATAATGAAGACTATCAGATGGCTCACAGTCCTGCATACCATAAATGAACGTAGCATTCCCTCATAGCTGGAGGCCCCACTACCTTTTGCTCTACTAATCCAGTATCTTCTAATAAGCAATGGTTTGTGGCCTGAATATTTTCTTTTGTTTCTCCACTTTCTTAGATTTTGTTTGTTTATTTTGCTTTTCATTTTAATGGACTGATACACAATGGACTCACCTGCACTCTTCCTCCCCAGAGCTTCAGAGTAGGGACCTAAATGGCTAAACATACAGTATAGAGTGGTTTTGCTGTAGAGAGATGCAGGGGGCATGATATCACCTAATAAGAACTTTGCATTCACTAGTCCAATTCCTGAAGCTTGTGCCCAAAGGAACTCATCTAAGATTTTTCTTGACAGCAGGGTATGGAGCTCTCAGCTCCTCATCTCCAAGCTCCTCATGATCTTCCAACACTTAGCATGAGAAAATTTGTTGAAGTAATTTGGGGACTCAGAGGTTAATTGATTTTGGACTCCTAGCTATAATGTTATAGGTAAGCCTCTATATGTATCCATAAAGAAAAATAATAAGTTTCCAAGCTTTGGCAACAACAGACTTTTAATTATCAAAATCTCTTTTGCTTGGGGCTCCAAATATTGAGAAACTGTACCCTGATAGGCCTTCACAACTTGGTATCTACCAAGTTTCAGGGAAAATATCTGATGGTCTTCACTCAAGTATTAAATCAAATCCATCTACCTATCACATGTTTCTCAAACAGATAGCCTTAGGATCCCAGGAGTGGCAGGGATGTATTAGAATGTTAGCTGATACTTCGTAGTTAGTGGGATAACTCCTTAAAGATATTCTAAGCTCTCCTTTGAGTGTTTACACTTCACATCAAATAACTTCGTTCCTAGATTCCAAAGGACCTACTGGCTTACAAGTGCTCGTTTTTTATATTGTTAGTCTTTACTATTTGAAGTCACTAAAATATTATTAAAATAATAATCCACACTTTCACGTGCCATTTTGCTTCCAACATAAAGTATAGATTGCCTGATTTGAAGCTACTTTCAGTGAGCTTCCAATTTGTGATTGCTTTGGTATTATTAATTCTAATACTTGAAACATGAGAGATACCTTTTTGTTAATCAGGATTTAATGTGAATTACTGATGCCAGATCATATGTGAAAAATGTTATCATTTCCCTTACAGAAACCTGGCCTCTACTTACCTGGAATTGTGGCATACTTGGTTAAATTAATAGATTCATTATTGCTTTGTAACTTCTTTATGGCTAACAGGCAATTACATATGCACTAACTGTAAGTATGCTTTCTTGAAGTGCATGTTCCTGTTGGGATTTGAATAAAACATATTAATTTAAGCCGAAAACACTCCATTAACTGTGGGTCTCAGATCTAGCAGTACTGGAAGCAGTATGTTTGATGGCTGTAACAGCAGTAGTCTATTGCCGGGCCCACAAAATGTGAACACACATGGAAGAGTGAGGAAATTAGAGAGCAGATGTGAGCGCCAAATGGGCAACTAAATCCCCCAATGCTGTGTTCTCTCTAATTCCTTCTGTAGCATCTTACCTTCCTCCTGTAACTTACACTGCAGAAAAAAGTAATTGGGACTTATCCAGAGGTTAGAAACAGGAGCCAGATGGGTGGTCTGAGTCAGACATCCTCCTCCACTTTTCCAAATATACACAGTGAAAAAATCATTAAAGGATTACATCACTTTTGCCATCTAAACCAGGACTGATTGTACCAAATTTTTAAACAGGTGTTCAGTTGCAACATGTCTTATAAGACTACTGATCAGGTTTTTTGCCAGTCTGTGCTCTGTGTTCTACTGATCATTTTCAGGTTTTTAAATCTCCTAATGGTATAGACAATATCAATGTGAATATTAGACTAGAAAAAAGAATTACAGATAACAGAATGGAAATTTGAAAATATTGAAAGAGTATATGTAGATGACTCTAGTATAAGTCTGTTCAAGCCCAGATAGAACTTCTTTTTGGAGAACAATTAAATCATACTCATTCATTTTATCATGTCGTCAGACATGTAGGATGCACCCTTTCTGGTTTATGTTAAAATATAATTGTCTCTCATTCTTCAGAAAGGCTGAAAAGCTAACTCCTGGTGCCATTAATGCATTGAGCAGCTTCTTATGGTGTTTTAGCTCCTGGGTGCTCTGTGGGGGGATGAGGGGGGGACAGGTTGGCATTCTGGTTGCTCGATATTGTTGTTCTTCTTATGGGTTGCAAACCCCTTCAGTGGTGGCACACTCCTATAGTCCCAGTAGATTGGGAGGCTAGGGTAGGCTCATGCTTAAGAATTCAAGGCCAGCATCCTGATACTCAGGATGCTCTATCAAAATAACCTAAGCTAAGTAAAAAAAGTTGACCACACAGGTCACATACTGTAGTTCTATATTAAAACTTAGCCATAGAAACAGAGCCAGAGAAATGGTTCCTTAGGAGAAATGTAAGGATAGAAGATATGGGAGAGAGAACTTTCAGAGGTGATAATAATATTATTAAATTGATGATAATGATGGCTACACTTATCTAAAAATATATTAAAACTATTTAGATTAAGAATTTTAACCTGATATAGTAGATACATAAAAATTTCAAAGCTGTAAAAAATAATTATTTTTAAACCATATGACCTATATGAATAATATTTTAATTTGCAGAAGTCTCAAAAAGTGTCTTGAAAACACATTTGTAAATGAATATACTTAAAATTATAAAAAAGAAGAAATACTTCTTTCTTGTTTCCGTAAGTGCTGAAAAATACCTATGAACAACCAGGTAAGTTTTAGACCCAGTGAGAGACACCCTGTCTGTCGGATAGCAGAATTTATGATGAATGATTACCATCTCAAAATATTGTATTGGCATAAATATACTTACGTGCATTACAAACAAAATGTGCACTATTTATGACAATATTACAAGACTTGCCATGTGTAGACATAGGCTTTTTGTCTTGGAGATTAAGGGTGATATATTCAGTTGCTGCCTACTAGCTATAAAAGTATTCAGACAACAAAGTGTTTGAAGTGCACCCAAGATGCCTAAAAAGTGTTGAGACCTAGATCCCATATAAAATAATCAAGAAAACAAGTGTTGTGGAGCACACATGCAGCTTGCTTCTAATCATAACTCTGAGAATGCAGATACTGGCTGAATCTTGTGACAACTTGGCCACTGACCCTAAACCCTAGCTGAACAAGTTATATGTGGGTTAGCAAGAGACTGTCTCAAAAACTGAAGGTGGACTGTAGGACAGTATAAAGGAAGTACGCTCAAAATTAGCGCTGGCCTCTGCAAGCATGTGCTCATATTCACACACACACACACACACACACACACACACACACACACACACACAAACAAATTGGTATTGACCCAGACAGCTATCAAATTACAATGAAACAGACCTGTATCTGCCCTTCCTACCTAAACTCAAGTCCCAGATAGTAAACTAAAGCAAAACCAAATTAGGCCTATTTAATATGTACAGATCAGGACAACAACTGTTTACCATGCAAAGAAATAGAAATCTAGAGGTTAACTGAACAAGAAACAATATTTATATTTTCTGGATTAAAAATTGGTAGCTATTTGGTTGTCTAGATTTTGTTACCTAATGGATGGTATTTAAGTCCTGGAGATATAGTGACATCTGAATTATGAAAAGATAAAACATGAAGAGAAATAGCTAGAGTCTACATTATACAAAGTGTTTTCATGAAACAGTGAAAAGAACAAAACAACTCAATGGACAAGTTGTGAGGGATAGAGAGCTTAGGGATATTATAATGAAACCTTCCAAACTAGACTCTTTTCAAACATAAGGAATTCAATGCTCATAGTTCTAGGGGCTGGAGGTCTGAAAGTTGTGTTGGAAGTGACAGTTCATTCATAAGCCACTCAAGAAGGAGACTTGCCTGCCTCTTTCCTCTCTGGCAAATTAGTGACCCAGGCTTTCCTAGGTTCCTGTGGCCTACTCCACTTTTACCTTATTTCCTCCATGGGATTTGCTTGTATGCCTCTCTTGTCTCATAATGTTTTCATATAAGGGTATCAGTAACACTGGATGAGAAATTCTATACTCCATCAAATACTCATTTTCACACAAAATACTTTCAAAGGCCTTATTGGCCAATCACAACATGCTTTAGAGTCCTGGAAGATTTTCTTTGGAGACACAACTCAATACAGATAAGAAAAGATAGTTTTCAGTATTGTTCTTGTTAAGCACAGATTCATTTATGTCATAATGTCACTTTGAAGTCGCCAGATGATCATCAAAGCATGATGTGTGCAAACTATCTTTTGTTTACATTATCCAAAAGTCACATGAATGAATGCCATGTATGTGACCCTGGATTCTTAAGGCCTATAGCTTTACATTCAGAGAAGAGGCTTCCCAGACAATTTAATAACTGAAGAAGTTATTATTCTTTTTTCTCTATGTGTATTTGTATGTAAAAATGTGTGACCACTTCTATGTGTGGTATGCTCACATTGAGGCCAAAGTTAACAGTGGGTGTCCTCCTTAATCACTATTAACCAGTTTTGTTGTTGTTGTTTTCTTTGTTGTTTGTTTCTTTCTTTCTTTCATTTTGAACATGATCTTTAACCTGTTCTGGAGTTCACCAGTTGGGCTACACTAGTACTTTAAAAAATAACTTTCAGAATTACTTAATGAGTACTATATTTTTGTAATTTGTATTCCTTGATCTTCCAGTCCAGCTCTTCTTGTGTCCCCCAAATCTCTTACAAATTCATAACATTTTCTTTCCTTTATTATTGTTGTTAGATATGTAACAATATGTAAAATATGTATACATATGTGCATGTATATGAATGGTTGACGTACATGCAAATGATTATATATACATATATATGTATGTATGTATATATATGTGTATGTATACATATGTTACATATTATTATATATATACAACAACCATAATAAAAGGAATGGAAAGATGAATCTCTGAAGGAGTTGGAGGACACATTTTGCATTATTATTTGTCTAATTATTTCCATTTGGGCTGAATAACCTTCAGGTGGCTCAATCCCTGGAGAACACCAATTCTCCCTCCCCCAGCAGCCATTAATTGGCTATAGTTCTTCATCTAAGGATGAAGACTTATGAGATTCCCTCATAAATGTTTGAGTGTCAACTGATGTTATTATACTGGTCTTGTTTTAGGAGCTCATACTGTCAAAATTTCATGAGTGCATCTTCCCTGTTATTTGTAGTAGACACTCTGTTATAGTAGATGTTCTGGTCCTCTGGCTCTTAAGAATATTTCTGCCCACCTTTCTACAGTGTTTCCTGAGTCTCAAATGTAAGGGTTGTGTTGTAGATATATAACCTGGAGTTAGTCACCCAATGTTGTTTTCTATATCTCACTCAGTTGTAAGCTTCTTTGATTTGCAGTGAGAACTATATTTCTTTATTGATAAAAGAATGAGTATTCATAATGAAGTTGGGAACTACACTGATTTTACAAAGTGGCAGTACTCAATTCTCCTCTATGGTCCATGACCTCACCAACCATGGGTAATTGTCTATGTATTCAGTAGTATGCACAAATTGCCACCTATTGAGTGAAACCTATGTCCAATTACAAAGATGCCATTTACCCCCAGAATATTAGTGCCATTATTGCATCCTTGTGGACATCTTGTTGTGATGTGTTGTCATTCATGGGCATTATAACAAGATAGAACTATTAATAGTTTCCATTCCTTGGCAGGTTCCACTACACCTTTGAAAACTATGAGGAATAGTTTCTAGGTAACATGATGCCATTCCATATCCTGCTCAGTTCCTCTGAGTCCTATGTTTGAAATATGTGTCTTCAGCAATAGTCTCTTATCTTCAAAATTCTGGGGGTAAACAAGGGCAACCACAGAATGAGAGTCTTTTGAATTCTTCTGACCAAAAAGTGGAGAGAGACTTCCCATGCCTAGTACATAATCTACGGCTCTTTGTTAAGGCATTATCACCTCATATGGCTTAAATTCTAGACAAGTATATATTCGTGTGTGTGTGTGTGTGTGTGTGTGTGTGTGTGTTAACTAAAAAGGGAGAGAGACAGCAATATGGGAACCAGGGAGGGAGGGAGGGAGGGAAGGAGGGAGGGAGGGAGGGAGAAAGGGAGAGAGAGAGAGAGAGAGAGAGAGAGAGAGAGAGAGAGAGAGAGAGGGAGAGAGAGAGAGAGAGAGATTTTAGAACAGGGCTAGTGCCTATTTACTTTGGTTAACTCCAGTTGAGCATCACAAGGTACCCTCATCACAGAGGAGGAAGGGAGAGCACAGTGGCAGAGTGAGCACCCCCAGCCAAGTAATTCTCTCCTCAAAGTCTGAAGGCTATGCAGACTGCATAAGAGCTGATAGAAGCTCTATTGTTAAATCACCTCAATCTGCAAATAGAATGTTTTTCCACAGCACTGTGTTTCTGTTCCTAAAATTATAATGAAGAGAAACCACACCCAAAATGATGTTGACTGAAAGTGTTTACTACAGTACATGCCATCCAAGCTAGTGCTGGTGAGAACCAGTCCAGCTACATTTTGTATATGAAAATATTCTTAAAATATTAAGCAAAGATATGCATCACAAATGCTTATAAATATTTTCATATACTATGAGGTAAATTTAATGAGATGCATGAGTGTCACTGGGATTAGCATCTGTGTAAGATTAGCTGTGTTTCCTGAATTTCCAAGTGGCATTTATACCTCTTAAATTTTTTATTATCAGCTTTAAAATTCAGGAATGATAATTGAACATGGGTAATATAGTTTTCAGTAACATTGGTTTGTTCCCTTGAGAGGCTCTGCATTCTATTTAGGCTCCTCCATTGGGCCTGTTTGGCTAGAACTCAACAACTATGAAAGCCTGTTCTAGGTTTAAAAATGGGGTTCACTCAATTTAGAAAGTTTTATCTATCTCCCTGAATCTATCACCCAGTACTTTTATTTTCTCTATATTCTTATCATAAAAGCATGCTCCTCATGTGAATGCTATACATAATTTAAAAAAGGAGAAAGGTCAGATGGAGGTGGCTTATGAATAAGAAAATGGTGTCAAATGTTCAATCTGCTCTCTGCCAGAGGATTACAAATTGTGACTTAATTTAATTTAGTATTTATATTTTATCTTTTTGATTTTTATTAACTTATAAACTTTATATTTTAGTTAACAATTTCTTTGATTTAAAATACTATTTCATTCATGGGTACATAAGATTTCTGGAGCAAAACTCACACAGTTGGGATTGAACATAAGACGCCTTCTCTAACTAAACAGAGAAGGGGGAGATGCCAGAAGCCAGGACCCTCGCCCTTACCCTTACCCCCTACCTTTCCCCACCTGCACAATGTCCTCTGAAGCTTGGCAACTGCAAGATCCTGCTTAGCAACTGCAGATAGACTCAAAGCAGTGTACCATATCTTCTGAAGAACAGCAGGTAGATCATAATTCAAGGCAGTGTACCATATAGACCATGACATGTTTCAAGGCACAGGCCAAGAAGATTTTGTACTTTTCCACCACCTGGACCCTCTTACCCCCTCCCCTTGTAAAACATGCTATAAAAAAGCATTTCATGTTCAAAAAAAAAAAAAAAAGCTGATCTCGCAGGAGTGAAGGGCAGGATAGTGTTTACCGTAGGTGGGGAAGGGTAGGTCGGAGCTGAGGGTGGAGAGAAGCTGGCTGCAGGGAAGAATGTGTTCTGTGCAATAGCAAGGTAACCGTGGTTAACACACACTCTTGGCTCCTCCTCTTGGTAGTGGGTGGCCCACTGTGGACTTGGGAGAAATTTCAAGAGACCTGCAGAGTTCAGAAAAGGCTGTCTGACTCCTACTGTTAAAACACAAACCATCATGTTTTAAACTAACCGAATTTTTAAAAAGTTGCTTAAAGGATTTTAACCTCAAGAATTTCTAATATGTTGAACCCATTAAAAAGTGGTGTATTCAAAAAAAAAAAAAAGATTTCTGGAGCAAAAAAGTTTGAGCTTTCCTGTGATTTTTTTGTGATATGCTCATAGACAAAAATCATGAGATCAGTGTGTGGTATGTAGATGTATATTTTTAACGATCTATATATAAAACTAATGATCAGAAGCTGAATACTGCTCTAAACCGCACATTCTAATTCCTTTTCTCTCAAATGGCTGCCTGTAAACAACTTGTAAAACGGAAACTAACTTACCTGAGTATGAAATGCTGCCTACAATGGCTTATTTCCTGTATTTAAGCACCTAATGATCAGCCTTTTGTTAGTCAGTCAACAACATGTAAAGATTCTCCTATGTGGAGCAAGAAGCAGTGCTAATCAAGGGCAAAATAACTGCAAGAAGCTCTCATTAAGGTAAAGAGATATCAAGAGCCACATGGCTAAGTATTGTCTATACCCATTGCTAAGTATTGTCTATACCCATGAATACACAACGGAGCTAACTTTTGGTGAATGACAGTGTTTTCATGGCATTGCATTATAATTCCTTCCATTTTTATTTCTTTTTTTTTTCATTTGTTCTAAGGTGCTAAATTCTATCTTGTGGGCTTTAAATATCAAGAGAGTTGCTTGTCACTAGTAAGTTTTCATTTTGCACCACGGGGAAGCTTGTGATCTTACACTCTCTGTTCTTCTGCTGTGACTGCTGTTGATCTTAGCATAGTGTACTTCTGCATTTCTTGTGTGACACTACCCTGGGATGAGGAAACTGTAGAAGAGAAAGGGCAAAGGGCAGCATAAGGAAGGATGGTCAGGGAAGGATGAACTTAGAAAGGCAGAAGAACGGAGGTTGAGGTCTGTGTTCCACTAATGGCTAGATCACTGAATATCTGCAACTGTATCCGTAGCATTCCTGTTCAGAGAAGGATGTGATTAATTTTCCTCAGTTTTCAAAATATTCAGTGGAAGATAAAATACTTGGTCAGTTTTTCACATGTCAACTTGGGGGATGTGAAATTTTATTTTATTCCCTTTTATGGTCTGTTTGATTAGAATATGCTTCTAACCTTGACAGATGTTTGACACAGTTGCATAAAAGCCATTCTAAGAGCTTTCCTGGTGCAAAACCACAAAACTCAATCTACTCCAGGAAGGCAGAGTCTGTTAAGGAGTGCTTCCTAAAGTCACAAAAGGTACTCATCTACTTACTGTATGGTCTCTGAAAGGTATGAGGCACCTAATATCTGATAGCCTTCAGAAATACACACACACACACACACACACACACACACACTAAAAAAAATCTGGGGGGTTGGTGTGATCAGTTATTTATGCATATACTGTTGTTCCTCTCCTCTCTCACAAGGGCAAGTTTTACTTAAAAGCAGCTCCATCAGCAATCATGTCTGAAAGCCATATTACAATGTGCTGAGAAAGAAAATGAGGAGCAATAGCATCCATGTGCTCAGCGCCTGCTGTGTAACCTAAGCAACAGCACACTAGCTGAGATCAATGTAACATATGGGGCAGACCACCCATCCCTCATCTCAGTGGACCTGTGAGATAGGAGTTTTTGTTGCTCACAGAAAATGGGACATTTCTTTCTTTTAGACAACTTTCTATCAAGAAAGTACTTAGAGTCACAGTTTCTCTTGAATTATGGGCCTGCTGTCCTTGAAGATAGACTTCTAAAGTCAGTGTACTTATGAGGAGGGAGTCGTGGGCCCGACAAGCTTGTGACTACTGGGAATTGTTGTAGAATATTTAATCACCTTGTGAACCTCAAGATTGTGTTGTTTACCTAAAAAAAAGCGTTTATAGTTGTGTTCTGTCTAAGCTCCTTAGTACATATGAAGGTAAAGTTAGTTTGTAGAACGAAGCACCCATATTTGAAAGTGATCAATAATTGAGTGGCAAAATGATGAATCAGAGAAAAATATTTGAAAGAATAGGATATAAGCAACTCTCAAAAGAAGAAAGAAGAAAGGAAAACTATCTAAGAGAGCACAGAGAGAAAAAAATGGATGAAAAGAGTAAAGAAGCTTTACCAGGAGAGTTTTAAAGAGATGTGTTCAAAGAGAACAAGCTAGATACAGATGAAGACAGTATTAGAGAGAATGAGGAGACAGAAGATTAGAACATACAGCCAAAAAATGGTATGATGCCAAGCAAAGCAATTCTGGAGAGGTCGAAAGAAGCCAGGTTCAATCAGTTTGTCTGGAGAAGAGTTTGAGCCATAACAGCTAAGTTGACATACAAGCCAGAGTACAGAAAGAAAACAAAGTACAGAAAGATTATTCAGCAGTAAGTCTCAGAAGCTGAATGTACTCTAGGTCTACATTATATTATACGGAGGTTAGAAGCTTCCAGGACTAGGCCTAGGTTGGCAGACAGAGGCAGTAAGCCTTGGAGATGACAATTACTTCAGGAGAATATAAAATATTTTAACACAGGCCTAGAAGCAGCACACACTGATTCTTATCTTGTTCTCAATCCAATCTGTCACATATTCCTCTGTTTCTGCAAGAACACTAGGGTACTAGTCTGTCTTATGCCTAGGATGAAGAGGAAATTAGAGAAGCAGCCCCACTGTGCCTTATGTCATGTAATCTTCAGGAGCACTGTGCATGGTTCATAGCACTGTTATGCTTAGTTTACAGTTGAGTAGGCACAAGCTCAATAACAGCAGATTGGGGATTTCAATCCATTTCTTCTGGTGCCAAAGAAGATATTGTTCTATCATGTTCTTTTCCCTCTATAACATGAAAAAGGACTTTTTGTTTTTACAGTTTGCCCCCTTTATTCTTCCCCATGTTTTCTTTCCTCTTCATTCAACTTTGCCAAAATTATCGTAGTCTTCAATGACTCTACTTAATCATTATGTACTTTGAGATAGTACACATAATTAGCCTTGCATAGATTCTGTATTGCATTGTGGGGCGTTGTTATATCTTAATTTTATATTCCATTTTTTGTAGATGTTACTCCTTTAAATAATGCACTGATCAGACAGCACAAGGACTCTGAAGATATGTTTCTTTGATGAAGTATTCAGAAGATACTCTGCTTATTGAAAGGTGATTCTGTTTTGTACATTGTTAGATTATCTATCTTGGCTCTTCTGTCTGTGTGCCTCCCTTCCTCCCTTCCTTCCTCCCTCTCTTCCTACCTTTTGTTCCTTCATTTCTTCCTCCATTTTTATTCATTCCTTTGTTCTTTCTTTCCATTTTGAGAAAGGTTCTCATTCTGTAACTCAAGCTCCACTGAAACTCAGGCAATCAGCCTACCTCAACTTCCTAGGGGCTGAGGTTACATACAGGAGCTACTTTACCTTATTTCAGTTTTGAATTTTTTTATTTTTCTGCAAATTTCATAAAAATTTTGCAGAGCAAAAACAAAATATGGCTTAAACATAACAAAACATCGAGGATGCGCAAGGTTTGGCATTAGATGATACTTGAAAGGTAAAGCAGGAAGATCACAGGTTTGAGGCCAGCTAACATCACTTTTGGAAAGCTTTTAGCTCAAGTTCCAGTAGAGAGAAAAAAGTTGAAAGTTGAAGTTGTGCAAAAGTTATATCATGATCCAAACTGTAAAACATATATGGAAAGTAATGTACTCCAAATTTCCATAAGACTGTCTCTCTGGATAGCAACATGAAGTATGTATGTTTCAAGCTCTATATCTTTAATTAAAAAAAATACCATCTTTGATTTTAGTTTGCTACCCCACCTTAAGCTCCCAGAATGGCTGTGCTACGAGTGCCCACCCAAGTTCCCTCAGATCCCCAGATGAAAAATAATAGACACAAGCATACACACACACACACACACACACACACCAGTTAATCTTAAAGTGCCTTTGCTAACTCAATGACTGCGCACTCCTTAACCTCGCCTCCCATTCTAGGCATAATCAGATAGAGTGGCCACTGGCCACTCTATCCAAAAACTCACAGTTGAAAACGTAGTTGGCTTTTCTTCTGCAGCTACAACTCTTTTCTCTTCCTCAGTTCTCCTGATCCTCTATCTCCCTCTGCCTCTGCTAGCTTGCCTGCAGGGACCAGGAAGTCTCATCTATTCCACAAGTATCATTATTGATGTATCAAGAACCAACTGAGGAACAGGACCTTAGCATAAGACCCACTCCCTACGGTTTTTCATAAATATTTTTTAAAACCAGAAGAGAATGCTCACTGGCACACTGTCCTATTAGTTATTTGGACTGGGTAAGAAGAACAGGATTTGTTAAGGAAGTGTCATTTCCATTAGTGAGTAAGACCTTAAGGGATTCTTCTATCCACAACCTTCTTATCTAGAGGTAGAGCCAGACAGACAGCAAAGAAATTTCAAATGGTGACATAGCTGTCATTAGAAGAGCAGAAAGCTGTGACAGGTAAATCAGGTTAAAGAGAATGGTTGAACAAGTAGCTTCTAGGAAGAACTTACTGTGTCATAACCTAGAATCATTAGAATCATGGTCCACACAGCACAGACAGTTTATGTTTCTTTCCATTTCCACTTACTTCTTGAAAACCCCATTCTGCCATTATCAGATATTATCATGAATATTTACAGCTCACAATAAATTATTGAAGTTGTTTTAATTTGCTTTTTTAATTGCCATAATTTGGAAGCCTTTGAAACTACAGTGCACATGTTACCACACAATGCTCTTTTTGAAACTTTGTAGTAAGTTTAATCAATCACAGCAGTCTAACCCCGGCATAGAATATTGCTCAGTGATTTCTCTTCACCTGCCAAGTTTACCTTAATTGAAAGCCTGCTTGTAGAGTCCTCATAAAAAAAAGAGGGACATACTGCATTCAGACCCTGAAGAACTGCCTAATGAGAGCTAACAAGACTGGGGTAACTGTACCATCAAGAATTGCTCTGTGCTGTGGAGCCACAGACATATGAAAATAAGTTGAGGTTGATGTCATGGGGAGCAAGAATGAAGATTTCTGTGTGAGTGTGCTTGACCAGAAGGGAGATAAAGCAGGTGCTGAATGCAAGTAAATCAGGAATGTGGCTGGGAAGTCCCTAGGTAGCAAAGAACATTAGAAATATCTACTCTGTCATTGTGCTTAAAGAGTGTTGAATAAATCTGTAAGTCTCCATCTTAATTATTTTGGAGCTAGCCTGGTTAGATAAAACTTCCACTTTTAAAATTCATTGTTATAAAGCAGTGAGAATCTAGAAAACCTGTTTCAGTGAAGACACTCAAATTAGTTTAGATGCTTTAGATGCCGTGAGACAATTCAACATGTGCTAATACTGCTCTACAATTATTCATTTACTACTGCCACATTAGGATCACTCATGTGCTAATGGAATTTTATGATCATGCATGTGCCAATGATACTTTATAATCACACATTCGCTAATGTTAACTCTATGATCACACAGATGCTAATGCCACATTATTATATTTCATGTGCTAATTCCACTCTATGATCACATATGTGCTAAGCTACTATACGATTAATCATGTGCTAATACCACTGTATGACCATACCTGTGCCAATGGTACTGTATGATCACACATCTGCTACTCTACAAGCACAGACATGCTCATGACACTCTGGGATTGCAGATGTCCTCATACCACACTACCCTCTCTAAAATATACCCACCTTCATTTATCTCCTTATTAGAAATTATCAACAGACAATAAACTGCACATACCGAAAGCAGACAAATCTATAATCCTTAAGTAAATGCAGGCCCTGTCCACATAAGGATATTTTGTTGAGAAACAACCACACATATGCAAAGATCTTACCACAGAGTGGTAATGGAACTGCCATAATGTCACTGGGAATAAATTATTCATGCACTTGTGGTGTTGGTGAAACAAATCTCTTCTCCAGTTATATAAATTCAAACACATAGAATTCATGTGCAGGAAGTATCACTTGCTAATGATAAGATGTGACTTGCTGATTTGTACATTACTATACTACCCTACTTAAGCATTATTTTAGAATTCATTTCTATCTTTAATTTTTAAAATAAGCTTAACTGTAAAATAGCATGAGACACGTCTTTTGGGAAGAATTCCAGAAGCATGTCTTGTTGTTCTAGGAGATGACAGCCCCAGATATGTTATTGTACATGATGGCATTCCAAGATGGGAGTTGGAAGGCACTGGAAAGAATTCCCCTGGCTCTACAGTCTTGGTTATGTGTATGTTTGTAGCAGGATGTATTAGCATTTAACAAAAGTTAAAAGGTAAAAATAAAGCTTAAATCTTTAAAGCTGAAGACTGGGGAAATGTTCCAGTCAGAGACATTGTCCTTGTGAACAGAAGGCCTGGTATTTGATCCCCAACAGTCACATAAAAGGTTAGGAGTGGTGACACCTGTCTCCATTCCTACTGCTGAAAAGGCAGAGCCAGGATCCTTGGGGATAACTGTCCAGCTACTCTAGTATGCTGAGTTCCAGATTAGTAAGAGACCTAGTCTCAAATTAGACAGAAATACTCCTGAGGTTGCCATATGACATCCACAGGCACATGATACACATACATGTATACAGACATATGTACATCCACCCTGACATGTGAACATACTCATTTGCATATGAGCACACACATAAAAGATGAAAACTAAGAAAAATTTATAGTATAACGAAATCATGAAAAACATTCTTTTCTAAAATTGTACAATATATTTGTGTTTTAAACTGTATTGTTATAAAAAGACTCCAAAAGCTTAATAAAACTCTTCAAAATAAAAATTGTAATGAGCTAAAATTGATTTACTGAAGAAGTAAATCTTGGTACAAATATGTAGCCTAAGATCACAGTGCTTGAAGCTTATAGCAGTGCACCATAAAACCCTATTCCCTTTAAGCATCATGCTTGCTACCTACACAAAGCCAACCCCCAGTCCCATGAGCTCCAGGTATGGTGCTTGCATAGTATATGTGGACAACTTTATAAAATATGTCATATCTTTAGCATATCACTCATTTGCTTTGATTTCTTTGGATTTGAAAATGATTATTATCACATTAAAAATGCCTACAGCACTCTCACTACAGAAACACATTACACCGTCATGTTGCCCAGTAGCAATAGACTGCACCATGGACAAACAGACATAATTAACTGATGATGCATTTCCCATAACACATCCTTTCATTAAATTATATGTCTATGCACCTGGTAAGCTATCATCATAACCAAGATAATGAGTGTATCAATCACAAGGCAAAGTTCTATTGTGCCTCTTTGTAATACCTTTCTTTTAAACTAACACATGTCTTCTTGACTTTTGGCAATCATTGATCTAATTTGGTATACTGTTAAGACTAGTTTTCATTTTCCATATGTTTAAACAAATGCTTTGGGGGAGTTTAGTTTCTTTCACTCAACATAAATTATTTTGAGATTCATTATCATGTTAACATAATTGAACAGTTCATTCTTTGACTCTGAGAAAGTAGCCTTACCGTCAGCTACTACAGCAGGCAGTTGATGGAGTATAAACCTGAAGTTTTACCTAGCTATGAACAATATGAGCTATAATAATGATCAGCTTATAACATGTACATATTGTTGCAATAGACACAGAGATGTTAGGGCAGTAGACAGCTGGTTTCTTATTTAATTACCAGCTAGCATGATACTATAAAACAAGAGATGGCATCTGGGTGATTACATAGATACCATGGCTTTCTTAATGAGCACAAGGTGAAGCTGCCTTATTACTGGAAAAGGACACTAAGAGTAAGGGATGATGGGAGTGCTTGGCCTTAAATGAGTCATAGATTTGACATCAACCAGTCCAAAGCATGGGGACTGTAATTATAAAGGGAAAGAAAAGAATATGATATAGCCATTGCACTCACAAACTTGACATGGTTGTATATACAAGCACAAGACCTGCACAAGATTGTGCCCTGCAAAAATGTATCACGGAAGTGGGAAAATTCATGAGGGCTTTATGTCAATGAGGGACTATTGACGGTTCATGGTGGCCAAATGAATAGATATTTATTTCAGTATGGTCATCACTTACCAAATTGTCTATGCTCCTGCAAATGTTTCCCTCTCATGTGTATGCAAGTAACCCTAATTAAACTCCAGGTCACACACAAAGATAAACAACTAAGAAGACAATGGCTACCAGTAAGAGAAGAAGTAGGATGGGAGAGAGTAATAGGGAGTGGCTTAAATGACTAAAATTAGCAATAAACTATGTACATGTATGAAACTGTCAAAGAACGCATGGTAAATTTAAACTAATTTTTGAAAAATAATTTATAGCAGTTGCCATTTGGTTCAGTCTGCCTTCTACTCTGCTGTCCATCCTCCCCATATGCTAAAGTATTGTTTTGCTTGCTAAAATAAACCTTAATTTCTTGCTCACTTAAAAATTATTTACCTGTTAATTAATATTTGGGATATTATTTTTATGTAAAAGTAAAGTGACGATTAACATTTATATATAGAAGTTTCTACAGACATGGCTTTTGATTTATTTTCTATAAACACCATTAAATGGAATCGGTAAATAACGTAAATAATAGGATAAATATTTGTTGAACTAGTGGGAAGCAGTTATTCAACTTTTGAAAAAAACAGTTTTATTCAATCTCATTTTCCTCCATATATATATATATATTATATATATGTACATTTAGGCAATTCTCCAAATGCTTAGAAACGTACCATTTTAGTGATGTATTTTGGTTTTAATTTCACCTAGTAAATATAATTAGATAAGTGGGTTTATATGTAGATATGTGATTGACATTAAAATATGGTAAACAGACATACTTCATCAAATATACCAAACCTAGCAAATTATCTAGTTAATTACTATGTGAAATTACTTTAGATCAGGTATATATCCAGAAAACAATGAAAAATATCCTTCTATTTTAGATAACACTTTGGTGAACTATATCTATAAAAATATAGTCTTCTGCTCCTAGAGGCATTGTATGTGTGGTTACTGTGTCATATGTATGTCAGTTGGTGGCAGAAAGGAGAGAGGCTGTGTCTACTCTCAGTGTTCTTACCTATAAACATCTGAATAATTAGAAGCTTAACGTTCCCTGAAAAAAAAAATGCCAGGCTGAAACTATCAACAATCCAGGCACCAGGCAGAACCAGATGGGCTCCCAGGATGAGGGCCAAGCTAGAGACCAGAAGAACCCCTGGTGAAAGTAAGGTCAAGAAAGATTGTAGTAGGATATTTTTCCTGCAAGTTGGGAGGAGCTAAGGTGGGAGGAGTAAGGAGAGGAAGAGGAGAAGTAAAGAGAGGAAGAGAAGGAAGAGGAGGAGCTAGGGGAGAGAACACCAGAGAGAGGGGAACATGGAAGCAGACATGTGACTGTCTCTAGCAGTCAATGGTAGTTGATGTGTCTAGGTTGGGTATTGGGTTACACCTGATTGTGTGGGCATCTTGTTATTGAGCATTACCAAATATATAAAGCCTTTGGATAATCTAAGCATTAGAGTCTCATTCCTACCAGGCCCACATGAATGGCAGGATGGTCTGGGCTCTGCGCAACCTTGTGCTTGTGGAAAGAGACTGGCAGAGCCATCTCCCACGCTGGCATCTCATGGGTGGCAGGGCCGGTGTCTCTGGTCACCTGAGCAGATGGCATAAACTGAGCAGTGGCAATATGCCACCACCACTCGTGTCTGCAGGCCTAGGCTAGTCAGGAACATGGCGGCTGATTAAGAAAAGCCAGATTGAATGCCACCGATTTAAATATCTCTCGAAACAATAGATGCCTTTTGCAAGGGGCTGCATGAGCAGGATAGGGGAGAGAGGTGAGCCTAAAACAAACAGGTGCCATGGGGCAGAGAGAGGAACCTTGTCTGAGATGACCACCATACCGGCATAGGTAAGGAAGCCATGCCTGAAATGACCACTGCCTGGCACCACAAAGCATGATCGCGCTCCTGAGATGACCCCAGACACTCAGCTTCCACAGGCACCACTAAAAGGAGTGAGTAAATGTCAGAAAAATGGAAGAGAAAGAGAAATAAGGGTGTAGGCACAATAGGGAAAGGACATGATTTTGTAATGATTCCACGTGGGACCATGGTGCTAGGTTCTGACCTGTGCTGCCACCTGGAGCCAGATCTGGGTCTGTAGCCCTGTAGCAGCAGGGGTCTGTTACCATTAAAGGGCAGGCAGACATTTCTGGTTTCCACTACCCTGTGAGGACATGGTGATATCTGAGTGCTGTACAGAACTGGCTCCACCCCTGGCCAGAGCAGTGTGGGAGAGCTGGCCCTGGCGGGGTATGAGAGCAGGGGAGCTGCCTCTGCCACTAGCCAGCTGCAGTACTCCTGAGTGCAGACCCTAGGGAGAGACAGCCTCCTCTCCCTTGTGCCTCACGATCTGTGGCAGGCATAACCCTGGAATATTAACATCAGGAGGGCTGCCCCTGCCCCTCATTAGCTGCAGCACTCAGAAGAGCCGGCCTTGTACCTCATGTGGGCAGCACAATAGAGCTCACCCTGATGGTGGAAGCATGGATGAGCTAGCCCTGAGGGCATGACCATGGGAGAGCTGGCCCTACCAATTGTCTGCTCTGATATGGATGAGGAAGAAATGCCACACCTCACCTCTAGCGACCTACAGCAGGCAGGAGAGCTAAATCCAAGTCATCAAAGTGGGAGAGCATGTCTTGCCCCTCAAGTTCTGCAGTACTGGGTAGCACAGTGGAGCTGACCCTGGATGTGAAGTTTGAGGGTGGTCTTGCCCGGAGGGCATAAATATGGGAGAGCCAGCCCTGCCTCTTGTCTCCTGTGATGTGGTGTTGGGAGAGCCAGCCCTGCCTCTTGTCTCCTGTGAGGTGGTATTCATGAGGGAGATTCCCTCCTATCCCTATTGCCATAGCTACTGGCAGTGGGCAGGAGAGTTGGCCACACGAGCTCATGAGAACAAAATAACTAGTCCTCCTCCTTAACCTGCTTCAGCACTCAAGAGAGCAATCCCTGTACCTTACCTTGGCAGCACAGCAGAGCTGACTCTGATGGCAGGAGCGCTGGTGAGCGGGCCATGTGGGTGTAAGCTTGAGAGAGCTGGTCCTGAAATTTGTCTGCATGTGCAAAGAGAGATGCCCTCCCTCACCCAAGCCCTTTGCCACCTACAACAGCCAGGAAGCTGGCCCTGGAGTCATGAGAGCAGAATAGCTGACCCTGTCTTTCACCTGCTGAAGTACTTGGGCGAAGCTGGCCCTGAACTTTGCTTGGGCAGCATAGTAGACCTGGCCCTGAAGCTGTCCCTAGGGTGTAAGCACCGGACAGCCTGCCCTGCCTCTTGTTTGATGTTCAGTGGAGTGGACAACGGGGAGATGGCATCCTCCTCTCCCTTGTCCCTCTTCATCCAAGGCAGGGAGTGGAAGTAATCTGGGTCATGATTGTGGGAGAACTGGCCATGTCCCTCACCTGCCACACTTGGTAGAGTAGAAACTGTACCTTACCTGGGCAGCAGAATAGAGTTGGTACTCGTTGTGGGGGTCCCTGATGACCTCATCCTAAGGGTATGAATGCCAGAGAGACAATGGACTAACCAGTGCAGATACCTCTCAGGCCTACATGTAGGGTTTTACATTGGCTCACCCCAATTTGTATGTCATCAATGAACTGCTGGAGTATATAGAGGGGCCAGTCCTACAGATCCAACACTACAGGAACTCCATGACATGGGGCAAACACAGGATATCCAAGAGGAGTTCCAGTGATATTTCAGTATTGATAGAGTAGCAGAAGCCAGAGGCCTCGTACTAGAACAGCGAGTCACTGCAATGAATATTTGTAAGCAAGGAAGTATGGACAAAAGGGAATACTGTGGGGCACACTGTGACACACCACAGCTACCACAAGGAGGCATTTTTTCTCTGTTGAGGGGAAGGTTGCAAAGGTGGAGGGCAGGTAAAAGAAGATGGGGAGATGAGTGGGATTGGGGTGCATGATGTGAAACTCACAAAGAACCTACAAAAAAGTAAGAGAAAAGACATAATCTATATTCTGTTAAATTGATCTTACTTTAGTTTATTTCCTTTTAAATTTTTGGCACACCAGTACTAACCTACCTTTATAATAAAAACGGCCTGAGAAAGCCAGAGCCGGTTTGCAGGCAACTCAGTAGTGGTCGTGCTCCCAATACATCGCAATCATGTCTATTATGTCCTATAATGGAGGGGCCGTCATGGCCATGAAAGGAAAGAACTGTGTGGCCATCGCTGCCGACAGGCGTTTCGGGATCCAGGCCCAGATGGTGACCACGGACTTCCAGAAGATCTTTCCCATGGGTGACAGGCTCTACATAGGCCTGGCCGGCCTGGCCACTGACGTCCAGACAGTTGCCCAGCGTCTCAAGTTCCGACTGAACCTGTATGAGCTGAAGGAAGGTCGGCAGATCAAGCCTTACACCCTCATGAGCATGGTGGCCAACCTCTTGTATGAGAAACGGTTTGGTCCCTACTACACAGAGCCTGTCATTGCTGGCCTGGACCCGAAGACCTTTAAGCCCTTCATTTGCTCTCTGGACCTCATTGGCTGTCCCATGGTGACGGACGACTTTGTAGTCAGTGGTACCTGCTCCGAACAGATGTACGGGATGTGTGAGTCTCTCTGGGAGCCCAACATGGATCCAGAGCACCTGTTTGAAACCATTTCCCAGGCCATGCTGAACGCTGTGGACCGGGATGCCGTCTCAGGCATGGGCATTGTTGTCCACATCATTGAGAAAGACAAGATCACTACCAGAACGCTGAAGGCCCGGATGGACTAACCTGTGCTCTAGATGGACTAACCTGTGCTCTGGTCCCATCTCCCTTTTGTTGTTTTTCTTTTTAATAAAATTGCCTTTCTTTCAAAAAAAATAAAAAATAAAAAAATAAAAATAAAAACGATTTCCATCTCAATTCAAAGTAATACCAGTGTTGCAACTTCTAGTTCTCTCCTTATGTTTGTTAGTTATTCCAGATCCTTTGTTTTCTCATAATAAACACATTTCTACTTCTACAAAAATAGCTAAATATGTTTGCTTGAGATAGTTCTGGAGCTATGCGTAAGTTAACAATACTGAGCCTTTCAACTCATGAATCATTTTTAGTTTTTTTTAATTACTTTCAAGGATTCTTTAAAAATCTACAGCCATTATTTGATTTCTGTCCATTTATGCTTAACTATTCCAGTTTTGTTGCTATAATAATTTGTGATTTCTTTCACTTATATGTGTATTTTTAGTATATAGAAATTCAATTAATCTTTATAAAACAGTTCATCTTGTGTTCTACATCCTTGTTTAATTCATTTGTTAGTTTTAATGATTTTATTATAGGTTACATTTAATTTTCTACATAGGCAATCATACAAATGAAAACTTTTGCATAACAAAAGTCTTTTTATACTTTTTATATTGCAGGAAGAATTTGTAATTGAATGTTAAGTAGAACTTGCCAAAGAAAGTCTGCCTATTATTCCTATTCAAAAGAGGAAAGAATTCAGTCTCTCAACATAAGGTTTATAAGTATTTTCTGAGTGGCCTTTATGAAGTCAAAGAAGTTATTTTCTATGTTACTTTGCTGGCGGAATTTCACGAAAGAATAGATATTGGATTTGTTGAATACTTTTGTGCCAATTGAGTATAATAAAATTTTCTCCCAATATTTTCTAATACAGCAAATTGCATTGATTAACTTTGATAGAGACATTAACCTTGTATTTCTTATACAAAGACCAATTGGCCATGATGACTGCTTTAACTATAAAATTGATTTTTTTTGAATGGAGCAGTTACAATTGTATATCTATATTTTTATTGAGTTTCAATTGTTAGAGCCTTTTAAAGAATTTACTACTTCATCTTTCTCAAGTGCATTGGCATAAAATTATCTGTAGTTTCTTTGTATTATTTCAATAACATTGCAAATGAAGATTATATACTAAAGGAAATTACAAAACTAGAGACCACATTTTCCCTACAATCAAATTCTACCAGAACATCTCCTACAATTGTAGTACAGCCTACTATCTCAACAGCCTTGGAGGCCATTGGAGGCCATTTTAGATATACTCTTCCTGTGGTTAACTCCTAGCACCAGCTGTACATCCTTTGATAAAACCAGAAAGGAAAACATAATCTTTGTCTATCCTTATATAATGAGGGTGGTGGTAGTCATCTAGGGAACTGCCAAGTTCATGCTCTGACATGGACAAAGACCTGAATGTATTGATGAGACAAAAATAGAGCCTCAGAGGAAGAAGAAAAAAAAAAGCAGCTTTGTATTTTCAGGAAGCTTTATATATAAGACTTCACGTGCAGTAACTGGACTCTGACAGTGGTGTTTTATAAAGTTTCTTAGTCCTCCTATATCTCCTACAGGTCCTGTTTATACAACTGTCCCATATCTTCCAGTAGTTTCTCCTCACTTTTTTTCTGGGGGGGAAAAACAGCAGTCATCTAGTGGCTTGCTTTCACTTTTCTGTCTACCTATGCTTCTCTAATTCACTCTCAGTTAGGATTTAAATTATATGAAAAAGGAGGATGGATGGATGGATGGATGCTTTGTTGAAGTCCATTAAAGCCCAGATACTACCTTCTGGTCAAAAGAATAAAATCTAAGTTTTACCTTTCCTTCAGTGGACACCTGATATTTTAAGTTAACCAAAACATTGCATACCATTCTGTTTTCCAATAAAAGTTAATTTGGATGGGCCACTCATGAGTCCAGAAGCCCAACGTCTCATCTGTCTAAGCAAATCGGAATTTCCAGAAAAGATGCAAAGGAAAGGAGAGGTGTAAATAAGCACTCAAAGGAGATAGAATGTTACCTTACCCCAAACCCTTCCTCTGGTGTAGATGTTTGCAGAGCTGCCTTCCTGTATATAACTTGTCCTTTTTCTCATTTTCTATCTCATTTTCTTTCAAACACAGCTCAATTCCTAAGCATGCTTTTCTTGACACTCAGAGCTTTCTCGAGCATGGTCTGATGCTCTTCTCTCCACTGTTTGTCCCCATGTGGCTGATTGTCTACTGTGTGGCTGGCTGATAACCTCCATTGCTGAGTTTCTAATCTATCTCAAATAGTACGTTTTCCTTTTTTCTTCCCTCCCTCTTCTTCATATTCCTTCTCTTGACAGCTACCAACTTTGCACTTTGCCTGACCTCTTGTTTTTCTTTCAAACTTCACAAAGAGTTATCCTTCAACATCCTCCGTGTCCATTTCTAAATTCGTATATATTAATGAGACTAAGAGTATGAAAGAGAGAACAACAATTTGCCTTTTACCACCTGGCAACTGCAAAAGACAATAAAGATATTCTACACACAAAGCAATGACCACACTCTAGGGCTTAGGTAAGACTTTGGGCTTGAGTCACCTTCATCATTGGTGTTTCCTGAGTCCTAAAGCCACTTTAGGTTAAGTTGGTAATAAGGTGAGGTGGCAGACAGAGTGGTGTGGTATGGTTAGAATCTTAGTCTTCTGACCAAACTAGAGCTCACTGACTCTGCCTCGGACCATTAGGTCCATGGAAATTGAGTTTCTGATTAGGGGGGTTAACCTTGTTTGCTACTAAATGTAGCAGGAGAAAAATACATAAACTCCAAAGCTAAAGTCAGTGCCACAAACCTCCAACATCCCCTCTATTGATGGTTAATCAGTCAGACTTTCAATTTCCGTAGTTTCACATAGAGAATTGCCATTCAGAAGCCAGAAGCTCAGGGTCCTTCTCTGTAAATTACAGCAAAGCAAACTTAGATGGAGAGGAGCAAGTGGTTGACTTGAGATTAGCATCTAAGTGCACCAGATAAAGCCCTTGTTTTTTCACCCTCTAAGGATCAAACACAGATGTGACCTTTTTCTTCAGTAAAACATCATTGGCTCTCAGAAATATACCTTCTGAGAGCTGTGGTATCCTTGACATCTTTTTAATTTTTTAAGGAAGTTTCAGTACATTGTTAAATCTGGCCTTGAACTAACAATGCAGCTCAGGATCCCTGAACCTCTCTACTAGTTGAAATCACATGCATGTACCACAAGGCTTCACTTCCAGACCCACTCTGTATAGTGTCTTTGCATAGCCACTACTTTTCTGTACCCCAAAACCAGGAATCAAACAACTATGGGTGACTTCGATTCCCTAGACACTGCTGACAGTACTCAAACTGGACAGTCTTGCACCTGTTTCTTTGCTTTGTCTGTTCTTTCAATTGAATCCAGAATAAATAATCAAGATCATATTTTTCTCTACCTATCCCTGCCTGCTGACTGTTTTCCCTCTGCTCTCCAATGTGGCCTGTTCTGTGTTAAGGCACACCCATCCTCAATAGATTTATAAATGTATTATGCCATCTTTCCAATGCCATGTGGTTCTTAAATCTGTTGTTTTTGTCATACTTGGATGCTATTAATTCTCTGATACCTTTGAAAAATTGCAAAATCCCCCTAACTGTAACTGTGTATAGTTGGATTTCTATAGCAAAAACTGCACACAGTAGTGTAAAAACACATTCAAAGTTATATGATTATTAAACAGCAGCTATAAATCAAGTCACAGATGCAAGGCCTGCAAAAAAAAGTATTATTAAATAGTAATCGCCACATCTAGGATTTTCTCAATCACAACTCCCCCAACCCCCAAGAGACATGTTCAGAAAGATATTGCCTGGATTTTATCCATTTCCCAATATTTCTTCATAATACTAACAAAATCCATTACCCCTTTGGGTTCAAGAGCTGAGAAACTTTATGAAAAGATATTAAAGGACTATTACAAAATAGCCTACATACATTTCTAAGTGGTGGTTTCAGAGAAGAAAGTTTAGACCCTCAGGCAAAGGTTCAGTTGTTAAGGATCTACTATGCAAACATGAGGAAAAGGCTTTGGATTCCTAGCACATTGGGGTAATGCCAGGTTTGGTGGTGCTTGTCTGTACCTTTCTTTAAAAAGGTAAGTCAGGAGGCTCTTTGGGGCTCATGGGCCAGCAAGACTAGCTGGATAGAAGAACTTCCTTCAGGTTTAGTGACCAACTCTTTCTCAAAATATAAGCTGAATAGCAACTGAGAATGACACTTGATATCATCTGCAAGCACTTGCACTCACACAACTGTACTTTCACACTCACATGTGCACACATAAACAGACATAAGTGCATGCACATGTGCGAATATGTGTGTATGTGTGCATGTGTGTGTGCGCACACACACACACACACACAGACACACACACACACTGGAGTAAATGGCTAAGCATAATTTGAAGAAAACTCAATTGATATCTAAGTGTAGACTTTGCTAAAGAAGCAAACCATTCTGGAGTAGTCATAGACCCAAGTCACTGTTTTTCTGCAAACGCCATGTTGTCCAGGGGAAATGAGGAAGGGATAGGGAGTTCATGTTCTCTGATAGTCTGAAGACTTATTTCCATTGTGAACTCCTTTTCTCTTTCTAAATTTGAACAATTCCACTAGGTGGCAGTAGAACAAAATAATATCTGTTACTGCAGCTTTCATTGAATTCTTTTTTATGAAAATGCATATCTTAATAGCAAAGGGGAGCGAGAATGGGGAAAAGAACTCTGAGAGAGAAGATGGGGGCAACATTCAGGAATTAAATTAATAAAATAATTCATTAATAAAAGATAATGCATATTATTTTGTAGACTAATATTTCTATATTATCACCACACAAACCAAACCAACCAACAAAACAAACAAACAAAAACTCACCAACACTCAGTCTGAAGTTCAAAATAATGGAATAAACTAAAACTCACACCAGTATATTGCTATCCTAGTGAGAGTAAAAAATATCAAGTGAGAGTAAATTGTATTAACACTTATTCCCATTAAATACTTAGTCAAAATTTGTTATTGTTTTTTATTACTTAGTCATGAAATGTATTCTGTGAATAATGGATGCAGAAACTTTATTTACATCTCTCTATGTCCACTTGGATGAATAATAGATATCTTAGACTTAAACTTACCAAAAAAAAGAACTCAATTTTCTTTTTCAAACCTTATGATTCAAAAGGTCTTGGCATCATTAAAATAAACAATATTTCTCAAATTGTATGCTACAAATATCTAGGAAACACTACATGTTTCTATTACTTCCTCTTGATAGAAACCCTTCCTCTAGAAGTGCTTTGTACCTCTAAAATACATTGAGAATTTCATTTATTTCCATATGTGTTGTTCTCACTACTGTTCAACCCATCATTGTCATTGTCTGGCAAATTTCTTCAGCTATAGGCCTTCATTCTCTGTTTGCTGCTCTATAACCTGCATTCTGTATGTTTTAATTAGAGTTATATTTGGGGGTATGATTCATGGGATATAATTTATTTGTTCAAAATTCTCCAAAAGATGATTATGGCTCATAAAGAATTCAAAATCATTAACAGTTTGTATCTATTTGTATACTAGAGGTGACCAGCTTCTCTAATAAGTCACATTTTCTTCCTTTCCTCTGCTTCAGTAGAACTGAGGACCTCTTGCTCTTCACACCAATGTGCCAACCATTACTGCTTTGCATTAATCTCCACCTCTGTCCACAATGCTCTGTTTCTACCTATAACTGACCCTTCTCATCCTTTAAGTATCAGTTCATCAAATCCCTAACCCATCAGAGTCTATCATTCAATGACTGCTTTCTATCATCATGATATTCATATCATCATGATATGTTTCAGTTTTACCACCCCAGTATATCTTGTTCATTTATTTATTTACATGATATTGTCTTTCTTCACTAGACTATGTCAAGTAGTCCAGGAATATGTCAGCTATTTGTTATAGAAGTTGTCAAATGAAGTAGGAATAAGATTGTATCTTTCTTTAATCATGGAAACACAACACCTCTCTGAAAAACAAGATGTTGCTAATGATATCTGGTCTTCATTTAGTTCACTAATCAAGAACAATACATGCTCTGGCACATGCCACCCACTACACTAATCTGAAGGGCAGTAGGGGCTACCTGTAGAGTATTAAAACAAAGAGTGGCCTCATATAAGTACATTTTGAATACTTACCTGGCAAATGCATGGAATATGGACTGTTGGGGTCAAAGTCTAAGCAAGTGACTTATGAAGTCTCCTTATGGAGATTTTGTTTATGATTCCTTCCCAAGGAAAACAAACAATATTTGAGTACTTTGATTGTTAAACCAGGTATTATAAACTTTATATTATATTGATCCTTTAAATATGTATGTGACTAAGGTCTCAGTGATATTTTTTCCAATACTGTAGACAGTAGGTCAAGAGAGCACGACGGCATGCGACAAAGGCTTCTGACACCACAGTTTGTTCTGGGACAGATCTTCATGCCAAGCCTTGTGTACCGAAGGCCTGTCTGTAAAGGAGCGTATAGCCTTGTAACTTGGATTAGTTTCTTGTGGCTATTGTAACAAGTTCTAGAAGTCAGAAATCTAGATTCATTTTCAAAAAATTAAAGGTGTTTTAAAAGCTGATTATCTCCAAATCCATGGAGTCATTTGTTTCATTATTTTCAGTTTATAGCTGTCATTTATATGTTTTTGTGAGACACTACAGAGTATCCATCAGTTTATCATCTCCAGTTTCAGAGCTGAGTCACCTTCTCTAAACCTGACTCATCCAGTTTCTTTCTTAAGAGGAACGAGTGCTTTGCACTAGGCCCAAACAGAAAATTAAGGGAAATCTCCCTAAGGCACAATCCTTAAACAACTCTTCAAATTTGTCTTAACTATATAAGGAAATTTCAGTTATAGGTATGAATAGGTAGATATATGGATAGAAAGGAAGAATTTATTCACATAATAGAGAGTCCATGGACCTTTAATATTACAGGTAATAGATACTGACAGCATAGCTGATATTATATATCAACAGTAAATGTGTTTGGAATGTATTAAACTCAGACCTTCAAAGTGTAATCCCCGATGCATACACTCTCTGCCTTTTATCTGCTTCAAATTGGGCTTCCCATTTAAGAACCCTTCAGATATTGTCTGGATAATTTTTATCTTAAAAAGAAAAACTGCATTTTACAAAGTTCAAAAAACCCTTGCTTAGTACAGATATGACTTAAATGATTTACCTTGCATGATAATTGATGCTGGACTTTATCAGACTAGCATTTAGATGCTTGACACAGAAAATGGACATTGATATCAGCAAGCAATAAAATACCTTATAAAGTATCCACTGGCTTCTATAAATGAATTTGCAATTCACTTAGGAAAGAAACTACAATGGAGGAAGGGCTGCAAAAGATGCCTTCACTCCTACTTGACTAAGATCTCTCATTTACAAAGGATTATCCAAAGTAGACTTGTGTTCCGATATCTCCCACTAAACTGCTATACTGTGCTACATGACAATGGAATTTTCTTTGCCATGTTCAGCTCATCACATCCTGAGAGATACAACAATGATCTAAGTCCATAGGATGTCTGTGCAACAGTTATAGTCATCACAGAGTATGGGCAATCAAGGTCAAATTGTCTCTTATGGCTTATTGGTAAAAGTCACCATGACTAAGAGTTACAATTCATTTCTCTTTTGAAGGGAGATGAAAATATATGGCACCATCAAGAGAAATGGTAATTTCACTATGAAGCAGCATTCTCTAAGTTGTTTTTGACAGGCTGTGAGATCATTTTGTAAGGAGAGGAGATGAGGCAGAAGCATGTTGAAAATATTGTTGAGAAATGTTTTATTCTATGTACCCCTTTCAGGAAATTAAAATAGAATAACTTATCAAGGACTCTGAGAAATCCTGTAGTAATTGAGCCTCCTTAATTTTACGCCACCCTCTCCCTGAGACCCTGAGTAAACTCCCTTATCTACAATATGCATATCTTTACTGAAGGGTGCTCTATGGCATGAATTGGTACTCTGGGTGGTTTTATAGGGAAGGTTGCCCAAGTATAAAAATGAGAATGATTAATGCATGATCGTAGCCACTGAACCAGGTGGTAGTGTAAAAGTCAAATCTAAACTTTCAGAAACTAAA
This sequence comes from Grammomys surdaster, assembly GCF_004785775.1. Lineage (NCBI taxonomy): Eukaryota > Metazoa > Chordata > Mammalia > Rodentia > Muridae > Grammomys > Grammomys surdaster. The sequence goes on along the minus strand of NW_021604618.1, from coordinate 11,925,957 downwards.
AAGACACTATCCCTCCATTTCAAGAAGATACAGAGCCATAGGAACATCAGGAACATTCTACACTCTGTATTTCCCAAGAGCGAGCATACTGCAAACAACAAGCTTTACATTGCTGAATGCAAAATTTTAAAGTGATTTTGAAGAAAATGCCCATGTTCCCTTAGTCATCATGATGAATATCTAGAGACAGTTATTAAGATGATCTTTGAGGGAAATAGTTGTATTGTTGAAAGCTGAAGGTTTTTAGACACTCACCACTTGAGATCTAATCTGTAGACTCTGCTTCCTGCCAACTGTTTGGTTTGATGTGAATGATTTGGCTTTTCTGATTAATTTTCATTTTTTTTGTTAGAGTTTTTGAGGGTCTGACAGTATATGATACACTATTTTCTCCCAATGTTGTGTAAAGTTTTTTAAAGATCTAAATGTAAATGTCAAACTAATAGTCTAACCTTAATAATTATTAGGAAGTAGAGTTAGAGGCTGGGGAGATGGCTTATTTGGTAAAACATCTGCTGTGCAATCTGGAGGAGCTGATTCAGCCAGATCCTCAGCACTGACAGGGAAGCCAGACTCTCTGGTACACATCTACAGTCTCAGTATGGAGAAGGCTGAGACAGGACGATCTTTGAGGCTTGCTGGCCAACTAGTGAGCTCTATGCTCAGTGAAAGATGCAGCAGAGGTCTTGGGTTGGCAGAGTGAGTATGAATGCCTGCTGTACCACCATAGGGTCTGAGTTAGATCCCCATCACTCATTAAAAATGGAAGCATTAGCATACTTACCTGTAAGCTTTGCTCTCTGGAGACAAACAGGATTTTTGGGGCTTTCTGGACAGCCAGCCTTGCTGAAAATGTGTGAGTTCCAGATTCATTGAAAGACCATGTCTCAAGGCAAACAGTCAGAGATCTCTTGGCTCTACACAAATTCTCACACGAACGTATGTATACACATTAATGTAGACACATACACGGAGAGAGAGGAGGGGAAGGAAGGAGGGAGGGAGAAAGAGACGTGAGAGAGGGATTTTACAACAGGGCTAGAGAGAAAGAGAGGAGGGGAAGGAAGGAGGGATGGAGAGAGAGACGTGAGAGAGGGATTTTAGAACAGGGCTAGAGCCTGTTTACTTTGGTTAACTTCAGTTGGTCATCACAAGACACCCTCATCACAGAGGAGGGAGGAGGACGGGAGAGCACAGTGGCAGAGTGAGCACCCCTAGCCAAGTAATTCTCTTCTCCTCAAATTCTGAAGGCTATGCAGACTAAGAGCTGAATAGGACCTCTATTGTTAAATCCCCTCAATCTGCAAATAGAATGTTTTCCTGCAGCACTGTGTTTCTGCTCCTAGAGAGAGAGAGAGAGAGAGAGAGAGAGAGAGAGAGAGAGAGAGAGAGA
>NW_021604618.1:11851208-11924554 GCF_004785775.1 Grammomys surdaster | reverse complement strand
AGAGAGAGAGAGAGAGAGAGAGAGAGAGAGAGAGAGAGAGAGAGAGAAACTGCAGTCAAAATAATGATATTGCCTGAAAGTGTTTACTGCAGCACATGCCAGCCGAGCTAGTGTTGGTGAGAACCAGACCAGCTACACGGTCAAATTATAGCAGAAAGGAATGAACAAAACCCCTGAGTGAGGTACATAATAATAATGACGAATTAACTCTTTACCTGTGAAAATTCAAATAAAATACAGTAAAATAATATGAAAAGGCCATGCACTGTATATGATATCTTAGAAAAAGAACAAGAGATAATGTAAAAAAAAAACAACAACAAAACAGACAACAAAACTGTCGTCACTGTAAAAGGACTTAATGACAAGCATGAGACAAAAAGTTGTGAGGAGACATAAGAGTTGTTCTCTGACATCATCACCGATAAATTAATATTGAATGTGATAGTGTGTTCTTGATGACACTCACTGAAGGACCTATGATAGTATATTGCCAAAATAAATAGAATTGAATTGCACACTACAAAAAATAAGACTTGTACTATGGAACTTAATGAAAATGTATTGATATTGGTCTATTGTAAGAGACATACTGCATTAATGTAAGGTATTAATAATGAAAATACTGGGAAAGAAGTTGGAGACGGGCCTCAGATCAGTAATACAACTCCTACAATGCCTCATTTTCTATAAATTTCAACAGATAATTAATGAAGTTTACTAAGCACAAAATGATAATAAATGATATTTTCAAACTAAAAACCTTAACTATGTCTCTACATAACTTACATGTAGGATCAAAGGATTGAAGGAATGTAAATGCTAGAGATACCTCTACACTCGTAAACGTGTTGTGTTTTTTCATTTCATGAAAAATTTACTACCTTCTTTCTGGATTCAGTCATTGATATTTTCATGCTTCACATAACTGCACATTTTAGTGTCTAGAAACACCATGTCATCAAGTGGGTGCCCAAGTTCTTTTCCTCATCTTTGATCCTCTTGGAGTGAAAAAAACAAAGATGCATAGCCAAGCTTGAGAATGGGCAAGAATAATCCAGGAAGCAGTTGGACAGATAACAGAGCAGGGCAGAGTAGAAGAAAGCAGACAGCCTGTTATTCAACATAGAAAACATGTTCTTCCTCTTCATCTTGGAAGGGAAAATCAGTGCTTTGAACAGCAGAGCTGAGTACTCACAAATGGTGAAAGGCTACTGCAGTCTGTTTTTTTTTTTTTTTTTCAGAGATCAACTCATGTTTTCTCCTTAGGAACAGCTCTGTATAGCACTGATTTGAGACAGCCCAAGCTCTCAGGACCTGCGAAAATGACACAGAAGTATTACAAACTAATCCTCTTATGAAAAATCATTAAAAAGCCCATTGGATGAGTTCTCCTTGGCTGTGTACTGAATTAGCATCCACTTACCAAAAGCTTCAGATCTCCAGTTTCACATCTTGTAGTCTAGGTCAGTGTTTTATAGGTTCAGAATATTTTTCTGTAATCTGTCTCAAGAGGTTAAAATATTTCCCCTGTTCTAGAAGGCAATCTATTCTCACAATCCTTAATGATGTTGGCTAAATACAGTTCAATGTAGTTATAGTACCAAACAATGCTTTCCTGAGATCATTCCCAGTCTCTAAAAGCTGAAGTTCTCCCTGTATTCTTGACATCTTTGTAAAGCCAGTACTGGTGAGTCAAGACATGCACAATGTTTTGAATCAATTGCCCTTCTTCTAAATTCTCTTCTACTTCTTTCTTTTTTGTCTCTCTTTCTCATGTTCTCTCCCCTTTCTCTCTCACTCTCCCTTCTCCAACCCTCCCCTCCCTCTCCTTTTTCCTCTTCTCTCCCTCTCTATACATCTCTGCCTTCCTTTGCTTTTTTAAGGGTCCACTTGACAACATTGGGACCAACTCAATAATGGCAGATAAATACCCTCTCTAAGATTATCATATTAGTAACTTTAAATTTTTCTTTTTACATGCAGTGAAATTCATCAATAGGTACAACATCGGAAAATTGAACACTAGAGACAATAAATCGTAACTTCACAACCACACTTCCCTGGCATTTAACTCTAGTTTTCATAAAAAGTGCTTGAATTCTATTGAACTCACACAGTTTTTTAAAACACTTAACATTTAATTATTATTGAGGGGCAATTATTGACTGAAGAAAGGAAGACATGTTATAAAATAGTATTTGCCTAAAAGACCTCCCTTCCCTCAAAAGAAATGAAAATAAGGTTTATAAATAAAGTAGCAAGTATTTATCTGAGACTCAATTCCCATTAAAGGATTGTTCTAGATATTCCTGCCTGGAATGCTAACAATCCCTTTCTCTGAGCTTTATATTCACCGGGTTTCTTGTACGAGCAGTTAACTTTTCAGTGTTGGTTGTTGTCTACAAAACTAGCTTCATCTACTTTGAATCTCTTTAAATTAATTATCAGGAATAAATGCAGACAAAATTCAAATAACACCATTCAATGAACTGGAACCAACACAGAGATAGCACCAGTACAAACTTTATTACTCACAATGAAAACACAAAACCACCTACTATATTTTGGGGAAATTAAGGAAATGAGTAGGGAGATTTGCTGGATAATCTGAGGCTAGATATTATTTTTACTGTAATATGTCTCCTCATGCCTAATACCTTAATTTTATAATTCTTATATTTTCATCCTGTGGTTATAGTATACTCACAGAGTCCCTATAGTAGAGTTGTTTTCATCTTAAAACATTAAATTAAGGGATTGAAGTAGAATTAAGCAGGTATTTCAACATTCAGTGATCATGCTGAGTGAAAGAGTCCAGTAGGCTGATTGACTGATCAGAACTTTGTGACTGTGAATAGCAGGAATGCTACCAATCAAAAGCCAAAATTATCACGAGCTATTTTCGTCCTCTTAATAGATATTTATCAACTACTTAATATGTCTGAATTAATATGCTTGACTATTGAGTAAACCATTTGGGAGATATTCTTAGGGGACCATTAGCATCTGCTGATCTAAACACTAAGTTTCATCAGATACTGTCAGAAACCAGTGGAGGTTGGTTTTTCCTTGTTTTGCTTTTACCTTACTTCTTGCTGTTCCTACCAATGCATTTGGTAAATGCACTGACCCATGACTGATTTTTAACTCTGTGTTTATAAATGTTCAGATAATCACTTTCTTAACAGAATATGCAGTTTGAGGAAACCCAAATTTGCATACTTGAACCATGACTACTAAATATTGGCTTAGGACTAGCTAGCCGTTATTCTATTTGAGAGAAAGATTGTGTTTTACATCAATATGATTTACTAACCTTGCCCTGGAAATTCTCAATTAGAAAAAAAAAAAAAGAAAAAAGAAAAAGAAAAAAGAAAAAAAACCAGAGGCAAAAACCACACAAGTTAACTTCCATAATTTAAAATGTACTAACTGGAAGTGTCCAGACAGGACATAATCAATTGTATTGTTGCTGTGAGAAAATAGTGGAAAAGAAGAAATTTAAATGAGAAAAGGCGTGTTTTGGCTTAGAGTTTGAGAAGGTATATTCTACAACAATGGGGAATAGCAGCACAAGTGGAAGGCTGACTGGCCATACCACATCAACCCACAGGAGGTCGATAAGCCTGGATGCTTATGTTCAGCTGGCTTTTTCCATTTCATATATTCCAGGACCTCAGCCCATAGGATGGGACCATCCACAAGGAAGGTAGATCTTCCCACTTTGATTAAGTCTACTTGGGTAAACCTTGAAAAACAGGTCCAGGGGCTTGTATTATGAGATGTGATTCTACATCCTGTAAAATGAACAATGAATATTAACCATTACAAGGAGCTACTTAGGCAGTTACAAAAATATCTGAATTTGCTTAAATACAACAATCTCATCAAAGACATAGCCAACCAGCAACGAGGGTGAACAGATAAAATAAGATGTCATCACGAAGTTTCTAAGAAATATTTAACTGCTGTAACTTCATAAGAGGTTTACCATATGTTTACAAACTTTTAGCATGACTATGTAGAATGTTGCTAAGCCAACCCAGTGTTCTCAAATGAGGCCTAGGAGCAGCTGTAAGTTATGTATTAATTAGATCGACACTATCACTGTAGAAAGATTGAGCCATAACAAGCATAATGAACAATGGACATTCTCTTCCACGTTATTGAAAAACATCACATAACATAGATGTCATAGTTAGTGATGTCAAAAAGAATGAACTCCCAAAAATAAAAATCTAAAATCAACAAATAATCTCTGATAGTTGTACAAAAAAATAATATGATTTGATTTTTCTTCATGCCATTCTCTAAAGCACCAGAAGAAGGCAGGCTATGCACACTGTTGGGAGTAACCAGGCAGCTCTGGATTCTGTTATGTAAAGTTACTTCTTGGCCAATATCTTACTTGTGCTTTGCTGCACCCTGATTGAGAACTTCAGTCTTCATTCAGAATTTTCTTAACTAAATAATAAACATCTGTCTCTTCCTTTCATCTTAACTCTATACTGATGATTTTAAATAATGAGGAACGTTATATATTTATTCACCACAATTGCCCAACAGACTTTTATCATGAACTTTCTTGTGGTAAATTTTCTGCATGCTTACTACCTTGATATCTTGTCATATACAACCTACATAGTGACAGGGATTGTGACCTTGATGGCTCTTACTTCTGTGATTAGGTTATTAGCATATGGCTCTTGTGACATTAATATGGGATCATTTATTTTCTGGGTTTGACAAAATGCATAAACATTTAAAAAGCAACATTTTCTCCCAGTCACTAATGAAACCCAAAGAGTTGAAGCAGAAAAATTATTTTATACTTCATGGTGATGGAAAGATGAAGTAGACCAGGAATGTGTCAGGGGTCTGGAAGTCCTCCAGAGGTGAGAACAGCCCAAACTGGCAGTCAACACTGAATTAGATGCCCCTGAACTAAACTCAAAAGATTACCTGTAAGTTTGTCTCCATCTTCTTATTGAGAACTCAGTCTGACTTATAATTTGATTTCAGCCTTGTGTTTCCCAGAACAAAAAGACAAGTCATCCCAGACCACACCTCTGACCTAAACATCAAGAGAGCTGTGATGTAAAAACTGAGTGCTAATTACTTTTGGCAATTTGTTGTGCAGCAGGAATGTAATATAAATAAATCTGTTTAAATCTCATAACTCTATGAATAATGACTATTATCCTTATGCTTCAAGTGTAGAAAATAGAGAGACTTATCTAAGATGTTAGGAGAGGAAAGACATGGTTCAAAACCAGGTAGAATGAGTCACACATCCATAGCTTTTATTTACCTTTAAAGTGAAGGAAACCTAGTACGCCTAAAGCATAAGATAAAACACAACAGAAAGCAGAGCAGCACACTTTTACATCTCAACTAACAAGCAGAATTTGAGCTGGGATGTAGTTCAGTTGTCAGCATGCTTGCTTAGCATGCATGAAGCCCTGGGAACTGTCACAACACCCCATACCCATAATCTGGGTATAGTAGCTCACACCTGTTATGATCAGAAGTTCTAAATCATTCTTGGCTATGTAGCAATTTCAAAACAACCTGAACTAAAGACAATTATCTCTAAATAAATGAATGAGTGGATTAATGAATGAATGATGTCATACAAGGGAATTGACACAGTCTAAAAGGGAAATATATAGCCTTAGCATTGGCCTTGATCTCTTCATTTACTGACCTAGCTTGGGAAGTTGTCTATACTTTCAGCTTGGAAACTTCATCTGTAAATGACACTGAGAACGCATTATTATGTTAGCTCTGAGTCACTATTTATAATGGTGTGTGCAGTAAAGTTCAATCATATTTTGGTAGATTTAATTAATGAAGGATTAAAAGATGCCTAACAAAATATTAAAGCAGCATCTTCATATATGTCTTACATAAAATAAGTTTACTTTAAAAAATATTTTATTTAATGATAGTTTAAAAACATTTAAAAATTATATTTTTTAAATATAGACACATGTGTACACACAAATGCACTAATGAATATGTTTTCTAATCCTTTTGTGTTTGAGTATTAAGATGATCTTTAATATTTCAGTTATATTCAATTTAATAGCTAAATCTACTATAAGTCATTGACTCAACATTCATTGGACTCAAAATTTATTCCTTGCCTCCATGGAATTAATATGTTTTAGGAAGTTTCCTTCTATCCTGTTCCTCCTGCTGTCTTTAATGAGATCTTCTAGACTCCTATCTGGTTTTATTATGTCTGTTATTAAGCAGAAAATATATGTGTTCGTTTTTCCTGATAAACTATAATTTTCTCGTTAAAGATTGTAGTTTGTGCCATGGCAGTATTTTATTTTGGCACAAGGTCTGTCATATAGTAGTACCTCAAGTAAGCTAAAAACAAAAACAAAACAAACAAACAAACAAAAAACCCTTGTTTTATTAGAATAATAATGACTAGACCTTGTGAAGGCATGACATATTTTAATGATGTGTCGAATTGTGATCACATTTTTAAGAACAGAGGTATTTTTACTGATACAAACTCACAGTATGATCTAGACCAGACAGCACATTGAAGAGATTGGCTAGCCTTTGAGAAGATCCGCTGCAGCCTCCCATGCAGTAACCAGCCCTAAATTAAACACAGCATTCAAATTGCATTAACAAACAATTTAATCTAAGAGTAAAAGTGGTTATCTAATTAAAATGAAAAAGGGAAAATTAATTTAGAAAGTGTTTTCTTTTAAATGAGTAAGAGAAAAATATGGTTATATGAAGCAAGTGTTAAGACAGAAGGAGGGGAGGGAGAAAGACAGGACATGAGAGTAAGAAATTGTATTTACTTATTGAGGACTTATATACACTGGTCAGAAGGCAAATGTGAAAGCATCTCATAGCTATGCTGACATTAACGCTGGCTTTTTGCTCTTGGAAAAATAAGATTTTAAGGGACTGTTTAGCTATTCTATAAAGAGCATGCAAATTGTCAACTTATAAAACTCCTTTCCTGGGGAATTTCAGGACAACACATATGCAAAGAGACATCCCATTCCCCATTCTTTTACATTATATTATTTTGTTTTGTTTTCCTTTTTCTTTGAAGTTTTGTTCAGTGATCTCATTTCAGCAAAGATAAACCGAAGGTTAGACAGAGCAACAGACATTATCCCCAGATACCGGAGGATGGAGGAAACAGGGTTGAAACTGTGAGGACTTCCAGGGACATGACAACTTTGAGAGCAGCCTGAGCATGTTAGTGAAACCTGCCTCACAACACATATTGTTTTAAGGACTAAAAGGTAGCTGAGTGGTAGCGTGATTACCTAGCATATGCAAAAATCTTGTATCCATCTGTAGTACATGGAAGAGGACAGAAGGACAGAAAGCAGGAAGGGAAGGAGTCTGGTGAAGGGATAAAGTCAGATGGATGATTTTAACTGTGAGAGATTTGAGCAGCATCATTATTGATGACTATGGTGGATTGAATTACTTCCATCTAAAATTAATTATTGAAGTTCTGGCACACAATTTAACTGTTTTAGGAGCCATCCATCCTGTAAGCAGAAAATGATGATGGACTGGACACTTATCTTGGTGTGTAAGAACAGATTTCAGCACTCTCTTGTTCCACCGTAGTGTACAGAGTAAAGTCTCGAAGAGCATACTGTAGGAAGGTAGCCCTCTCCAAATCTGGAAAAGAAGCCTCACCTGAAGTAAATGCTCCTTGAACTTTGATCTTTGACTTCAAACCTTTTAGATGGTAAGAAAATTAATTCACCTAGTCTGCGGTACTCTCTTTGGCAGCCTGAGATGACTAAAATGCCTACACAGGTCTTTCAGGTCTTCCTGGAAGCAAAATTTTTGCTTGGTAAATAGGCTTTATGATAAGTTCTATGTTCCAGACAAAACAATCCAGTGGGGCTTCTTTCTTTTTCCTGTTTCAGTTCCTGAGCTGTCACCAGCCAAGTCCCCATTATTTGTTCAGCTCACTGTAAAGGCCAGAATTCCTAAGGGAATTTAAATGAAGACTCTAAATTGTGTCTGCTGAGAAAGGAATGCATTGAAAGAACATTTTTTAGCTCTCAGATTGGGAGTAAACTAAGCATCTAGCTTAGCTCATGCCAGGATCCAATGGCAGCTAGAAACTCAATAAAGAACATTGCGTACTAAAGGTCAAAATAATCTGTGACCTGCTATGGAACATAAGTCCTAACATTCACATACTGGCCATCAGATGTTATCAAATATAAATGTCCTTCTTTCTCTTACCATCGGCTCCACATCTGAAGTCCCACAAATGGCCATGACAAAACTTAGGCCATTTCTCCAAAATCCAGATGCATTTTGTCAAAGTAGTCAAGTCTGAATGTTTTGGTTCCCAGCCTACAAGGTTAGACAGAGCACATTCCCTAATGCACATAAAATGTGGCCTAGAATCACACTCCTTGACATTAAATGATTGCGGAATCAAACAAGAAGTGTGTATCCAAGCCCATCCAGAAAAATAGTTAATTTTTACTTATTTTTATATTCTTATTTTTGAACATTTAAAAAATAAGCAGTATATTTACATCATTTCTACTCCTTTTTCCTCCCTCCAATTCCTCCTGTGTACCCAGACTCACTCTCAAGTCATGACCTCTCCTTCGTGTGTGTGTGTGTGTGTGTGTGTGTGTGTGTGTGTGTGGTTAAGGCTGACAGAAGATTCCGTATTCTCTAGCCATGAAACACATTGTAGATTATCCAATCCCTTGTGGACATCCATAATATTAAAATTTTTAATCAAAATAGGAATAAAGAATAAAGGAGGAAGGCAGGAATGAAAAAAGAAAGGCAGTGAAAAAGGAAGGAAGGAAAGAAAGAAGGAAGGAAGGAAGGAAGGAAGGAAGGAAGGAAGGAAGGAAGAAAGGAACTGTAGCTTATAATATTTTGGAGATTATTATAATTCTGCCATGTATCAAAGTTTCTAAGAATTCTCACAACACACCAAACAAGCAAACAAAATAAATTGTTGTCTGTAATTCAATATTTCCTAAATTTATTGGTACATCTATGAAATATTAAATGTATCTCAGACTTCCTCTTCAGTATGAAAGCTGTTTCTCAGACCTTCTACAGACCTCTTTCTTACCTCTGCCTTTCATAGTTTCTGTTATAAGTTGATCTGAAAAGACCAGAAGCTCAGTTCACACAGCTTCATTTCCTCTCTATCAACAATTATCTAATGCCAGAGTATTTGGAAATTCATTTACAGATTTTGGATAGAGGTTCAGAGTTTGCAAAAGAAAAGAAGTGCTAATGACAGAGAAAGGACTCTGTGTCCTCAGGGAAAGTGCTAAAGGAATTCCAAAGAGAGTTCAAGAGAGAAAGAAATCTGGCGAAAGCCATGGCAAGTGGAACCTTTTAGCAGAAGCAGGTTCTAGTTTCCTGCTGGGGAGGCATGGGCGTGTGTTACAGGTGCTCCTCCAGCATATCAAGTATACCTCACATTTATGCCCAGCAAATACCTTCTCTGTCCTGAAACATTCTTTCCTCATCTCTGTCTAGCTGATTCCTTATCATCCTTCAGGTAACTTCTTTGGAGAAACCTTTCTTTGGCTCTTGTTCCTAGTTCCTCTTAACTAAACTAGGGTTACTGTGATCCTGAGTTCTTTTCTAGTGAACATATATCTCCTGTATGTGTGTATTTAGTCTCCACATTCTGGATCTATTTTTCCCTTATAGTACAACTCTCTATGGCTTTTATTTTACTTATGTGTTTCTCTGTACCTTTTGTATTTTCTTATAGCCCAGATATTCCATGCCTTGCAGCCATAGCACCAGTGTCTGTGTCTACAGTTGTCAAGGCCCCTTCTTGAACATGCCTGTTTTCCTTTCTTATGAAGATGCCAGCCACATTAGTATTAGAGCTCCCTAAAATACCCTTAACTGGATTTTCATTATGACTCTAAAGGCACTACTTCCAAATATGGCTATCTTCATAGATACTGAGGGATTAAGACTCCTGGATATTTTTAAGCCCTAGTTATGAGCTTTATGTTTTATATTTACTTAATGGATCAATAATTAACCTTTCTAATTACTAATTTTAGCTTAGAATGTTAAGGCATAGTATCTAATTAACTTGCTCTTTTATTTTTCTAGATACAAACAGGTTAGAGCAAATGGCAATAAATGTATATCTAAGCCCATCTATAAAAGGTCTAATTTTTATTTAGTTTTACATTTTTATTTTTGAAACTTTTAGAAATGAGCATTGTATTTACATCATTTCATCTTCACTCTCCTCCCTCCAACTCTTCCTGTGTCCCCAGACTCACTCTCAAATCATAACCTCTCCTTCACTTGTTTGTGTGCGTGTGTGTGTATGCGTATGCTTACTTGATGAAAGGAATCTATAAAAGCCAGAAACAAACAAACAAACAAACAAACAACTGTTGCAATCTTGCCACAGTTTCCAGAACAAGAATGCATTCAGACCTTTGTGCATAACTTTCCTTGCTCTTTTCCATATCTCCCACTCTTCCCCCCCCAAATTACAGTGTTCTGTTAAACTGACCAGCATTGTAATCACCAGAAAGAATTTTAACAACACTTGCCCTGGGTGGAACTTGTTGTGGAAGTTGCTCCAGCATCTCCAGATTAGGGTCAGATCTTGGCAAATTCCAGCATTGCAGGATGCAATAGCAAAGTCAACTCCTTCAGAAGTGAAATTCTTAAGGCTAAGAAGATCAATGGAAAATGTGGTGAGGGTTTACTATCTTCTCTTCACTTTGAGGTTTGATTAAGTACTCCTCTTACAGGCTCCCTGATTTCAGAGATCCTCCCCCATCCTTCCTGAGTCCAGGTCAGTTGATTCTATTAGCTATGTTCTCCTAGTGTCCCTGAACCCTCTCTGGATCCTCTGATCATCCCTCCCTTGACTCCTCAAGACTCATCTAGGTCCTCCGCATAAAAGTTATGGCTGAGTAGTATGGTATTCTTGTGTGAATCCCAAAAGCCGGAGTGAGGGCTGTCTGTGACTCTTTTGCCTTCTTGTAGGCCCCTTTTCCTCCTACAGGGTTCCCTCTTTTAGCCTTGATATGAAATGATATGCCTGGTCTTATTGTAGCTTGTTACGCAGTGTTTGGTTGGTGTCCCTCGAGATCTGGTCTTTTCTGAGGGGAAGGAGGGTTGAACTTGTGGAGAGGAGAGGTCCTGGAGAAACTGTGGGAGTTAAGAGAGGGAAGAGAGGGAAACTGCTTCGGAATGTAATCTATGAGAAAAAAAATAAAATAAAATAGGACTCCTCTTACAGCGTTCTGTCTTTGTATTGTAGATTGCAATAGTGTTTACTCCTCTTGGGGTGCTGGGTCTGCGCTGAAGCTCCACTTCTCACGCTAGCATCCATAATAGACTAAGAGTGTCATGGATGGGCTCTTCTCCTTTACTTCTGTACCCCAATCATATACCGGAGGACTTAGCATACACTACACCCTCAGTAAACATCTTATTTGAATTTTGATGAAATAGCAGATTTTCATGAGTCACAACATCCAAGACATAGCACCAAACTTAAACCAATTAAAAGTAATATAATAGTCAACTCTGACTATATAACCAAAGCCAGCTTTTAAAAAATCTGTTTTTTTTTTATTTCATTTTTATCTCAGCATCTGATGGAGAGACTTTGAGGTAACAGAAGGTTTCTGTTTTTAATTGGGGAAAATGTGATATTAGAGCTCAGGAAAGATGCAATGTTCTATTTTTATACTTTCCCTGAATTATCAATTTGCTGCTTGGTTTTGTTTTGTTTTAGCGATCTGACAGAACAATTTCTTCCTTTCAGAACTCACTGTTCTGCAAGGCCATTGAAAGTGATTTATTAAAATAAACATCTAGAATTAATTTGGTACTTCTAGAGATCTTTCCTAGAAAGGAGTATAGAAACAAGTTACTCGCTTAGGGACCATTTTATGACATGAAATTAAAAGTAATCATATTCCTAAGTTAGGGTGACTTTCTCAACAGAGCAGTGGGGCTTATTGAATATTCCCTCATGGTTTTCAGGTGCCAGGGAACGTTTTGTGTGAACCTATTCTGATGGTTGGTGCCTCTTACAACAGCTCTTGGGTTACCTTAAGTGCACCAGACCCTGTAGAACATAGGTGTGGACTTAACTTCGAATTTGCCATACATTTGCATTTAAATAAAAAAATCATAAAATATCAAACGACATCATAGTGCAAAAATAAAAGCCAAAGAAGTGAGGATTCTTCATGATATGTAAAGGAAAGACATGAATTTGAACATTAAAATACTTGAGTCCAGGCACTCACTCATGAGATGTATGACTTTGAGAAAAATATTTCACCTCTGAACAGTTTTTTCTGTCCCCTCAAAATGAATCGATTGAATATTTACCACACATATCCTTTTGAAGGTTAAAGTAAATAAACAAAAGCACAATTGATGCCAGCAATAAGTATTCAATGTTTTGGAGATTGATCCATTTCTGAGGGTCACACTTTCCCACATAATTAAAACAGTCTCCCCAGCAACCTTTTCTTTCTGAAGTGATTCCCTCATTAGTCAGTCTCCATCCTCCACTCATCTAGCTTTTTGAGATTGGAATGAAAAAGGGAACAACTCATATGAACAATGCAAAAATACTAACAAATTAGAGACAGGCAAACTTTAACTGAAAACATGTGCAAATGATTTAAAAACGTTTGGTTTTGTTTTAAGTTTTCAATGCCGGTGGCTATTCTCACTCCTATTAACCTTTAATTCCTGCTGATAATCCAGAAGAAGTCCACTGAGAAGATAAAATAGTAAGTGTGCTATGACAGGCAGAGACAAATGCTGTAGTCATTCAAATGAAAGTATACTTTTTCTGATGTGAGATCATTAAGAGACCCTGAAGGTTGGTAAACTATTAGATATGGTATGGAGGATTAGTAAGGATTGAGAAATAGAGATATTGGAAAGTGTGCAACTATTAGTAAGAGCAAACAAGCAATATATGCATTGGAAGATTAGAATTTAATCTCTTCAGAAAAAGAGCTCACTGTGAAAGAGAGCTAGTTATATACATATACATACATATATATATATATGTATATGTATGTGTATGTGTATCTGTATATGTGTATGTGTATGTGTATATGTATATATATAATGAAATTCCTAAAATCAGCCATAGGCCTAAAATCAGCAATAGGCCTGTCATACATGTATACTAACACCAAGTCTTGGGTGGTAAACATTGAAACAGATGGCTATAAGCTAATGTAAACAGGCAGCTTTTGTGGAAATTTATAAGCCTGAGTAGTCATTGACCTCGTAAATAGGTAGCCTGGGCAGACAATACCAACTTAGATAAGGACAAGCGAGTCATAGGCAGAGTCATAGTGACTTGTCCCCTGAACCTTCACCCAGCCAATACCCGGTTCTGAAGATATCTGTATTCCCCCTGAACACCCACACTCCAGTGTTATTCCCTTCCCCACATCCTGCCTTTCTGTGTTTATAACCCCTGTGTGAATTAATTACGATTTGAGAAAAAATAAATTATAAAAAAAAAGAAACAGAGAAATATTTGAATGTATCTTAGTTCATTTAAAGTTAAAAATAAGTCAGAAAACAGGATATTCAGGCTTTGAGATGATACAATGCTTAAACTTTAAAGACATATATATGAATGATAACCCAGTTGCCTGGAATAAAACTTAATTCCTGATTGGTGGTTTTTGGAAGTGAAGTGTCAGGGCAGGCTTGTAACCTGAAGGTGGAGATTTGTTGGGAAATAACCTGGAAACTAGTACTAGATATAAGTTTTGTTAGGGGTTGAGCTAGAAACAGGAGCTAGATATGGGCCAGTTAGTTAACTTGAGTTCGACCATAGGTAAGGTTTCCTAAGATGAACTTAAAAAATCTGGTATCTCAATATGAGCTGCCTCTTGTTGATTGAGGGACATCAGAGCCTCCTATATGCTAACATGAGGTTCTTCCCAATAGCTTCCTGCTAAGTCATAGCTCATGCCAAATCCATTATTTTGATTTCTGGTACCCATTCCAAAATGCAGAAAACCTTTGCTGCAATCTTTCTCTCATGTCACTCAAGCATTGCACTGAAATTCTGATAGCTCTATTTTCAAAAGGTACAGAATTTCCAATTCTTATTACCTCCTTTGTCTTAATGACCAATGCTTATTAAATTGCAAATTGACTTTTAAATAGTTATCTTGATTTTATGCTTGCTCCCTTCTAACCTCTCAGTCTAATCTAACCATACCAGATAGAAAAATTTTAAGTGTGAGAGTAAAAGTGTAACTCCATACTTCAAGTCTTTCCATTGCATCACAAATGCAACCTGAGAAAGATATGGATGCCATATAATGGTCCTTCAGGTCTGTTCCACATCTTCTTAATTCTGCACCCAGGTTCTGTTATCTCTCTTAAGCCATACTAACTCCCTTGAAATCCTCCAATGCAGAAATGCCTTCTTAATCAAAGAACCCATGTACTGTCCATGTCTATTGCTGGCTGTAGTGTTCTCCTGAGAGCCCCACCATTCAGTTCTCCACTTACTTTGAGCTACTGTAACTTTTACTTTGACAGTAAGACCTGTTGTTATTCACCTAATTGAAATTGCATGTGCATCTACCTCCTCATGCCCCGTTCTCAGGTTGAGTCACAATTCTATATTAGTTGAAATGTTTATTACTTATAATCTATATATGTTTGATGGAATGTAAGATATTTGAAGGAATTAGCTATTGTTCTCTTTTGATAACTAATGCTTCTTAAGTTTATTACTGCATGTAAGTCATGGCAGATATTCAAATAGCAAAAGGATAAAATTGGCTAAAAGATCATTCTTGTTTCATTCATTTCTGTCCTTTAATTTTACTTTGTGGTTGACTTCTGCAGCTTCTAAAAAGTATTTGTGTGAAAGCACGCAACATGTGTACCAACAGTTTTGTTAGGTTTCCTATTTCAAGAGATTCTTTTAGATATATAGATTTTGCACATTGTAAAGGTAGAGAACAAAGAAACATTTTCGTAAATGATACCAGTGAATATATCACCTTGAAAAAAATACAAAACAAAATCTATTTTCTTAGTAGCAGAATATAGGACCCAAGTTTCAGTATTACTGACTTTATTTTTGTTTTCAAATATCTCTGCTCTGATGTTGTATAAGGTTTCTAAAAGTTCAAGAAAATAAATCACTTTTGTACCAGACCATGACATGTTGTAACCTGAGACTTCCCATCTTCCTTCTCACACAAACCAGTTTTGCTATTTCAGTTTCTATGCTTCTCCAGACAACTTTTGAGTAAGATTTTGCTGCAGGGAAGGATTCTGTAGCCAAAATAAAAAGAAACATAAACAAAGAATGAAAACAACTAGATTAGGTCACTTCCCCAACTCTTGACTTACTTTGGTATCTATAGATACCATTTTAGTATTCAGCATTTGCCAGCTCTGCAGCTTAATTGAATCACAAAAACTATCTAAACTGACACTTTCTATTTTTACTTAAATTAAACCAAATAAATTTTTCCTATCTTACACTGGCAGCTTAATTGAATTTATGTATTTTGCCATTCTGTCTTTTCCTTTGTACACTGATCAGCTTAAGGAAAATTGCTACAATAGCATCCAAAACAATTCGTGTTTGCTATTAAATAAAACCGATAGAGAAGGAAGAAAAGAAAATCAGAATGACAGAGCTTATCATGTCATAACATGTCATACTGTCAGAATCTTTAATTTGATGTCTAAAAAAAAAAAGCCACCTCCTACAGATGTGCTACACCTAGCAATTTTAAGTCATCTAGAAATATTTAACATCTAGTTATATTCCATTACTTTGCTAGATCACTCACTTTCTCTCTGTGTCTTTCTGCCTCTCTGTCCTTCTCTGTGTGTGTGTCACTGTCCCTCTGTATCTCCATCTCTGTGTCTGTGTCTCTGTCTCTCTGTCTCTCTCTCTGTCTCTCTCTCTCTGTCTCTCTCTCTCTGTCTCTCTCTCTCTGTCTCTCTGCTTTTTTCTCTTCTTTCATTCTTAAAGTAATGTTATATGTATTATGTGTTTCTCTGTACGTGCATATGTATAAGTCATGGGTACATGTCTCCACAGAAGCCATAAAGGAGTATCCAGCCCCTTGAAGCTGAAGTTACAGATACTTGAGAGCTATCAGATCTGAGTAGTGGAAACCAAATTCAGGTCCACTGGGTGAGCAGTAAACACTCTTGACCACTGAGCCTTCTCTCTAGCCCTTCTGTGTTGTTATCTCTTTATTCATTTGTTCATTATAGCACCTGGCAACTCAGTAATAGTACATTATTTTGAATCTGATTACTTTCTTTTTAGGAAGAAGAGTTAATGTATCTTGCACTCCTGTTGTGATCTACTGTTTTCTACTACTTGTGCACTTTGAAGCAAACAATTTAGTATTTATAGTTTGAACTTTCATCCATCTGAAATCAGGTAATAAATGTGTGTTCTATAATTTTAATTAATTTACTTATTATTTCTTCATATATTACATCCAAAACATAGTGCTTTATAATTTTAAACACTAACCAAAATACACATTTTTGTTAGAGAAATATGGTAAATATTTTAGAATCTTTTGTTTCTTTAGTCATGATGATACATTTGAATTTCTGTAGGAACATCTGAAAAATAATGGTGTTCAGCAATAAGGACCAATTACATTAAACGCTTTTGATGTGAGGCTCAAACATTATATATGTTAGCAGTGCTATGGTACCTTTGATGTGTGGGTAATATTGCAAGTTATTTTGTAGTAGAACAGAGTTACTAATAAGTGGCCTGCCATTTATTTTCAATTTTACTTAATATACAAGACTTTTAAAAAACCAATAATTACTGAACTTGCTATTTATTGCTTTTCTAGTTTTATGTAACCCAGAGTGACCAAGGGTAGAAGCATAGGGAGATGTGCCATGAATTTGGTAAGCTTCCATGTTCCTGCCTCTGTGAGAAAGATAGTTTTCATGGATAGTCAGGAAGTAAACAGCCAGAAAATATTTTTATTTAAAATGTCTAAAGAGTCTCAGATAAAGCTACATTCATTTCATCCACAGACTTTTTAGCTCTTTTAATTGTACATCGATATGAATTGTAACCTATTTGTCTGAAATTCTGTGTTCTGTTTTTTAAAAAAATATACTTACAGATTACATATTCTTGAGGCCTATGTATAGGGCCCATTTGGAAAAAGAGAAGAGCAGGGATTGCCTGCCACATCTCTGACTTGAATTTCAATGTGGAAAAAAAAAAACAGAGTAAAAAAGGATTTCCTGATCATTTTCTCCAGAGTTAAAAGTCACTGTGGCTTCCTTTTCAAGCAATCTTTATAAAAATGTCTAATCCAAAAATATATTTATATTTTGAGGTTTTAAAGTGCTTTGATTTTAGTTCTTTGAGCAAATTTCGGGCATATTCATAAGAACCATTCAGAATGAAAAATGGCTCACAAATTAGCATTTGATGAATTCTCCACACATTCTAGCTTACTTTGTCAACTTGGCGTAGAGTTATGTGAGAAGAGAGTTTCATTTGAGGCATGAACCCAATCATTTGACTTGCAAATGTTTCTATAAGTGCTTATTTAAATACTTAATGGATATAGGCGGATCCAACCCAACATGGTATCATTAGCTGTGCAGATATCCTGGCCTGTAGAAGAAAACTAGTCAATGGACTTCAGAGTTGGCTCAGTGATTAAAAGTGTACTTACTGTTGTGCAAGACCTGGATTGGATTCCTAGTACTTACATTAAATGACCTTTAAGTCCAGCATTAGAAGATCCAGTTTCTCCAGCTTCTGGCCACATGCACTCATGTACATATATACTCATATAGACACACATAGGGACACATTATTAAAAATATTAATAGTAATGTTAAGACTAAGATGTATAGTTAGACAGCAAGCAGCATTCCTCTCTGATTTCTGTATCTGGTTTCTGCTGAAGTTCTTGGTGTGATTTCCCTAATGATAGACTCTCATCTGAAAGTGTGAATCAAATGAATACTTCCCTCCCCTAACTTGTTTTTAGTTATGATATTTGTCATAGAAACAAAACTAGAATGACCTATCCATCTTTCCCCAAACTGTTTAAATCTTAACTCATGCAAATACGTTTTATTCCAGTAGGCTTTGCCCTTGTGCAGAGTAAATAATCTCTATTGATAATACCTAACTCTGTCTTAGGCTGTTCCACAGTTTTCCTAAAGTAAAATAGGTATGTAAGTTCATTATAATATCCCATTATCTTATTCCATTCCTTTGTGGTTCTAGACTGGCTCTTCTGTTTTAGCTTGGGCAAAGATATAGAAATTATGGAGTATTCTATGAATATATGGACAATGATTTTGTTGTAGAAAAAGTGTCTTGGTTCTAAGAGATGTATTTAAGGAAACATTTCAACCATTTTGCTTTTATGACCGGTTAAATAAAAAATGAAAATATTTTGAAATCCAGCTGAGACACTGAACTGTGTGTACTTGTGTTCTTCAACTGCTTTTGCCAGTATATTCATTTCCCCTACTTAGAGCAATCATTTTTATCTGAAGACTAGTGAGTTCATCAAAAGTTGCTGCTAATATCGACAAATCAATATATAAATATCCAATTTTTACAGAAGAGATATGCTCAGAGAGAAGAAAAGAGGTGCTTGTCAAACACTATATGTTGATGTTTTAAAAGAACATCAAAAGGACAAAGAAAATCAAGGAGATGAGACCCAAGGTCAGCAACCACATCAATATTGGTATCGCCACAATTTCAATAATCGATGCAGACACCCAGAAATCTCTAAACCACAAGATGGCAAAGAGACAAAAGCAGCCAATCCACCAACTGAGAATTTGTCTGCTCCCAAGGCTGAGCAGGGCGGGGCTGAGTAAATGCAGGCTTACCATCTCTACCGTCATCCGGTTTGGTCGTCCAACAAGAAGAAATGAATATGAAATTCCAGCAACAAGAAATGAACAAAAATTGGAGCTGAAGACCTTAAGTGCTTTTTGCCTATTGACCAGATAACATTAGAACTATCTATATTATCTATGCAGCATGAGTTTTTTCTTTATTATTTTTACCTAAAGATGTCTAATTTTCTTAAGGACCAATGTATTTTTAAAGAAAAAAATAAATAAAAAAAAGGAAAGAAACAATAAAGGGCCTGGTTTTTCTCAATATACCTTTAATGGTTTTTAAATTGTTTTATAGCTGGTCAAGTTGAGATTTTTAAGAAATTCATTTTTAATTTGTAATAAAGTTTGCAACTTAATTTTTTCAAAAAGTCAACAAACTGCAAGCACCTGTTAATAACTGTCTTAAATAATATTAAAAAATTAAAAATAGAGAAAAAATAAAAGAACATCTCTATAGAGGAAAGGGTGGTAATTCAGTCAGTAAAGTATTTCCCACACAAACACAATAACTTCAATTTGATATCTAACACCAATATAAAAACAAGAATCATGCTTATAATAATGCTGAAAGACAGAAATAAGGTGATATCTGGAAATCTCTCTCCAGCTTTGAGTTTTACATTCACATTGAGAGCAACAGAGGGAGCTATTTGTAGTCAGCTTCTCCCCTTCACATGTATGTGCACAACTGTGGACCTCCATACACATCTGCATGCACAACACATGCTGTAATGTACAGACTTACAAACACACATAAGTAAAATAAAATAAAACCAAAGAAAGCAATAAAAGAAGGAAAGAGACTGGTTTTATAGTTGTATCCTGGATTAGGCACTTCTTGAATGTACAATTATGAACCTTTTTCAAATTTGGAGGAAGAAACAGTGAATAGAGAGAGCTCATATAAAGTCTTTTTGTGTATAATACTTTTCTACAAATGGGTTTATAATCTTTGATCAGAATAATGATTATTTTGTTACCTTCTCTCCCATTCATTTACTTTTCATACATTCATGCCCATATTTGTTAGTGACTATCCTAATATAGTGTTACAGGATGTACTAAGCAGAGGGAGCATCATGCTCACTAGGTTCCTGTGTCTGATATTTTCAAGATTGAGCATAATGACATTGCCTCTTGTTTTGAGATACTCATGGATTAGCCTACTGCAAAATAATCAATCAGTTATCCAATCCTATGTTGAGATTTTAAAAATTAAGAATAGAATGTAATTGAAAGTATAAAAATGACTTTTTTTCATGTTGGAAGTAAGTGTTTGGCCCGGTTGGATGTAGAATTTGGGGAGGCATTGGAAGTAAAAATTCAAAATGCAGTGTATATTTACCTGATTTTTTTTAGAAACTGATAAAATATTATATAAAAAAGTGTTAGTTATTAGAATGTAAGCACGTGATAAGAATGTATCTAAAAGTGATTCTTTAAATACTGCTTATTAATTCATGTTTTACTTTCAACTCAATAATCTATTCTTTGTAGAAGAAACACTTGATTGTACTTCTTTTTAATGAATTTTGATTGATTACTATATAATTATATTATCCTTCTTCTTTTTGTCCCTCCAACCCCTTCTCAAATTAGTGACTTGTTTTACTTTTCCCCACTTTTATTAAACATAGATTCATTTCTATGTATAATATGAATACATTTCCCCTCCCTCTATTCCTCTCAGTTCTTTCCCACCTCTGCTCTCATCTGGATTCCCTCCATTTCTGTCTTTCATTATCAAAGATTAGGCTTCTAAGTGATTACAAAACATTGTGAAATAAAACATAAGAAGATTAAACAAAAGCTAAGTTGGATAAGCCAAGCCAACAAACCTTAATGAGCTCCGTGAGATGGCTCAAGAATTGATGACCCAGATTTGTACGTGTCTAGAAGAAATGCAGGGACAAAAATGGAGCAAAGACTGAGGGAAAGGGCAACTGGAGCCTGGGCCAATTTGGAATCCATCCCACATACAGGCACCAAACCCCAACACTATTATCCATGCTATGTTATACTTGCATTCAGGAGCCTAGCATGGCTGTCCTATGAGAGCCTCTATCAGCATCTGACTAAGACAGATGCAGATACTCACAGTCAACCATTGGGTTGAGGTTAGGACACCTGTGGACGAATTAGAGGAGGACTGAAAGAGCTGAAGGGAATTGCAGCCCTATAGGAAGAACAACAACATCAACTAACCTGGACTCCTCAGAACTTCCAGAGGCGAAGCCACCAACCAAAGAGCATACATGGGCTAGTCTGTGATCCTTGCTACAGATGTAACAGAAGACTGCCATTTCTGGTCTCAGTGGGAAGGAATTCTTTTAATCCTGTAGAAACTTGATGCCTCAGGGAAGGGAGATGCTAGTGGGGTGAGGTGGGAGTGTGTGGGTGGATAGGGGAGTACCCTCTCAGAAGCAACGGGAAAGGGGAATGGGATAAAGAATTCGTGGAGGGGTGACCAGGAAGAAGGGCAACATTTGGAATATAAATATATAAAATAATTTTAAAAATTGAATTAGAAACCCAGTTGGTTCACATATTTAGGAATCTCATATAGGTACTAAACTGAAAGCTATAATATATATGCTGAGGATCTGGTACAGAATTTTTTAGGTCTTGTTAATGCTCCTTAAGTTTCTGTGAATTCATCTTAGCTTTTCCTGGTTGTTTTAGAGGGTATTGTTCTTCTGGCATCCTCCAATTCCCCTGTCTCCCCTATTCATGCCTGTCCTTACTTCCTCAGGGTTCCCTGAACTCTGAGGGGAGGGATTTAATGACTCTATATTGTGATATCTTGATATCAATACTCTCAATTCCCCAATATAAAAACATGTAATAACATCCATAATAACTGTATGGATGCAAAAACAGGACCCAGCCTTTTCTGCACCTAAGAAAAATAACTCAAAATCAAAGATAGACATAATTACAGAGCAAATGGTTGGAAAAAGATATTACAAGTAAAAGTCCCAAGAAACACTCATATATATATATATATATATATATATATATATATATATATATGATTGAACTACAAAAATAAGTAGGCAAAAGAGATAGGGAAGGATACGTCATAGTCATCAAAGAAAATTTCTACCAAGATGGCATCTCAATTCTTGTCCCAAACAAAGGAGCACCCAAATTTGTAAAAGTAACACTACTATATCTTAAACTATATATTGACCCGTACACACTGATATTGGGGGATTTTAACACCTCATTCTCACCAATACACAGGTATTTAGGAAAAAAATGTAAGCAGAGAAATGCTAGAGCTAACAGGCATTATAAACCAAATGACCATAATAGATGTTTAAAAACCATTTTACCCAAATACTATATATTCTTCTCTACATCTCAAGGAACTTTCTCCAAATTGACCACATATTTGCATCCAAAGCCAGTCTCAACAGATGCAGGAAAATTTAAATAACTTTTTGAATTGTATCAGAATACCACAGTTTAAAGCTGGATATTACCAACAATAGACACAAGTGAAAGCTTACAAACTCATGGAACTGAACAACTTTCTACTGAAGGACAATAGTTCAGGATAAAAATAAAAACATTAAATATTTTCTATAATGGAATGAAAATGAAACCACAGCATATCTAAATTTATAAAACTGAAATGCATTTTTTTCTAAGAGGAAAGTTCATAGTATTAAATGCCTACATAAAATAACTGGAGAATTTTTAAACTGGCAACTCAACACCACACCTAAAATTTCAAGAACATAAAAAAGAAGTCACACCTAAAGGAGTAGGTGACAAACCCAGGGCTAAAATCAATAAAATAGAAACTAAGAGAACAACACAAGGTATCATTGAAATGACAAACTGATTCTTTGAGAAAATTAGTACACTAGAACATAGGAATCAATTACCAATAATTATTGATTCCTGTTACTTTGCTGTTGGTATTAATGCTGAGTCTGGGTTTGTGTGCCTGCCTCCCTTCCTTTGATTTTGATGGTCTAAATTTATTATTACATGTGGTTTCATGGTTGTAGTTAACCTCCTTAGGTTGGAGTTTTCTTTGTAGCACCTTCTGTGGGGTTGTATTTGTAGATAAATATTACTTAAATTTGTTTTTTCATGAAATATCTTATTTTCTGTATCTATGGTGATTAAAAGTTTTGCTGGGTAAAGTAGTCTGGAATACTACCTGTGCTCTCCTACAGTCTGAAACATAACTCTTCAGGCATTTGTGTTTTAGGGTCTCCATTGAGAAGTCAGATGTAATTCTAATAGGACTGCCTTTATATTCTACTTGGTATTTTTTCCTTTGTAGGATTTAATATTCTTTCTGTGTTCCATACATTTAGTGTGTTATTCTGTGCTGAGGGATCTCTTTTCTGGTTTGTCTAGTTGGTTTTCTGGATGCTTCTTTTTTTTTTTATAGGCATCTCTCTTTTAGGTTACAATATTTTATGATTTTGTTGAAAATACTTACATTTGAGTATAGTTTCTTCTCCTTTCTTTATTTCTTTTATTCATATATTTGGTCCTTTCATAATCTCAAAGATTTCCTGAATGTTTTGCATTAAAAATTTTTATATTTAACATTTTCTTTGATGAATTTATCCAGTTTTTCTATTTCAATGTCTAAAATTCTTCTACCTCTTCTAATCTGTGGGTGAAGCTTGCCTTTATAGGTCCTGTTTGCATTCCTAAATTTTTCATTTTCAAAATTTCCTCATCTTGTGTTTTTCTTATTACTTCTATTGCCATTTCCTGGACTTGGACAGTTTTATTTATTTCCTACCATTGTGTTTTCCCCCTGGAGTACTTTAAGGGATTTCTTCATTTCCTCTTATAGATCATCTATCATAGTCATACAAGCTACTTTAAAATCCTTTCCTTGGGCTTCCCTTATGTTGGAATATGCAATACCTGCTCTGGTAAGGTTGTTTGATTCCAGTGGAGATCTAATGTCCTGGCTGTTATTGATCATGATTTTACACTGATGTCTAGGCATCTTGGATTGAGATGTCTATAGGTCTGAGTGATGGTATCTGTTTTCATCTGTATTGGGTGAGTCTTTTGCTCCTTGAGTTTGCTTCCTCCCTAGACTTTAGGAGAGTCTGGTGGCTGTGCACTGCTTAGTAGGTAATTCTCTGTGGTCCTGTATCCTTTGTTTTCTCAGAAGGTGTGTTCCCAGGGTTAGAAGCTGGGATAACAGAATGAATTCTGGGCAGGGAGGTTTGAGAAGTTTTTTGTGATGCAGTGTAGATGGTGTCTGAGAAGAAAGGGGGACCACAGCAGATTTTCTGCTACAGATCTTAGGATGAGATTCAGAGTATTGGATCTGAAAGAGCAGAAGAGGTAGAGATCTGCAGTCAGTATACTTGTTGACTTGGTAGGAGCAGACCTTGGGTTACCAGTGAATATCTGCCTTGGTTGTTTAAGAGTTAAAATTGTGTCAATTGGAGTGACAATTCTCCTTGCAAAAATTCTTTCTCCTCCCATCAAACAAATAATTCAGTGCCATGTAAACATGGGAAATCTCCTTTTGAGTTATGGGTCAGCAGATTAAAAGAGACCTCTAAAACAGTGTACGGCATTGCTGTTGTTCTAGGTGCCTTTTAGAAAAAGTAAAGAATGACCCATTTAAGAAAAACAACATTCTTCAGACACAAAGGAGTTGGATGAATCACTCTGAACTCCTGACCTGGAAGCCTCCTTACTGAGGACTATGTCTCATAGTTTCTAAAGGTTTCCTGCAAGCTATCATTGGAGAAAAACAATAGTCCTATCCAGCTACAGTAGATAGCAACAACAATAAGCACTGCAAGATGGTCAGAAAAGTTTAATAGTAGTACTCTTATCCTGGGAGTAATCAAACTCCTCTTAGTTAACCTTAAGGCCCCTTCAACAGTAAGGGTTTCATGCCTAACATTATAATTTTAGCCAAATAGTTCAGCTTGGTGAAGTGATAGAACTTGCTAATTCCATTCTTTCTAAACAAGTATAATCTCTAACTATATTCTAAATATTTATTCTTATGTCACAGTTAAGTGTTGGTCTTACCACCTTCCAAGAAGCTTCTTCTTGAAGTAGATAGAAATCATTATTGAAATTCACAACTTGCCAAATTGCAGAGATGAACTCTTCTTGAGATATCTACTCCCAGTTAATACAATTACAGTATAGACTCTTTATCCAAGTCTCTAGGATACTCCTGGAAGGTCAGGCAGAAAGGTTGAAAGAGCCTGAGGACCAAGATGACTACTGCAGTATTGTTTCAAAAAAAAAAAAAAAACTAAAAGGAAGATACCAAGAGGTGGGTAGATTTGGAAGGAATTGCAGGTGAATATTATCAAGATCTGTAGTACAAAATGAGATGGAAAATAATATTTAAAATAAATATATACTACAACTTTCATAGCCTGTTAGACTTGTGTGTATAAATGCTTGCAATCGTCTTATCAAGGAATAAGTAGGAAGAATGTACAGAAATCTCCAAGGAATTGAGGGCTCTAAGTTGGGGGTAAGGAAGTAAAGCCATCCTTTGTTGTGGCAAGTTCTACAGACTAGCCCATAGCTAGTATTCATCAGATATAATTATTCTGGCATCTCTCTCACTGTATTTGATCTGGTCAATTCCTACAGAACATATCTTTGTTTCCCTCTGTAGCAAGTCTCAGGTTTTTTGGATGAAAAGAGTTACATAATAGTTTTACTGACATCCTAGTATTAAAATTCAAACAGAAATGGTGAAATATTTATCAAAGAAATAGGAGCTTTTTAAAAATTCTTATATTGACACATCTCTCCACACCCTTAAAAAATGAAACCTTGGTCTCCATCCATTCTTTATTCAATGCTTTATTGATTCAAATTCCAGAAAAATGAGCCCAGAAACTTTTGACTAATGAGTTTATTGTATCCTAATATTTTATAACTTATGCTATATGAATTTCAGCTTAATTTTAATCCCACAATAGTGGTTCTTAATAAGTCATACACAGCAACTGGAATGAAACAAGTTTAGACATAAGTGAGTTCTCACAACACCAGCTACATACTGAGTTTCCTCCTTATTTATGCCTGCCAAGTATTAAAGATTCATAGCTATTTGCATATTACCTTGGCGAGTTTCACAGAAACTTTGCTCTCCTATGTCTTTAAGGTGAAATGAAATAAATCACCATCAATCATTTGATGATGTGATTATACATCTCATATTAAGTTAGGGGATGCCATGGAAAACTAAAATAAAATAAAATCTCCTTGATGACTTAATTCAAGCCATGTATATCAACATATAAACTCATATTTTTTCCAGATCCTAAAGTTATATATTTTAACTTTCTCATATCCTTAATGAATATTTGATTGTAAACTAAGCTAGAAGTACAATCAGATAATAATAATAATAATAATATAGAGAAAAGTATTAGAACTAGCACTACATCCATAAATTGCCCTTCCCCCAGCCTTGAGCAGAACTGAAGGATCTCTTTTACCTCAGCAGACCAAACAATAGGACTCAGGAGGTGCTACCCACCTTGGACCCACAGTCTGCTACAGGAGCTGCGAAGACTAGACTGTCTGCTGAGCTAGCCTTGAGACACCTCCCCTCACCCACTGGCTGAAGAAAGAAGGAGTTTGGTGGTGGAGGTGGCACTTCCTCTTTAAATTGAAAGCTGAACATTAAACTTCCTTGATCAGAGAACTTTGTCTTGACTTCATCTCTTTTCGCCCTCAGCCCTCTGTCTTCCTTTCATTCCCAGCCCCCTTTCAGGTGAACCCAGTTGACTGTGGCTGCAGAAAGATAAAATACTTTATATCTAGCCTATAACAAACAGGTTGTTCTTGTTAAGCAATAAGGATGAGAGTCTAGTATTGTTTGTGAATATGTCTTATTTTGTCTTTACCATTGCTATGTGCTTGTGTACTAATGTGTACATTTTACGTGGCAAGACTGCAACTGGAAAACATTTCTCACGTGATCCAAACTTTACCAAGGTTTTGAACATCCTCCCTAGGGTTTTTCACAATGGCTGCTCTAATTGATATTCCCACCAACAATACACAAGAGGGTTTTTGTTTGTTTTGTTGTTGTTCTTGTTTATTTATTTTGTTTGTTCATTTATTTTTCTGCAGCTGGAGAGATGGCTAGTTTTAAATCTTTGAATTCTAGCGTGTGCTTTGTGCAGCTACAGATTCAGATATGCATGAGTGCTGCATTATAGTTGTGAAGTTCTCTTCATGCTGAGTCAATCAAGGGCTCACCTGAAGCACTGGACATTTTCTCAGGGATCCCAGTCTTAGTCCACCAGTGACCAACTACTAGCTGACAGAGTTTGTATATGTTTGTGGATGGTTATGTGGGGTAGAGTAGTCTAATTCTATAGACTGCATCAAACATAGAAGCAAATATCTCTTCATCTAAAATATTTTAATTATCTTTATTACTACTCTTTTTGTGAAATTATAATAATATGGTTGATATATAATTTTGAAACTTTTCACTGTACTACAGACTTGTATTGTTATCCAACACTTGTATTGTTATGGTATTGTACAGACAATTATCAACCATCAAAATCTCTTTATAGAAACTGTTCATCAAATTTACAATGTTTTATAGTTATAATAATTATTTTTAAGCTATAAATTTTTACACATTGTGACTAGTCATATTTTATACCCTTTTTTATTGTTCATACAATGACTTGTATGATTTGATCCTTGCTGTCATTCAGCCTATTATAAAATGCATGCAATTGTCTTATGCAAAGCAACTCAATTATAAACCAATGCTTTCAGTGTAAAAAGACAAAAGTGAATTATCGCTAATAATGGCAAATATGTTAGAGGCTTTGGGAATGCTGTCGGCCATAAACTTAAGAATATTATTAGCAGGCTTCTGACAAGACTGAGAGCCATAAGGATTGGTTGTAACTGAATAGAATTTAATAGCAGTAGTAAAAATCTATCAAGACAGAGCCTTTCCTTTCCTGTCTTAAGTAACTTTGGCAGGTTGTGCAGGTAGAGAAAAGCACTAGAATAAGAAAGCTGGATCATAGGGCTGCCACAGGTGCTGCAAGTGGGTCAGGTCTGTGGGTGGCAGCAACAGGGCAGGACTTCCTGTTAGCAGCCGGAAGTCACTGCCCAGCGCCTCTGGCAGCTGCAGTGAGTAAGGAAAAGCAAGTGTGTCATGTTAGCAACGTTCATGTTAGTTCTTTTTGTGGCGGAAGGCACCGCTAACACTCACTTTACAGGTCTTGGGCAGAGAGGAAGAGAGAGAGCGCCTCCCTCGCATGCTTGGCAGCCAAGCGGTTTGCGCCGGGTGGTTTTGCACATGGGGAAGCAAGTCTCAGGGAGGGTCCCTGGCAAGGAGTAGACCCAGAGCAGAGCTTGGAACCACAGAGGGAAGGGAGCAGGCAAGCCGGTTGACAGGCAGCAGAGGAGGCGAAGGGGGAGGGAGTGAGCCAGGTATTGAACCTGCTGCTTTCTGGGTGAGCTGGTGGAACTAAATGGGTCTGGTCATCCCGCAAATGACATGGGGGAGGCAAAGAGGAGAAGCAGTCGAAAGGCTGGCCCTTGGAAGAGACACACTAGGGACTAGGGTCAGAGCCGATGCTCCTGAGGCAGAGAGAACAGTCTGTCCAGGCCTGGCCTTGGGTACTCAGCTATGAGAAACTGTCTCGAGAGGAGAGGAAGAGTGTCTCATCCAAGGGGAGCAATCGTAGAACTAGGTTCAGGGAAGGACAGGGTTAGCTCTGAGCTCAAGAAATCTTTCCTGGGACCATATGGGCTCTGGCCAGTGGGGGCTGGGGAAGCTTAACAGATCTAGGCTAGGCTAGTAATTGTGGAACCTGCAGATGTCCGTTAGAGTCTCAGCAATTGCCCCATTTTGGTTTAATTAAAAAAAAAAAAGATTAGAAAGAGGTGTGGGGTTGACCAGGTTTCATGGATAAGAGAACAGTGGGTGGGGAGCAGGCAGAATACATGGAAAGGGGTAAACAAACATAGGGAATTTCTTTCCAGTTATCAGGCTGCTGGCAGTATGTGTCTGTGGGTACGTATGAAGACAATGTGTCCATTGGGTGATCGTGGCTATTACCAAGTTATCATTTGGTGTCCTGAAAGAAAAAACTGGCAACGAAAATCAGGCTCAGGCCAGATAATCAGGTCATCACGAGAATATCTAGGGGCCTCAAGGGGGCTCCTGGATCCCACCAGAAAGTTGACCACTGGGTACCAGGATTTCTGGCAGCTGCAAGAGCTTGGGGGAAGCTGGGAGCTACTTTCGAGGGGAAAAACCACCCAACAGGCCAATGTCCTAAGTCGCAGATTGGCTAGAGGCCAGTCATGTGGGCTGGAGCCATGAGAAGCCAACCCCTTAGTCCAGGAAGCTCTGGCCAGGTGCTAACTGGACGTTCAGGGTCGCTCATGCCGAACGGAAACTAATATGCTGCTGTGCAATTTTGGCGAGCTTCACAGCAGCAGCAGCAGCATAGGTGTAGCAGTGGATGTTAATTCACATGCTCGGTGATGGCAGGTAGCAGCAGATGAAGTCTGCATGGTATAACAGTGGCGGTTGGTGGCATTACATCCAGCAGCTGCACGGGTCTCGAGGTCCCGAAGTCTTCGTTCCTGGGTTTCAGCACCATTGTTAGATTTTCGCACATAGCTTGGAACAGACCACAGCAGACCAGACGGTTCCACGGGGGGGTGGGGTATTCAGGGCATGGAAAGAGAGTGAGAGGAGAGAGAGAGAACAGAGAGGTAGAGGAGTAGAGGCCATGACCACATGGAGAGGGGAGATAGGAAGGGGGGAGGGGAGAGGGTACAGAGAACCTGCAGGCAGGGGGATCAAGGGGAGCAAGAGAGGGAGGAGGAGGCAGGCAGCCCCTTTTATAGTGGACAGGTCTACCCAGCTGTTGCCACGTATCTGTGGGGAGGAGCATACCTGGGTGTTGCCAGGTAGCTGTGGAGGTGGAGTTTAGACAGAATACTAACAATTATTGCAGAAGCTTCCTCTGGCTGCTGCTGAGAGTGGACTCAGAGGCTCACAGCCAAAGATTAGGCAGAACTCAGGGAACCCTGTGGAAGAGGGAGAGGAAAAATTGTAGGAGGATATGGGCTAAGGACACCAGGAGAACATACCACACAGAATCAACTAAGCAGATCTCATAGAGGCTCACAAAAACTGAAGAGGCAACCACAGAGCCTGCATTAATCTGCTGTAGGTCGTGTGCTTATATGATATGGTTGTTTAGCATGTTTTTTGCTTTGTTGTTGGACTCCTAGCAGTGAGAATGGGGATGTCAGTGACTCCTTTGACTGCTCTTGGATCCTTTTCTTCCTACCTGTTTGTCTCACTCATCTTTGCAATGAGGGTCTTATCGCATATTCTAATGCCATGCTTGTTATCTTTGGAAGGTCTGCTCTTCTAAAGAGAAACAGAACAGCAGTCGACCTGAATGTGAGTGGAGCTGAGGTCTGCTGAGAGGGGTGAAGGGAGGAGAGGCCATGGTAAAGATACATTGCAAGAGAGAAGAATCAATAATAAGGAAAGATCTATTAAAATAATAATAATAGATGAAGAATTTACTTCAGTCACCCTGTATTTGATTCTTGGACTAGCAAAATGTTATAATTATGTAATCTTTAAATTGAAAAGTTTTGATGGCAGCTTTGAAAATTTTTACCCACAAATTTTGATCATGTTTTAAGTATAAATAAACTAATCATAATGTAAACCATCAAAGGACTTGATACCATAACATCTGTCTTATTACTCATTGTAAATTGAATGAATGTCATCCTTGAAGACTTCCATGAGTCCATAGAAAATAAGGCTAATTACATTTAAAATTAACTCTTGGCTTTGAACAGACCAATTTCTACTCTCTGACTCATTGAATTACACGTGCCAACACTGTGCTTGTCTTTGACTCCATCCATGTACTATTATTCACATTCAGAACTAGTCTTCTCATGTATTTATCGTTACTAAATTATTTATCAATACTTTTTAGCACCATCCTCTATATTCTTTATTTCTCTTGATTTTTGCTAAAAATTCAAAATTTCAGATTTAGAGGATAAAATAATGTGCATATAAATAAAACACATCCCAGATCAAGTTGCCAGAAGAATAAGAAGGAACACGAACGGAAATGATTTCAAATGTATAGTATGAGCCTGTCAAAACAGTCTAAAACGGTTTTCCCATAGAATCCTGCATGTTTAATGAGAACTAAATCTGTTCATTTATGCACGAAATCTTTATAATCATCTAATAACCACCCTCATCATCTTACAAATGACTTTTTGAATCATAATAAAATCAATTGTGAAGCATTGCCATGCACTAGGAAATGCTCTGAGTACTTTACTATTATTTTCTAGGGGATGAATAAAAGTTTAATCATCCACTGTCTGATTGAAAGCAATAAGTCTTTCTTTGATCTTAGTTCCATAAGCTATCAGCAGTGTTATACTCCTTTTTGAAAACAGAGAGAAGATTGGGTGCTTTGCACTTTCCAGCAGGTGATTGCAGCATCATAGGAATTATAGCCAATCCTGCCATCTCCATCTGTCTTATTTGCACCTCAGAACAGTTGTCATTAGAGACCCACATCAATAATTTAAGTTCATATCACCTCGAGACATAGAATTACATCTGCCCAAACATCCTTCTCTCAGTAAAGGGACAATGATAAATTTTCAAGATTATGAACACATGGTTTGAACATCCGTATATAATTTAGTGCACTGGCGATATCAACAATAGCAATAAATATAAGGTAATATGCAAATAAGAGAGGTCAAAAATTTTCTTAAATTGCAACAGTATACACAGTGAGATGAGTGTCTTAAACATAAGAACTCCTTTCATTAATTTTACTTTTGCTTTTTTTTTTTTTAAATGGTAGTGAGGGAAGTTAAACTTAGAACATTGTACATGTGGTGGGTAAAGCCCTAGGCCATATCCAGTTACCTAGACCATCACTGAGTTTCGAATATTTGTTTACTCATCTTGTACTTACAAATACATGTCACCTTGGAAGCTCATCCTAATTCGATGGCGTGTTTCAGTGTCATATTTTAAAATTTAACTCTTACTAGGCACATAAAATATTCACATGTTGAATGAACAAATACCATCAAATCAATATGCTGTACTTTGTCATGATTACCATCTATATCAAAGTGCTAATCCTATTTTGCATGTGTTTTACATAAAAATATTAAAATTAAATTATAGATATTTATCTTTCTAGAAAACTTTTATAATGAAACTATATATTATATTTGCTCAATAATAATCCTTGAGACACAACTGAAAAAAGAATTTACTGTTTTTTAATTTTTTTGCTATCTCTTAAGTTAACGATGTAGAGGGAAAAATATAGCTAAGCTGTGAACTTATTTTTTCTTTTAGCAGAGTTATGATCACACATTTGATAATGTATAGTTTGTACTGAGAACTAAGATATGAGTCATTGCCTAGCTATTATTTGTGTTCTCTGATAGTTAGCCCTACATACTTACAGAGAAATTGATAACTGAGGATGCCCAAACACTGCACAGTAAACTGTCATCACCATCACAGCAATTACATTGTAAATGAACTCTTGCACTCTCCTTTATCTCCTCTTACATCTCTATCATCAATGTTAACTAAGAGTTCACTAATATATCTAATTCTAAAACTGGGGATTATATGATAATTTGGGAGCTTACTAATATATTCTTTAAACACTGCAAATACTGGCATGAAAACATCTGAGATTACAAAAAAGATCAATCATAAATCAGAAAAAAGTAGGTGAGAAACTCCTGTATTTGAGGATGCCTTTGTTTGAAGAGGCAGAATCCAATGATACTGAAGTAGTTGAAATGTAGTGCATGAAAAAGATAACAATGATGAGACTGTAAAGATGTATATTAACCAACAATATGTTTGCCTTCTAATTTGTCTGATGTTTGTTTCCTTAATTTACAAAGTGGGTGTCAAAGCACCTTTCAGCTACGACTCATATAAAACTTAAATGAATCAGACAATTTTAGCATCTTGCTTAAAGTCGATGAGGTGCTCAAATGTTGTGTAAAATAAGTTGAGGTAAGGTACACAATTTTGGGAAGATTTTCCTCTCTTGATGGGAATTTTATGATATAGTTAATTCTTAAACATATATATGAACTGTCCAATTGCAATAATTTCTCCATAGCATACAAAAATCAATAAACTCAACTCTGCAGATACGTTTCTTATGGAAAACTTGTACTAAACAAACAGATATCACTGAAGTGGAAAATCAAAGTTCCAGTTTTCAAGTTTAGTGTCTGAAACATAATTGTTAAATCAGTTTTTAGGATGTGAGATTTCATCATTTTATCTCTTGAAAACCTCTTAATCATTAGTATGCTGTATGGATCTGAACTGGAACAATAGAGGAATGGAATTCCAAGTTTAACAGTATGGATGGTGTTGTTATGAATGTTGTGATATTTAAATTCCTCCATCTAACTTGCTTTTCTAAAAATGGTAGTTGGAGGGATATCTTGTTTAATTCCTAATATCACTAATGTTCTATAACCAACCTCCCAGCACACTTATTTCTTTTGTTTGATATGTTTCCTTTTCTTTGTTTTTCCACATCTGAGTGTTGCTATGTATGCCTGACTAGCCTGGAAACTACTGCATAGTTCAGATTGGCCTCAAATGTGCAGTTCCCCTATCTCAACCTCACAAATGCTATGATCCTAGACATACCATCATGCGTATTTCCTTCAGCAAATTTGATATTTTTCTTGGAGTAGGTTCTTCACATATGGAATTTAACCTGGTGTAAGTCTCTATATTTGGTTCCTACCACTTGAAATAATATCACATACAGAAAAAAAAAACAAAAACAAAATAGGAAACAACAAGGGAAAAGAGATTTGAAAACTCTCCTTATAAAACATTCTTATGTCTTAGCTCTCACTCAGTGAGTTGATTTTAATGTAAAAAAAATGTCAAAAAGATAAATGTGTTGAAATAATTATTTAAAATTGGCCTCTGGCTCAGGCTGATTATCTAAGCTGCAGGGGCTCTGCCTAGCCCAGTCGCCCTGATTTTCGGCCTGAGGCCACGTGTGCACTGCAGCTAGAACCGGCCCACCAGAAACACTATCCCTGCCACCCACTAGATGCCAGCATGAGAGATGGCTCTACCAATCTTCCACACTGCCTCCGGCGTGGTATTGCCCAGATCATTCTGCCATCCATGCGGGCCCAGTAAGAGAATGAGACTCTAATTCTTATAAATTAATCAAAGGCTTTATATATTTGATAATGATTAATAACAAGATGACCATACAAAGAGAGTTGTATCCCAATTATCTAACCTAATTATAAGTTTATAAGTTGTTCCCCACAAGTGCTCTCCATACCTGAGTCGTTCTTCATCCTCCTACATCTCTGCCCTCTCTAGCACTTCCCCTTCCTTTTTTCTCTTCTTCTTCCAACTCCTCCTCTTCCTCTCTCCTTACTCCTCCCACCTTAGCTCCTCCAACATAAATTTACTTTACTATTCCCATAATCCTTGGATCAACTTTATAGAAGTTACTTTGACATGTCTGTGACCAACAGTGACATTTAACCAGGGAAAATATGCATTTCATATAATGTTTCCAAAGATTTCAACCCTTCATGGAAGGAAGAATCATAGCAGTGGTAACCTGTTTTGGATTATACTTGCATGTACTACAACAGGAATGTGAATGTTGGGTTAAGAGATGAGGCTAGGTATAATGCTTAAAGACAATCTGTGGTGACCTAGTTCCTCCAGCTAAACACTATTTTCTAAAGGTTCAGCAGCCTCCCAAACAGCATTTCAGCAGAGGAGTCAGCATTCTCAGACTCTGTGAGGTACACTTTGGATTAAACTATAGCCAACTCCACCAAAAGAAGGTACTTGGTCTTGGACCTTAGATTCTTTGTTTAAAAATAAGAGATAACAGTGTCTTTCTAATATGATATTTTAAAAGCAGTTGTATTCTTTAGAGTTTTAGCCATCTAACGGCATAAGACATATATAGGCCAGTTAATGATCGTAATAGCTACAATTTTCTAACATTTAGTACTAGGTTGCTATAGTGATTAATAGAGAATTCTGTCACAGCCAGAATTTTAAAATGGATACAAAGCATTCTATATATTGAATAAGACACCCACAATCAAGGGTACGGTGGAAGTCACCTTCAGCATGACCAGCTCAAGAGGTTGAGTAGAAGTTTCTATCCTGTATTTTGTAAAAGTACCTGAAGTTGAAGCATTAGATGCATAGTTTGAAGGTCAGTTGAGATGACTGTGATCACTTGTATTATTTGGCAACTTGACAGCATGTAGACCAGTGGATCTCAAACTTTTTAATGTTGCAACCTATTAAAACTGTTCCTCATGTTATGGAGACCCCCAGCTTATGTTGTAAATATCTGTTTTCTGATGGTATTATTTGGCCCCTGTGAAAGAGTTGTTTAACTTCCAAAGCATCTTGACCCACAGGCTAAGAGTCATTACTCTAGAATAATCTTTGGGGAAATTCTCTGGTCATGTCTGAGGAATTTTCTAGATTGGGTTAATTGATGTGGGAAAATAAACACTAAATGTAGGGAGTATCCTAAGTTGGTGTCATGAACTGCCTAAAAAGGAGAAAACTAAGCAGATGAGGATGGGCATTCATCACTCTCTGCTTCCTGACTATGAACATAATGTAAACAGTCAATCTCCCATGTTTGCTGCTATACTGTCAATTCTTCCCTGTCATGGTGGATTATATTCTCTTCAAACATTAACCAAAATAAGCCTTCCCTCACTTAAACAATTTCTTCTCAGTTACTGCGTCTCAGTGGGGAAAAAATAAACATAGCATATAGGATAATGCTTATAAATGATAATTTAAGATATAAAATCCACTGGTTATAAATAGGATAATTATTATTTGTTTAGGGGGAACATCATAGTTTTCTAGAAAACAGGGATTCTGAATAAGTCACAGTGGGGTCTTTTGTTGCTTGTGAAGGGATAAATTCCACAGGCTTGCATGTAGTTTCTCAGAGGAAAAAGTCCTGAGTTATCATTGCTTCTGTAGCAATGAAATTATCACAAGGCAATCTAACAGCATAAGAAGACAGAGTGCTCTGGTTGTTAATGCCTTAGGTGACATCTCTTGAAAAAGGATCTCCCTACAGAGATTAGAAAATGCCATTGTTCTTGCCTTACTATTTTCATATGCAGCAATAAGAAACTGCAGACCAATGAATCAACAAGTCACTTACACAGTCTCCTTTCAGAAGTGTTGCTTTAAATAATATCTTAGTTGAATTATTCAACAATTCCATCAGAAGTACAGCAAGAATTATTAGGCAATCTTTCTTACACCGAGCCTGGTTGGAAAACTTAATAGTTTGGAACTTAAAAATATTTCTTAGTTATGTAAATGCTTCTTCTGATGAGCCATTTGTTTATGGCATTCTTCATGAAATAGGAGAGGCCAAAACAAGACATGAGTTTAAAACAGGAAACTATTTATTATGAGAAGCAAGCAGCTATGGCTTTGCCAAATAGATAGCAACCATGGCAATTAGTAATATCGAAATAGAGAGGAACGTAAAGCACATGTGAAAAACCATAGAAAGCCATACACCTCAGTCATGTCACTGCAGAAGTTCAAGGCAAAATATTTACCAGATTTAAAAAAAAATAATCTACACTTGATGGACCATTCTTAAGTAGAACTAGCACACTCACTCATAGATCTTGAGAGTCTGTGATGGTAATGGCTGGGTATTAGCCAGAAGATAAAATGTCATAGCCAACCAATTTAATGATAATACATGTGGCCCAGGTTAACTGGAATGATTCATAGAAGAAAATCAAGAGTCAGGACTCTGGACAAGGCACAGGATAGATAGCATGCTAGTGTGCTTGTTTGTGTATCAAAAATATAAATGAGAGAACAACTATTATTGTGACTTAAAAGAACATGCTTCAAGCTCTCATTAGTTTTACATGTCAGACATGCCCTGCTTAGTTGAGTTGTTGCGTGACAAGCCTTTCCTCATTCTGGGCCTTTTAGCAAAAATAAACTAAAAATAAGAATTCACAAAAAGACTATCAAAAGAAGCAAGATAATTTTATCTGGAGCAAAGAGATAATAGAGATTAAAGACAAATACACCACTAATACAGGTAGTGGGCCACAAGAGTGAAGCCACATTCAGATCTCTTTATACAGTCTCAGAGAAGGAGAGTGTGTTTGCTAAAGAGCATATTAGTTGGTTATCTATTTTGATTGATAGATTAAGTTGTATAATCATTCCTCTACTTTGCGTGTGTCTTCCCATAACACATTTAATTTTAATCATTTGCATGCACAATTACATGTTGGCATGATATGATAAGTAGAAAAGAATCCTTAAAGAATTTCTAGTGGACATGTTTTTGCTTTCTGATCATGCACCCAAACCTCATTCATGACAGATTGGCAATTCAATTCTTCATACCAGACACAAGATGAACATGCTTAAATAGAAACCATCTAAATCTGATTGCTATTAGAGGAAGAGAAACTCAGGCTACTCTTCAAGGACACAGATATGGATAGCCTGATGCAGGTAGAGGTGATAAGATTGCTAAATGAATTGTTTGAAAATGTGTGTGTATGTATGTGTGCGTGTGTATGTGATTGTACAATATATATATATATGTAAAGGTACTGGCTGTCAAGTCCCTTACTACAACAGTGAGTATGGAGGAACCCAGTTACTAAACTCTTTTGTGATTTTCAACCTCAGTATCATTGGCAGAATTGCTTTGATCTAGACCAAAATCTTAAGTTATGGTAGAGATACCAACTACTTAATGTTGCTGATAGTATCAGGCTGGGCCAGAGCAAGTGTTAGCAATGTATTTCTTCAAAGATTGAACTCTATTTTTATTCTGCTTTACAACTTTTGTTGTTCTGAATCATCTTGAGAATTTATTTTTATCATAATGGAGTCACATCCTTCTGTTTCATTCAGGCACAATATTTCATGACCTTACAGTATAAGCAAGCAATCTTCATCTGCTCCTGGGTTAAAACACTGAAAGAACAGACAAAACATAGCAGTGCTTAGCAGACAATTGTGTCCAAGGTAAAAATAAAAAACAATAAAATGAAAAACAATTTGACATTTTCTTAAGAATATACATTATGTTTTACTGTAGAGAGTATTTCTAATGAAATATTCATTAATATTCACAAAGAAGAACACTAGCAGATATCTGTGAAATAATCTCCGAAGCTGTTTAAGTATACTATATTGCTGTCAGGGGCTCAGTTAGCTCTTCTAAGTATGGCTTCATTAAATGGCACAGTGGTGTCTTATTAAACACCTTGCATCATGCAGCATATATACTAGGGGTTTACAACCTTACCTATGAAAAAAGATAAATAAATGAATTAGAAAGTGAAAGTTCATTCTAATTTTTCAGAGTACAAACATTTCGAAGTTATATCTAAGTGTTGTTGATAATAGAAAATAATCTCCTCATGAATGTTATGATACAGCAGTTGAATACACTCATGTATATTAAAAATTATACAGATATATGATTATACCTTATATTCATAACTTAGTTGTATACATGAAGTATGTGTATGTCAATAAAATGACTATGTTTTGCACTTTTTTCATTTTGGGTAAACAATAATTTGAGATAGAATCTTACTATTTAGCCATGATTGCTCTGTAACATGTTACATACACCAGGCTGACCCCAAATTATCAGAACCGTTCCTGCTCCTACTTGAGGAGTGCTTAAAGCCCATGCCACTACACCTGGCTTGCATATGGTTTTGATTAAGAAATTAAAATATTTGTATTCTCTACTGACATATCTGCTCAACTTCATCAGACTTGTGCTTTCTGAACCATAAAGATAAGCTTCCCTTCTCCTACCCATTTTCCCTGCTTGCTGAGTCCTCTGGAGCAAGCAAAGTTGCAGGGCAGATAGCAGTTTGCTATCCCAGAGGGAACTCCATTCTCTATCCACTTCTCTGTTCACCTTCATCAGACCTGCTAAGCCTGAACCATACAAGTAACCTTCCCTTCTCTAACCCATCTTTCCTGCTCGGTGAGTCCTCTAGGCACACCAAGCTAAACTGAGAAGCTCCTAGCTTGGACAGACCTCAATTTTCCTGCCACCTCTCTACACACCTTTATCAGATCTGCAGCTCCTGAACCATAAAGGCCTATAAATCAGAACCATACAGCCCAAGGATTCCTATCAGAGGCCTGCTATACCAGGACCATTGAGGTCAACCCTCTCCCAATACCTACTATAACAGGAACATCCAGGGATCAAAGCCTTCCAGATGGTCAAAGGCTCTAGAAAGATTACAATCAACAAAAGCAAGAGCAATATCATACCTTCAGAGCACAGCTATTACAGCAAGCCCTGAATATTGTAAAACAACCAAAGCACAAGAAAATGACCTTAAATCCAATCTTATAAAGATAATAGATGCCTTTCAAAAGGAAATAAATAAATCCCTTAAAGAAATACAGGAAAATACAATCAAACAGGTAAAGGTCTTTAAAAAGGAAACATCCCTTAGAGATATACAGGGAAATATAATTAAACAGGTGAAGGAAATAAGTTGAAATAGAAACAATAAAGAAAACACAAACTGGGAAATCCCCAGGATGGAAAACAGAGGGAAGAAAACAGGAAGAACAGATGAAAACATTGCCAACAGAATATGAGAGATGGAAGAAAGAATCTTCAACATAGACGTTAAAATAGACGAAAATTGATACATTAGTCAAAGAAAATGTTAAAACTAAAAAAATCCCGACACAAAGCAACCAGGTAATCTTGAATACCATGAAAGTCCTAACCAAAGAATAAAAGGAATAGAATAAGGTAAACAGTCCGAACTCAAAGGCCAGAAAATATTTTCAAACAAACATAAAAGAAAACCTTCCCAACTTAAAGAAAAAGATATGTATAAATATAGAGGAAGCTTACAGAATACCAACCAAACTGGACGAGAAAAAAGAATCCTCCTGCTACATAATAATTAAAACACAAAATCTACAGAAATAAGAAAGAATATTAAAAGTTGCAAGGATAAAAGGGCAGGTAATATACAAAGACAGACCTATCAAAATTATACCCATGTTCTCAACAGAGACTTTCTATAATTCAATGAAAATAAAGAGAATTTCCAAATTTCTGGGACACAATCAACACACTAAGTGTCTACGTAAAGAAATTAGAAAGTTCTCATACCAACAATTTAAAAATATGCCTGAAAGCTCTAGAAAAGAAGAAGGAGGAGGAGGAGGGAGGGGGGAATGGAGGGGGAGGGGTAGGAGAAGAAGCAAGCACAACAAACAGCAGTAGAAGGCAGCAAATAATCAAACTCAAGGCTGTTATCAATCAGTTAAAAACAAAGAAAACAATATAAAGAATCAACTAAACCAAGGGCTGTGTTCTTTGAGGAAATCAACAAGAAAGACAAACCGTTAGCCAAAATAAGCAAAAGACAGAGAGACAGTATCCAAATACACAAAATCAGAAATGAAAAGGGGCGGGGAATAACAAGCGACACTGAAGAAATTCAAAGAATCATTAGGTCTTACTTCAAAAGAATGTGCTTTCCAAAAACTGGAAAATATTAAATTAAAGTAGTCATTCCCTATTTTCTAGACAGATACCACTTACAAATGTTAAATGAAGATTAAAGATCAGATAAAATATTTAAACAGCCCTAGAACCCCTAAAGAAAAAGAAGCCGTCGTTAAAAGTCTCCTCCCAAAACCAAAACAAAACAAAACAAAAAAACCAAAGACAAAAATCAATAACAAGCAAACAATAAAACAAAGCAAACAAACAAAAAATCAGGGCCAGATGTTTTTAGTGCAGAATTCTACCAGACATTCAAATAAGACCTTATAGCAATATTCCTCAAACCATTCCACAAAATAGAAACAGAAGAAACACTGTCAAACTCATTCTATGATGTCATAGTCATCCTGATAACTCAACCTCAACAAAGACTCAACAAAGAAAGAGAACTTCAGACCAATTTTGTTGATGAACATCAGTGCAAACTTACTCAATAAAATAGAAACTCACAAATCACATCCACGAACACATAAAATCATCATACATCATGATCAATTGGCTTCATCCCAGGGATCCAGGGATAGTTCAATATAACAAAATCCATCAATATAAAAAGTGCAAGTTATAAAAAAACACTGAAAGGAAAAAAATCACACAATCATCTCATTAGATACTGAAAAAGCCTTTGCCAAAATATAACACCCCTTCAGGTTAAAAGTAATAGAGAGATCCATGATACAAGATACATAATCAAAGCAAGCATATAGCTAATATCAAGCTAAGTGGAGTGAAACTTAAAACAATTCCACTAAAATCAGAGACAAGTCTGCCTGCTCTCTCCCTAGCTAGTCAATATAGTATTTGACATTCTAGCCAGAGCAATAAGACAACTAATGGAGAACAAGGAGAAACCAGTTGGAAAAGAAGAATTGAAAGCATGTCTATTTGTAGATGATATGATAGTATCCATAAACAACACACAAAATTCCACCAGAGAACTCCAACAGCTGATAAACAGCTTCAGCAAAGTGTCAGGATACAAAGTTAACTCAATGAAATCAGTAGCTCTCATTTACATAAATGATAAATTGGCCAGGAAAGAAATTAGAGAAACAAGATCTTTTACAATAGCCATGAATAATATAAAGTATCTTATTTTAACTCTATCTATTACTCCTAAGGGAGTGAAAGATTTGTATGACAATAACTTCAATTCTCTGAGGAAATAAAAATATCAGAAGATGGAAAGATTTCCCATGCTCATGGATAGACAAAATTAACATAATGAAAATGACCATCTTGCCATAATCAATTTACAGAATCAATGTAATTCCAAGCAAAATTCCAACACAATTTTTTAGACCTTGAAAGAGCAATTCTCAACTTCACATGGAAAACCAAATCTCAGGATAGCCAAAACAATCCTGAACAATAAAAGAATCTCAGGATGAATCACCATCCCTGATCTCAAGGTGTACTACAGAGAAAAAACATCTCATTGGTACAGAAAAAGAAAGGATGATTAATGGAAGCAAATCAAAGACCCAGAAATAAACCCATATACCTAGGGACACTCGTTTTTGATAAAGAATCCAAAACCGTACAATAGAAAAAGGAAAGCATCTTCAACAAATGGAGTTGAAGATGGATGTCTACACATAGAAGAATGCAATTTGATCGTTATTTATGAGCCTACACCGAAGTCAACGCTAAGTAGATCAAGGACCTCAGTATAAAACCTGGGTATATTAAATCTCATAGAAGAAAAATTGGAAAATATACTTGAACACATTGGTACAGGAGACAATTTTCTGGACAAAGCACCAATGGCTCAGGCTCTAAGATATACAATTGATAAATTGGACTGCAAAGCTTATATAAGACAAAGGACACTGTGAGTAGGACAATATGGTAGCATACAGATTGGGCAAAGATCTTCATCAACCCTACATCTGACAGAGCTCTAATATCCAAAGTTCATAATGAATTCCAGAAATTAAATGCCAACAACCCAAACTACCCAATTAAATATGGGGTACAGAGCTAAACAGAGACCTCTCAACAGAGAAATATTGAATGGCCAAGAAGCACTTAAAGACATGTTCAAAGTCCTTAGTTATCAGAGAAATGCAAGTTAAAACAACTTTGAGGATTCATCTAAAGTGTCAGAATAGCTAAGTTAAAAAACTC
Source organism: Grammomys surdaster (assembly GCF_004785775.1). NCBI lineage: Eukaryota > Metazoa > Chordata > Mammalia > Rodentia > Muridae > Grammomys > Grammomys surdaster. The sequence continues at coordinate 11,881,772 of NW_021604618.1, read as the reverse complement.
AAGTTATAACACATGCTGGTGAGGATATCAAGCAAGGGTAACAGTTCTCCATTGAGAGTGGAAGTGGAAACTTGTCCAACTACTTTAGAAATCAATTTGGAGGTTTCTCAGAAAAGTGGGAATAGTTCTACCACAAAACTCATAAATACTTATATACTGTTCCTGGGCATATACCCAAAAGATGGTCCCATATCTCACCAAGACACTTGTTCAACTATGTTCATAGTAGCTTTAATCGTAATAGCCAGAAACTGGAAACAACCTAGATGTCCCTCAACTGACAAAGGGATAAGGAAAAGGTGTTATATCTACACACCATGATACTATTCAGCTATTAAAAACAGATATGAATTTTGCAGGTAAATGGATAGATCTTGAAAATATCATCCTGAGTGAGGTAACCCAGTCCCAAATGTATGGTATGTATTCACTTATAAGTGGATATTAGCCATAAAATACAGCATGCCCAAACTACAATCCACAGACCCAAGGAGGCTGGACAGGAAGGAGGATACAAGCAATGATGATCGAGTCTCACATGGAAGAAGAATGGAATGGTATTGGGAAGCAGATGGAGTGAGGGAACTAACTGGGTGGCAGAGGAGTTCAGAAGGGGAGTTAGGGGGTTTGGAGTCAGGTGTGGGGTAAGATGGCGAGGTGGCTAATTGGTCATGAGAATAAATAAAAATCTGAATCTTCAGGGGATGGGGATTAGGAGGCATCTTCAGGATTAGACAGAGACTTGGAATAAGGTTGTCACCTAAGAATCAATGGGGTTGTATTTAGCTGTGACTCACAGCATTAGGAATATGGAACCTGAAGAGGCCACCTCCGGTAGTCAGAAAAGAACTCCAACAAAGCTATAGGAACATCAACCCACTCACAAAACTTTTCAGCCCAAATTTATCTTGTTTACAAGAAATGTAGATACAGAGGGTGAAGCAGAGATTGAAGGAAGGGACAAACAATAACCAGTTCAACTTAAGACCCATCCCAAGTATAAGCTCCAACCCCTGACACTATTAATGACACTCTGTTATGCTTGCAGACAAGAGTATAGCATGTCCTCTGAGAGGCTCCACCCAGCAGCTGACAGATGCAGAGACCCAGAGCTAAACAGTTGATGGAGCTTGGAGATTCATGGAACAATACAAGAAAAGATTGTGGCCTCTAGGGGCATAAGAACTCCATAGGAAGATCAACAGGGTCAACTAACCTGAACCCTTTTGGCTCTCAGAGACAAAACCACCAACCAAAGAACATATATGGGAAGGACCTAGGCCTCACTGCCTCCCTGTTCATATGCAGCAAATATGCAGCTTGGTTTTCATGTGGGTCCCAAACAACTGGAACAAGCCCTATTCCAAAAGTTCTTGCTTGTCTGTGGAATATGTTTTTCTAGCTGGGCTGCCTTGTATGTCCTCATTGGAGAGAATGCTCCTGGCCTCATAGAGACTTGAAGTGCCAGGGTAGGGGAATACCAGGGTGGGAGAGGGTACACCCACCCTCTCAGAGGAGATGGGGAATAGGATAGGGGAAAGGATTTTGGGAGGAAGTGACCAGGAATGGGGCAGTGAGCAGGATGTAGAGTGAATACATAAAATAATAATAATAAAGAAATTATAATACTTTGAATTAATTTAATGCATATGTACATATCTCTTTCCTGTATTTCTTATGCCAAAATACAAATTTGTTTCTTCAAAATAAAATGTATGTGTGTGTATGTGTGTGTGTTTGTCTGCCTGTCTGTCTGTCTGTCTCCCTGCCTTTTTCTGAATCAACTGTGTCCTTTCAATAAAATCAGTGAAAAAAATCTATGAGAGGTTCATTAGATACAGGTTCCCCATTTCTTGACTTGAAATATCAGTTAGCTTTGAGATTGACTCTTGAGCAAATTTCCTCTTTTTTCAACTACTATTAGGCTTCTTACAAGCTCTAATAAAATTGTACCTACACCAAATGGCTGTTTTAAAGGTTAAAGTTTTATATATATTATGGAAATGACTTCCCAAGTTTGTTATTGTTTTAAGCACCTGTTAAAAGTAATGAATCGGATGTTATTATTTTGGTTTGGAAAAATTATTAAGATATATTAAGAAAAATCAGCTGCTAGGAAGAAGAGTATTAGCTTCTCCTAGGGATGGGACCTTTATTGGTTGTCCAATGAGGTGTTCAGCTATTTAGCCTTGAAATCATATCCACTGCACCAACAAAAATGAACCCAGCAGGATATATGTTTATATATAGCAGGATATATGTTCAAATATCATATCAACTTGAGAGTAGAGGGATAGAAAGTGCTGTAAGGTAGACAGCTGGAAAGAATGAGGAGAAGAAAAAGGACAGGGGAAAGAGAATGTATTTAAAGACTCATGTCACATGCAATCTCAGTTATATAAAAAGTAATGAATTTTGGAAAATACTGAAGATTTTTGAAAGAATATATCAGAAGTATGTAAGCTGCACTTAGTGGAATTATCTGTAAGAAATGCCAATAGAAGTCTGATGAAGGAAAGAAAGACTTTAATGTATGTGTCATCACCACATTCCAGGACTCATAGCTTTTTTAATCAATATACAGTAATATTTTTATGTTTATTCATATTTTATTTATTTATGTTTATTTAGCAAAACAACCCAGAGATTCCACCTTACCTCAGTCAGAGTAGCTTAGATAAAAAACTCAAGTGAGAACAAATGCTGGCGAGGATGTAGAAAATGGGGAATACTCCTCCATTGCTGGTGGGATTGCAAACCTGAACAATCACTCTGGAAATCAATCTGACAGCTCCTCAGAAAACTGGAAATAATTCTACCTGAAGACCCAGCTATACTACTTCTGGGCATATACCCGAAAGATGCTCCATCATATTACAAGGGCACATACTTCACTGTGTTCATAGTGGCCTTATTCACAATAGCCAGGAACTGAAGCAATGCAGATGTCCCTCAACTGAAGAATCAATACAGAAAACAATGTTGACTTACACAATGAAATGCAATGCAGGTATTAAAAAAGCAAGGGCATCGTGAATTTCGCAGGCTAATGAATGGACCTAGAAATATCATTCTGGGTTAACTAACTCAGATCCAATAGGATATGCATGACAGAATCTTAGCATGGCTGTCCTCTAAGAGGATCTACCAGCAGGTGACTGAGACAGATTCAGATACTCACAGATAAACATTGGACAGAGGTGGGGATTTGTTTAGAAGAGTTAGGGGAAGGACAAAAAAAACTGAAGGGATGGCAACCCCATAAGAAGACCAACAGTGTCAACTAAACTGGACCCCTCAGAGTTCCCAGAGACTAAGCCAGAACTCAGACCTTAATATTGGGCTCCAACAGTGGACATGGGCTGATGGATTTTCCCAGAACCTCTCTTGCCAGCAATAGCCTAAACTTCTAGGCAAAGCTCCAGTCCCTCAGCCCCTGAATTGGCTGGGCCTGATGAAAACACAACAAGAACTTGGCCAATCCATCTTACTAGTACTAGCAAGAGCACACAGCTTCTGCATTTGTTCAACACAAGGCAAGCTAGAATCTCACATCAAACATATAACCAATGAAAGAATTCTACATGTCAAATTACATAGCCAAATATAAACAATATAAAAGGCAAGAAAATATACCCCACAAAATCCTTTGCCTTATAGAAATATTCTCCAAGTGAGAATGTCCTAGGTGTACCTTAGATAAAGAATTAAAAAAGAAAACAAATAAACCATAAACCTGACCAAAGAACTCAAGAATGTTAATGGAGACATGAACAAAAACGTTTATAAAGTTGAAGAGAGTAGATACAGCCAACCATTGGACTGAGCCCAGAGACCCTAATGGAAGAGTTAGAGGAAGGGTTAAAGGAGCTGAAAGAGATTGCAATACCATAGGAAAAACTACAGTACCAACTAATTGGACTGCTCAGAGCTCCCAGGAACTAAACCACCAACCAAAGAGTATACATGGGCTGGTCCATGGCTCCCACTACATATGTAGAAGAGAATAGGAATAAGCTCATGAATGAAGTGCAAGAAAACGTAAGTCTTAGCAGAATGATGAAGACAATTCAGCATTTGAAAATCTTAATTTAATGAAGAGATAAAAAAACTAAAGAAAATTCCAGCTGAAATAAAGATGTAACTGAAAAACACAATAAACTTATTAGAAAACGCAGTGTAAACCTAACTGTAGAATGGGTCAAATAGAGCACAGGACATCAAAACTAGAATAGAGGCATTGAACCACTCAGTCAGAGAATATGAAAATATTTCAAAAATCACAAAATGGACATACAAAAAATTTGAGATACCATGGGAAGATCAAATATATAAATTAGCTGCAATAAGGAGAAGAATCCCAGGTCAATGGCACAGACCAAATTTTCAACAGAATCATAGAAAAAAATCTTCCCTAAATAAACCATAGGCATATATATTAAGAAATACACAGAACAGCAAATAGATAGTATCAGAAAAAAAGACATAATTTTTGCTAAAATAATAAATATACAGAACAAAGAAAGGGTATTCAAAGTTAAAAGAAATATATAAAGTCACTTATAAAAGAAAACCTATCACAAAACACCTGACCTTTCAACAGACACTTTAAAGACATTAAGATCCAGGATCAAAGTAGTCCAAGTTCAAAATGACCACAGATGATAACCCAAACGTTTGGACCCAGCAAAACCATTTGTCAAAGTTGCAATAGAAAGAAAATCCTTCTCTAATATGAATAGTTTAAGATATTGTATGTCCACTAAACCAGCTCCAAAAGCAATATATTAGACTTAAAATAATAATATGCGTATACATGAGGTTATAGACAAAATGCAAATAAAGCTGTAATTACTGAAATACAAGATAGGACTAAGAACACAAACAGCAAAAAAGGGGAGAAAGCAATCAACACAAATCTTTTAGTGATACTTTAAATTGATGTCCTTTTCTCCCCTATCAAGAGCCAGATTAGTTGAATGGAGTAGGAAATACAACCAACCATTTTATTGCCTACAAGAAACTTATGTTACCTTTAAGAATAGGCATTGTATTAAGAGAAAAATATGGAATTTTCTTTCAATAAAATGGGAGAAGAAAAGGAGTAGACATTGTTATATGAATATAAAAATAGACTCTAAACTAAAATTCAGGAGACAAAATAGAACACTTCATTCTGACCAGGGAAACAGATAACCAAGAAGACATTTCTGTCATAAGCATAAATGTACCAAATGCTAATGCATCCAATTTCTTAAAAGTGTTCTTATAGACTTTAAGATAGATGTTAATTCCATATCAGTAATAATAGGTGCCTTTAATATTCCTTCAAATGCATGTTTAACATTAGCTTTTAAAGAATGAAGTTCCATAATGCTTCTTCATGAAATCTTAGTATTGTTTAAAACTTCCCTAGCACAAATCTCCACCCTCTTTAGATATTTTCCAGTACTATACTCTTATTTTGTCAGCATCTTCTCATAATATATACACAGTAATTAATATATTTTATGCAATATGTAATATGTAATATATATATATATTTGTTGTTTACTTTGGATAAAGGCCAGAAACCTGGAGCAAGTTTTCCAGATATGTAAACAGGCCTAGCCAGTAGAAGCCAGATTTCTTCCTACTTGGTACAGGAGACCTTATGTGCTGCTCTGTAACCACATTCCTGGGAACCATAGGTTGGCCTTATATAGTGCTCTATTCATAGAGGGAATGCATGAACCTAAGCAGCAGAAGCCACCTCTACTTTGTGTCGTAGCTCGATTTTCAGCTCTATTTGTAGAAGTACTTGTGGAAGCTAGAAAGGAAAGAGGGGACAGTAGAATACAAGTAAAAGGAAATAAAAGAATAGGGATATTGTGGGGAAAGTTTTAAGCAGGGAGGGGGGAAAGGTGTTGGGAGATGAGTGGACAGGATTAACTGGTATAAGAGAAATATAAAGAAGCCATATAAAAGCCTTTTGTCTTATAACCCAAGGACACACAAGAGAGACATTTTAGAGAGTGTTAACATGCATGACTAAATGCTGTTCCTCATAGAAACCATGGTACTCTAAACATGGCTCCCAAGTGTGAAACTTTCCACAAGAATGGAGACACCCTAAAGATCCTCCAGAATAGGCTCTTGTCATTCCTCTTGGTTATCCCCCAGAAACAAAAGATCAGATCATGTTATGAAAGATAAGTCATACCTTGGTTTGAAGATTTGAAGAAAACAGGAAGAACACTAGCCAGAAACTCTCTCCTTGTGGTAACTAGCATTTAAAACACTGGAAGATTTTGAACAGTTTGCTCTGGAAGCAAGGGTATCAGTAATTGTCTTACTCTGAACCCTATGAGCCAGAATTTCACCCCACTAGGCAAGGTATGCTCATTTGTGCAGTAGTGGAATGACTTTGGGGGTGACTGTTTGCTGTCTTATTAAATTTTTAGCTCACACAATGGCAGGGATTGGAGCAAGGGATACAGGTCTGGACCTGCAAGCACAGCCAGTAGCCTAAGTCACAGGAACTGCAGTTTAACTAAATTGGAATAGTAGCAAACTTCCTGCTAATAACTACACTGATTCTTATAGGCAAAATCCTTCCAGCATTAATTTGAGAAGCTTCTCTTTATCATGAATGCAAGTGAATGCAGAAACCCATGGTTTTATAAAATGCAGAGAATAAGCAACTGTGGTAGCCTCATCTCTATACTTATAAGACTGTTTATCTTTTATTGTTTGAGAACATAATTCACCATCTCCCTTACTTTTCCTCCCTTCAAGCCCTCCTTGTCCTCTTAAATTCATGCTCACTTTTTTTTCTTTAGTTGTTGTTACATATATACACATGGTGTGTGTGTGTGTTTGTGTGTGTGTGTGTGTACATATATTATTCTATAGATAACAACTGGTTCCTCTACAATATAACTCTTGCATCTAAGGCCCAGGGATCATTGGTGAAGAAAAGGTGAAAATATTGTGCGTGCCAGAACAGGGACTTTCTTATAAATTTGTGTCTCCTAGGAATATCAGGAGCTATATGTATAAAGTTTCATGAGCATGGCTGCCTAAACATGAGTTGAAACAAGAACATTACCAATATGCATTTGAATGTAGGGTGGAGAAGGTCAGGAGGCTCAGTAGTATACAAAGAACTACAGACAGCTAAGGAATGCTGAGAGTGGGAGGAATGACTTTCCCCAGGGAAGAGCACACCAATTTGTTTTCCAATAACAAATAGCCACCTTAACAATATTTACATATAAGACATAACCGCATTTTTTACATTGAAATTTGTTAAAATGGTTTTCTCTACATGTTTTAGGGTTTTTCAAAGGTCTAATTGTAATGATTTACAAGCCAATAACACATGAGTGCCCATTATAATATACTCCCTGATATAAACTATATTGGCACTGGTACTAAAATACATGCCTGTGAATGTGCTTCATGCCTTTTGTGTTAAGAATCATTAAAGCTTCAATTAGTATTTTATAAAGATTTAAAGAAAGGAGTTCCAAGTAGTAATAACTGTTAAACAATGTGATGCTTCTGACTGAAGAATACTAGATTTCTGAAAGTTCTTTACTAAATATACAAGCTAGTTTGTATTTCTTAGTGATAGTATGGTAACTATTTACATACTAGGAATATCTCCACTTAGAATTCAAAGATGCAACCATCTCATGCTGACCAGGTACTCTGTGGATATCCCCTTGGACAAGACTGTGGTCAACAAGGATGTGTTCAGGGACCCAGCTTGGAAAGGCAAGGCCAGGCGGGAGGCCAAGGTCAAGTTTGAGGAGCGATACAAGATGGGAAAGAACAAATGGTTTTTCCAGAAGCTTCGATTTTAGGTGTATTTTTGTTTTCATCATTAAAAATTAAAAAAAAAAAAGAATTCAAAGATAGGGCATTTTGGTTTCAAAATGCACGTAGCGTGTTTTAGTTAAAACCAAACATACAAATAGAAGTGGGGAATGTTAATGACAACTAATTAATTATTTTTTCTGCATTTTAAGAAATAAATACTCAATATTTCTAAGAAATTAGTCTAGATCTAAAGTAGTCAAGAAAAAAATTATCTATGCCCATTACTGAAAATGGTTACAAGTTTGACATATTTTACTCTGGAATATAATGTGTATTCAGATATGTTCAATGTTCAATTTTGCATTACCTTTTTGTTTGCTTGGCTTTGGATATCCACTTTAGGTAACATCTAAATCTTTTTCACTGCTTTTTAAAATACCCCCTCTAAAACACCTGAAACATTACAGAAAAGCGATCATGAAGACTGGATATACAAACCAGATGCTAGGGTGTAAGGGGTAAAATGCCATTTTCTAGATGTCATACAGGCACTGCAATCATGCACTCACAACTGTGTTAATCTATTCTGGACCCACATTATACTGACTCTGCTGCCAGTCAAGGAAGGAGGGCACGCATGTTCAGTTGTTTCAGTACCATATGGAGTTGGTTTTAATGTAGTTCTTTCTCTCTTGGTTTAAATTTCATTGTTTGCCATTTGTGATTCTCAGGACTGAAATTTAATTCATTGGGGAATGGATTGTTCATTAGCTTCTATTTTCTATATAATGACAACAAATATTATGATATAATTTCCAATATAGCATTTGTTTTTAGGAAGTTGTAATTTAGTAGATAGAAACAAAGTTTGAATTGGTGGACATTGCAATTAATTTTCATTGTAACAATTATATTATGGCACTTTGGTAAAAACTAAATTTGGTTAAAAATAAATCAAAGAGCATTTACATTTTGGAGCAGAAGCTATTCACAGATTCTGTCTTAGTGTCTTTGTGTTGTTGAATTATGCTGAACTTAGTTGTGTGCCTTAATATAGAATTCATAAAATACTCTTAAAAATTGTCTTCAAGTAATAGCCATGAGACAACAATCACGGACTCTAAGGCTGCCGCTCCATTTCCACACCCATTATCCACACTGGAATAGCTGAGAACAGTGCAATGACTTGGTAATCAAATCGTCAAATACTGAATGATCTTAGAAAACATATGCAAGCCATATATTGATGACATACTTCTATCAACATACTAAATCATCTTTTCTTTTTGTTTTGTTTTTGTTTTTTGAGAAAAGGTTTCTCTGTGTAGTTCTGGCTGTCCTGGAACTCACTCTGTAGACCAGGCTAGACTCAAACTCAGAAATCCACGTGCCTTTGCCTCCCAAGTGCTGGGATTAAAGGCGTGTGCCACCACTGGCCCACATACTAAATCATTTTTAACATGCCCCCTCTATCTTCCATCTTCTTAGGTAGGATTTCAAATCAATCAGACATTGGTTCACTGTAAATTACTGGCTCTAACTTGTTTTACACCGTGAATTTTCTAATTGAATAGGATGCAGATCTGTGGTAATATGATTAATGTGACATTTGGTACAATGTAGCTATTCTAAACTGGAAAATAAGAAACTGAGATCACTGTTCATAAACTATGTATATGCGTTAAAAAATCTTCATTGTATCCTGTGGAGGGTTTAATTCTTGTTTATCAGAAAGTAGGTTTTAAGGTGGTCTCTTAGTGACCCCTGTTAGCCTCCTGCTTCTCTCAGAATCAAATGGAGCTTGTTTTATTTGCTTTAACTTATTTTTCAAATATTAGTTTTTCTTCCTCACACACAGCAGATATGCCTTTTCCACTGTGAGATACTCGGCCTCAGTAAACCATCCAAAATTCCTCTCTTGTCATTCAACCATCACACAAGGAACAATGGCTCTCTGAGGAACGGAGCCAGAGTCAGGAACAGTGACTAACACAGGAAAGACACCTAGACAAGGAACATATAAAAATTACAAATTTAAAATCTTGGTTATGCACCGAAGAAGACAGAGAAATGGTCTCTGAAAGAACAATCTGCACATAAGCAATTTTCTAAAGCTTATTTTATTTTTGTCAGTACAATACTTTATTTTAAAATGTATGTTTGTAATTCAAAGTTATGTTTCTTCTAATCTAAGATAAAGTACCAGCTTTTAAATGTATTTCATTCAAGATATATAAAAGTAAATGAAAAGGAAATAAATGCATATGAGGAAAGATCCAAAATAAAGAGCTCAATAGTTGGCAAGTGAAGGAAATCACAAAGTTCTGATGTAGCTCAGCACAGAGAAGCAAGCTTTCAAACACATGAGTATTAACTCACTGAGAATAGTGAGATTTAGAGAATAATGCCATTCCACTGACCTTTGAAATGTGAATTTTCAAGTATCAACAGTTCATCATACAAATGAATTCTTAAACTCTGGGGTGAGGGGAGGAGGTGGTCGTTGCTTGGAAAATACAATCCAACAAAGAAAAAAATATTTTCTTCTAGAGAGAATACATCCAGGAGATTTCAGTTAGTTCAGCACAAACTTCAAAACATTAAATCTATTATATAAGCATGCAGGTTAGTATAAGCTATACATAAATATGACAAACTCATAGTCTCAGGAACAATTAACAAACATCTTCCAAAGAAGGTTGACGGTATGCAGGAACTTAGAGGATTGAGTTGATCTGTGTCTTTGAGTCAGGATGATAAAAGAATCTCCAATTGTTGGACATGGGACTATGCAATTCGTGTTTTCCTGCTTGAATTTTAATCTTAAATTGCATGCTTCCTTGTTATTTCCCTATTCTTTTTGGAAATAAGATTGTTTAGTTTGTTATTTTATATTATAAATTTGTTACTTTTATAATATCTCACAGTCAAGAGGTTATATTGGATCAGATTACAGCTGGATTTTGTGTTTTAAAAAATTATTGAAATTTCTAAAGAATATGCAGACGTTTTAAGTAACACTGAAAGTACTGTGCATTATGAGATGGCCCTGAGCCTATAGCAACAACAGATGTTAGGCTATTGATTGAAAATGATGTGTTTTAGAGTCAAATGATTATTAAGTAGACATATGGATAAGATGATACATAGGTAGATGGTTAAATGGATAGATGGTAGATAGGTAGGTAGATAGATAGATAGATAGATAGATAGATAGATAGATAGATGATACGTTGGTGATAGGTAATAGTTGTTGATAAACTACTATATATCTAATTGATATGTATGTCTATATTTAGTTGATTGATGTGGATAGAATTATTCCTGTGAACTATGATCCTCATGTGTGTATAAACAACTTGTTCATAAAACAGATCTCTAACTGTTGATGAGTTTAAGATGAAATAAAGTAATCCAAGAATAAAAGAGATAACACAGATAAACTCTTTCAATAAAATGAAAAGAAGTACTTACCTATTTTGATAGCTAACAAGATAGATTTTAAACAAAAATGATATTGAACAGTATCAAATATCACTTTCTATTTGCAAGGTTACAATTTACTATGAAAGTATAGATAAGAGTTATGAATATTTATCCTCTAAATAAAATTGTAATAACTTCAAAAGGAACAAATTATAGAGCAGAAAGTAATGTTATAAATATACTAACTTAAATAATTGTTAACATATACTTTTAGTTTAAAGTGAGTCAATAATTTAGTTGAGCATTTTGAAGACATCATAACATCATACAGAAGAACTAAGGTAGATGTTTATTTAAAAGCTTGCCCAAAGACACAGATGAAATCAATGGTTAGTTCCTATATTCTGAAGCTGAGAAACAGCTTGCTAGAATGTACAATAGTGATTAAGAGTCTGAGAAGGTTTGGGAGAGAAGAGGGTAAAGGAAGAATGATAACAAGTTCTGAATCGTAGATACCATAACATAATACTGTTGGCTTGTATTCATGTATCAAAATATCAACACTGGAGCATTAGTACACCCAATTATTATATGCTACTCTAAAATTAATTTAATTTTAAAAGTGTACTTTCAATATACAGAAAATACGTCACTCTCAAAGTCACAACATTTATAGAGTTTTGTTTTGTTTTTTAATTTAGGAGAAGGTATCTTGCGATATATTGTTCTAGCTACCTTAGGTCTTTGAATCCTGCTTCACCCTCCAGGTAGACGTAAATTGCAGAGTGTATCACCATGCTTGTTGTAGTAAATATATTTACAGTGGGTCTGGGAAGATTGCACAGTGCTTAAAGCCCTTGCCTCACAAGTGTCAGGATCATTTTATAATCTCTAGGACTCTTACAGAAGCCAGAGTCAGTAGCACAAGTCTGCACTTCTAGCAATCCTACTGAGAGATGGGAGGTGGAGACAGGAGGATTCTCTTGAACTTATGGGCTAACTAGGTTGTCATACACATTGGCAAGCTGCACTGATATTCTGTCTCAAGTAAGCAGTAAGTGGGGAGTGACAAACATGTCCTTTGAGTTCCAAACACATACCCGTGCCATGCAAACTACCCACAAACACACACATACACATGAGCAAACATTGTAAAAACAGGCTAATTACAAAATAATAATTTACTAGTTTAAGAAAAAATATCAATGAAACAAATGAATGACTAAAGAAAAACTGAGAACAAACAACAAAAATAAAAATAAAGAGAATGTGTGTGTGTGTGTGTGTGTGTGTGTGTGTGCGCACGCGTGCGCATCCAATATAAAAGGTGGTTGTCATAACAATTTCTTTCATAAAAAGAACAAAACAACACCTTCTCTGCCTTTCAGGAGAACATGCATTTCATTAAGAGTTTAAAGCTTTCTTATCAGAAGTATAACAATTATTGAATTATGTAAAATTCAAGTCTAAGTTCCACCTTGATATTAAATATTGTGTCAGGGAAGAAAATAATCAGTGGATCTTTAAAAAGGCAAAAATTCATATAGACAGGATCTTTGTATATTTCCAAATATAACTACTAAAATTATTTGATAATGATGATGGGAATTTTTCGTTTTGGTAGTGGACAAATTTGGGACTTCACCACCTGATTCCCAAGTGATCTAAAGTAACATAACAAATGGTAAAATAATTTCCCAATCTGACTCACTTTACATGATGTGATGTAAACACTCCTCTTAAATATTACTGAAAAAATTTTATTCTTTCTAATTTAAAGTCTTGTAGCTTAGAAATTTTAATCCTTAAGTTTAATAATATCCTGGTATTTTGTGTACTGAAGCCTTAAATGCAACATTTTATCAAATTTTTTCTTTTGTTCAATCACTGCAGGGAAAAAAGTTGTTGCATTTGCCTAGAGAGACTTATTATTTTTCAGAAGCCATAATGTGAATATTACTGGAAGTTTATAGTTATTTCAAAAAATCCAAACTGGATTAGTACAAATTAAAATCCTTAATGGTCTCATTTGTTAAAGAGTTGACAGTTCACAGACTGGTATCAGCACTAATCCTGTAGCAATAAAAGTTTTAAATGAATCAATTTCCAGTCTCAGACAAAATTAAACTTCTGAAGGCCTTTCTTTCCATTGATAAAGGCTGTAATTGTGATTCATTACTAATAAGTGGAGAAGAGAAGAGAGGGCTGAATTAGATTTTATCTCTTCCCAACACCTGTTTGCTATGATAGAATAGTAACCTGAGATTCTGAATAAAATTATTTAAGCAGGTAATAGGGCAGAAAATATTCAACATTTAGTTGCTGTGTAGAACAAATTTATCTGACCATGCTTTTGTTTGTTTGTTTGCTTGTTGTTGTTGTTTTATATTTTATGTTTTGTTTTTGATTTTTTGTTTTTATTTTTCAGAGACTGGAATTTGATCATTTGCAATAATAGAAGTGTTCATTACAGGATTACATATTACTACAATGTTTTGTTTATTTTGTTATCAGGGTGTGTGTATGTGTTTGTGTGGGGAAAGATACACACACACACACACACACACACACACACACATATATATATATATATATGGAGAGAGAGAGAGAGAGAGAGAGAGAGAGAGAGAGAGAGAGTGAGAGAGAGCTGAGAGAGAAAGCTGAGAGTAAATGCATGTGTGTGTGTAATCAATTCTATTTCTCCAACTTTCTGTGAAATTCTGAGACTGAACTTGGGTGTCAAGTTTGTGCAGAAACACCTTTATCTGAAGAGCCATCTTGACAGCACAAAATAATGACTGACTTACGTTTTATCACCCATGGGTCATTTGTACCTTCTTCATCTATTTCATTTTTATTCCTCTTGGAATTCTGTCACTGTGGTTTATGAATGCTACATTTAGTATGGGATGACTCTAGTAATTATGTCAAATGTTACCTCCCAGTACAGACTCAAAATTACAAATCTTATATTCTTTGCGAAAAAAAGAAAATTTGGCAAGTTTATAGTCACTCAGGAGACAAGCTGTTGAGTTTGTCTGTAAAGGATTATCTAGATCAGCTTGAGGTAGAAAGAGTAACAGACACATTGAATGGAAGCAGCACCATTCCTTTGCCTGGGTTCCTGGACTTTATTAAGAAGCAGAGGAGAGGCCGTGCAGCAGTGGCACACGCCTTTAAACCCAGCACTTGGGAGGCAGAGGCAGGCGGATTTCTGAGTTCAAGGCCAGCCTGGTCTACAGAGTGAGTTCCAGGACACCCCGGGCTATACAGAGAAACCCTGTCTCGAAAAAAAAAAAAGCAGAAGAGAGGTGTCCATGAACACTGACCATCTTGCTTCCTAGGCACAAATGCAGTTGACCTGCTACATCATAAAATTCCTGTTAAGAAGATGAACTGTACTTTCAAATTGTGAGCCAAAATAAATCCTTCTTTCTTTAATTTGCTTCTTATTGATTACTTTACTGTACCAACCTGAAAATTAGCCACTAGAGGGAGGTTATATGTAATCCAAGGACACTGGGGAGTGACATATATCTCACGTATCCTTGAATGTTATGGGAACACTGGCTTCCCACCTTTCCATTATGCTAGAACAGAGCAGGAGCTCTACACTCACAGTCAGTGCTTCTCCACCTTCCTCATGCAGCAATCCTTTATACAGTTCCTCATATTGTGGAAAACTCCAAACATAAAATTATTGTTATTGTTAATTCCTAACTGTAACTTTGATACTGTAGTGAATCATAATGTAAATATCTGATATTCAGGGTCTCTGATATGTGACCCCCAAAGATGTGACCCACAGTTTGGGAACAGCTGCTCTCAAGGGCCGAGATGCAGGAGTAATTTGCTAACCAGCAGAACGCAGTGCATCCTAACTGACGTACAGCATCTTTGAAGACATTCTACCGCCCGGGTATGGAAGTACCCAGAACTCTGATGATACAGATCTATTAGAAATGTGACACAAACCCTGAGTGCTGTCTGGCTAATTATCTCCCTTCTGATTCAACTTCACAAATGACACAAATTTTAGATCCAAAGTCCTTATTTTTCTGAAATCAATTTTTCATCACTTATTGAGGAATAAAACATTAGAAATGTATCTATAAAGACATTCTATTATTGTCTAAGTCTTGTAAATTATGAACTACAAGCAGCATTAGCCTCATTTTGTCCTTTTGACAATAGTGGCATCTATTCTGTTTTGTTATGCTTTGTTTTGTTTTGTTTTTGTTTTCAGAGAAGTGAGCATCAGTTTGTGGGGATGTAGCTTTTTTGCTCAGATTATTCCATTTCTCTCAAACATAATGGAGCCCACAGTTTGCTTAGTGCATTGTTATATTTTTCAATTTTCCTTGAGTTTCTGGAGTTATATTTTTCAGTGTTCATTGGGTTTCTGAAGCAGATGTTCATCAAAAGAATTCTTGTAGGTTTTGAAAAATGTCTTCTCCTCCAGGACAATCTATGAAACTGATAGAATAAAACATATCTCTCTCCCTGGTTTGAATAATCTTGTCTTTTACTTATATTTTACTGTGCTGTGACCAAATGTGTAACATAGAGAACTGGAGTGGAATGGTTTAAGTTTGCTCATGACTTCAAAGTCATGGTCAGATCCTGTAAACTGAACAACTCGCCGAGAAGAATCAGTATTCCAAGGAAATGAGGTCAGCTTCTTCTCTTCATTTATTTTAGATTTTTCTTTTCACGGTTATTTTGTTTTATCTAAACTTGTCCCACTAAATTATTTTTAGGAGAGCACCAAGCATTTGTAAGTTTCATATTTAACAACTTAAGAATTGCAGTGTTTAATAAGCTCTACGTTTTAACAATATTTGCATTTTATTGAAGATGAAATACTTGGATAAAGTTTCATATTATAACAACTTCCGAATATGTGAGCTTTACATATTTGTATACATGTACAATTTTCTTATTGTTTTGTCCTAGCTATGGTTTAATTGACATGTGATAAATGTCTGTAATTATGACATATAATATAATAATATATGTATTACCATGGAGTAGTTTTATTGGGGACCTAGGTGTATTGCTCAGCAGTAGGAGCCAGCAGTCAACCCTGGGTTCAATTTCCAATACTTTAAAAGAAAGTCATCCAATCCATATCTATCACCTTATATTTTTATTACACTTTTGTCATGGAAATATTTAAAATTCCCTCTTTTGGTTACTTTGAAATATTTATATAATACTGTTATTCACATTCATCAGGTTGTATAATAAAACACTGGAGTGTATTCCTCATATGTGACTTTAACTTATTACCTAGACTAGTTTCTCACTACTTCTTCTGCCTACCATCCTCTTTGCCCACTTTACCGGCTCCTTCTGTGAGATGACGTTTGGATTCCACATGGTACCTGCCTTTATGTCTGGTTTGTTTAGCTTTACATACAGTCCTCCTGTTTCATCCATGTAGCTGCAACAGACAAAATACAACATACCAGCATCAAGCATCGTTTTCCATTATTCATCAGTGAGTACAGAGATAGTTTTCATTCCTTGGCTATTATGAGCAGTAGTGCCACAATAGAAATGATATTGATGTTTTTCACTTGGATACACAGCTGGCAGTGATATGGCTGGATTATACCATAGATGTCCTTTTTCATTTTTTATAGGACATATTAATTTTGTATTGTACATTTTCCTGGTGTGTTGTTTTGCACAAAGAGAGATATAAAGCTGAAGTATCATTCCAGTAAACAACTTCTGTCTTGCATAGAGCTCGTCTCTGCTTATTCATTCTCTCTTTCTGTGCAAAGCCAATTTTCTTCTGGATCAAGACACATATATATGTATATGCATTCCATGATTATGTTTTTGTTTGGATATTGTATTCTATTCTAAAATGAATTTTTTGTGAAAAAAAATGTTGGTTTTTACAAATATCAAAATTGGTTTTTAAGCTTCCAGTGGAGAATATTGTGCTAATCCTGGTAGGTTGCTTTTGTCTGTTTCTAAATCATCATATAGTCTCTGTCCTGGAAAAGGGATTTGTTTTGCCCTCCCATAGCATACTCATCAGCTCATTTGTTCCTTAAATTTTGAGTGTTCACCATATGAGATAGTGCATACCCAAACTAACGGATATGCTGAGGGCTGGGGATGGTTAGTCGTAGGCAAGATAGCACACTGCTTCCAATAAACAGTCTATCTACATTGCATGTTTTACATTGTTTCATTTGCTGCCTTTTTCTGTTCTTCCTCTCTTTTTCTGACAATAATAAGTTACCTTTTTTGTTCTCTTCAAGGCCTTCCTCACATGGGATCCTCCTCACACCTATTCTCTTGCTCCACACATTTCTCTAATTTCTTTTCATTATACTTTGTTTTTACCTCCTATTATTTTACTAATTTGTATTTCACTTTTTACTTCATTTTTATCTTAGCACGGAACATATCAGATTTTCTTACGGCATTTTCATACAAACTTGATTTTGGTGGATCTCCTTTTCCTCAAATTTCACAATGACACACATAGTCCTATTTTATTATGTGAAGAAATATTTCAGTTATTTCATTTTACTAAATAATCTATGTTTCAGTCTGGCAACGTGTCTCAGTGGGTATATGAGCTCGGATTTAGAGCTGAAGATCTGAGTTTACTCTCTCTTATCTCACAACGTGGCCAGAGAAGACTCACACCTAAGACTGGTTTCTGACTTCCACATGTGCACCTTAGCACATGTGTGCCTACATGTGCGCACACATGCACACACACACACACACACACACACATAAATAAACACATAAGAAAATAATTTAAAAATTTGCTTTTTTATATTTCTTTTAAATATAAAATCTGAAATGAGCTAATCCTTGATTTAACTTTGACAAAGTGACATTTATGTTTTTGATTTTATATCTGAGTTTCCAATTCCTAAATTATTCTTTTGCGCTGTTGTAATTTCTTTAGTGTAAGTTCATCTGTTATATGATTGTTTCTTTTAGTACTCACTTCATATTACTCCTCATACTTCATATACTTGTACATGTGGTTGATTCTTTTAGGTTTTTAAAATTATTTTTATGTGTACATATGTGTGTCTCTGTGTGCACCTTGATGTCTGCCAGCCAGCAAGTGAGAGCTGGATGCTCAGCATAGTTTCCCTCCAACAACAGTGAGTCCTTAACCACAAGCCCAGAGTGGTTGAATGAAAAATTTCCTAATAGACTTATAGTGGTAAAATTGTGGCTTTGTTGAAGTGTGCATGGCCTTTTTTAGAAGAATTGTCACTGGGGGTGGGTTTTGAGGTTCAGATGCTCAAGCCAAGCCCAGTGTAGCTCTCTTCCTGCTGTCTGCTGACCCAGATGTAGATCTCTTTGCTACCTCTCCAGTACCATGTCTACCCACTTGCCCCCATGCTTCCCTCCATGAAGATAATGGACTGAGCCTCACAACTGTAAACAAGCCCCAATTAAGTATTTTCCTCTATAAGTGTTGCTGTCTTCATGGTGTCTCTACACAACAATGTCGATTCTAACTAGAAAATTCAGTGTGGTTTATTTTCATCACGATTTTGTGTGTTCTCCCCTTTTAGAAAGCACTCCTTTAATATTCTGATTAAGTGGACACTTTTTTTGCAAAGGGCTCTCAAATTGGAAATATAAGCAACATATCCTTCCTTCTTTAAAGATTCTTATATGTCTGTCAGCCTGATATATAAAGTACATTTTGACTGGATATCCAGTCATTGGATAAAATCATTACTGTGCAGCAGGCCAACATGTAGCTCTAATGAAATTTAGCTCCCAAGATTTCAGGAGCCATATCTGTTATCGGTCACTTCTTTTATAACTAGGAAACCCATTAGTGGCTTATTAAATCCATTATATTTATAAAGTGTTCCTCTTAGAATTTAGAAATATCGGAATATGGTCAAGTACAATTTTAGCCACACTTAAATCATGTTTCATAAGGCAGGGAAGTTAAAAATGTGTTTCTCCAACTTTCTACTTATTTGTGATATTCAACTTTTCTCATTACCTCAAAAATTTCCATCATTAAAGAATTTTCCTTGGAAGTTGTTTACACTTATATTTAACTGCACACATTTGACCTACCTCAGGCTTTGTAGTACCACTACTATCCTTTTATTTGTTGTATTTCATTGTTGTTGCATTTGAGATATTTTTTTAGTTCTTTGAAAATTCTGTACAATGTGTTTTAATCACATTCACCGACACCATCAAATCCCAGACTCATCCTATACCCTTTCCCTTCCAAACTTTGTATTTTTCCCCCTTCACATCTAATTAGAGCCTCCCTAGATTCTTGGTTGAGTGGACTTCCACTGGAGCATGGTTGAATCACCAGACACTATAATCTTAGACAAATGTGTCTCTTCCTTTCCCAGCAGTTGTTTCTTGGCTAGGGTGGGACTTCCTATTTGCCTTTCTTCTTCATGCTGGGATCTGTTCTGCATTGAGATACACAGGTTTTGTGCATGTTGTCATATCACTGGGAGTTCATATATCTAGCTGTTCTGCCATGTCCAAAAGACAGTGTTGCATTGTACATATCCACTCCTGGCTCTTGAACTTCCTTTTTTCTCTTCCACAATAATCTATGACTGTTGGGAGGAGGGGCAAGATATAGAGATCACATAAAGGTTTGCACATTTGTAGTCTTTTCTTCTTTGCACCATGGCCAGTTGTGGATCTGAGTGAATCATCACCTACTAAAAATAGAAACTTCTCTGTTGATACCTGAGAGATAAATTAACCTATGGGTAAAAGTTATTAGGACCAACTAGAGTCACAATTCTTATTATTTTATTTACATATTTTTAAAAAGATATTTTAATTTCCAAAATATTTTGAATCATATCTTATTCCCAAATAATGTTTTCGAATTGGTTATATTTTTGCTTGATTGCTTAATGTACACTCTGTGTTCAAGGTCATTGTGTAATGTGGACGTAGCCTATTCTCCTCATTATGCAGCTTGTTCTTATAAAGGTTGCTGCTTTTGGATTGCTTTGTAAGACTTAGGTGACACCAAAGCTTCTGGAATAAATGAATAAATTTAATTGTGGAAGAAATATCATTGACTATATGTATTAAATAAAAAAAAATCACAAGTTGGTAGGCAGTACTGATGTGCCAGGTGGAAGTAATACTTTTCCCTAGCTTAATCCTTCCTCTGTAAGTTGTCAACCACTTGCATCAAACTAAGTAGGCTTGTCATGTGCTGGAACAAAGAAACTTTTACCTTTTCCATACAAGTAAAAGAATCTCCTCAAGTAAATGTTTTGCAGTTATAATTTTTCACAGTTTTAATACTTCATGTCATTCACAGACTTTTCTCCATGAGAGAAAGGGGGACAGCAGAGAAAAGAGAAGAAGGAGGGATAAGAGGGGTGATGGTAATAATAACAATAATAAAAACAATAAACACGAAGAGGAAGAAGATGAACAGAAGAGATGAATGAGCTGTTTTCTTACATTATTTTTTTTTATCCTGAAACATAACAAAGTCCAGGGGCATTCATTTATACCTTCTATTGGACTTCTTGTCAGGCCTAGAATCTTTTGAGCTTGAAAAAAAATGAGAAATTAAATCAATTGAAATTTCTCTTCCAAAAATGTAAATGCACAAAACTCAAGTTCAAGTGGATCAAAGTCCTCAAAGTAAAAGCTGATGAATTAAATTGAATAGAACAGAAAGTGGGAAATAGCCGTGTATGCATTGGTCCAGGAGACAACTCTCTGAACAGAATACCAGTGGCTTAGGCTCTAAGATCAGCAATTGATAAATAGGATCTCATGAAACTGAAAAGCTTCTGTAAGGCAAAGGACCCTGTCAATAGGACAAAACATCAGCTCACATATAGAAAAAGATCTTTTTCAACCCTGCATCTGACAGAAAGCTAATATCCAAAATTTACCGAAAAACTCAAGATGTTAGACACCAGCAACTCAAATAATACAATTAAAAAACAGGGTACAGAACAGAGATTTCTCAACAGATGAATCTCAAGTGACTGAGAAGCACTTAAAGAAGTATTCAAAGTCATTAGTCATCAGAGAACTACAAATCAAAATGTTTCTGAGGTTCTTACAACCATCAGAATGACTAAGATAATAATACAACTCACGAGATAGCATATGCTGTCAAGGATGTAGACAAGAACATTTCTTCATTGTTGGTGAGAGTGAAAACTTGTACAACCATTTGAAAATCACTTTGGTGGTTTCTCAGAAAACTGGGAGTAGTTCTTCCTCAAGACCCAATTATACCACTCCTGGGCATATACTCAAAGGATGCTCCAGCATCCCACAAAGACACTTGCTCACTTACATTCATAGCTGCTTTATTAATAATGTTCATAAACTGAAAGCAACCTAGATGTCCCTCAACTGAAGAATGGATAATGAAAATGTGGTACATCTACACATTGGAATACTGTTCAGCTATTAAAAACAAAGACATCATGAATTTTGCAGGCCAATGGATGGAACTTGAGAATATCATTCTGAGTAAGGTAACCAAGACCCAAAAGGACATGGATTGTATGTACTGACTTATAAGTGGATACTAGCCATAAAATATAGGATACTCACAGACCCAAAGAAGCTAAATAAGAAGAAAGACATAAGCTAGGATGCTTGAATCTCACTTAGAAGGGGGGATAAAATAGTTGAGGGAGGCAAATGGAGGGAGGGAACTGGATGGGAGAAAGGATGAGGAAAGAAGTGGGAGGGTTCAGAATTAGGTGTGGGAGGGACTGGAGAGAAGGCCAAATGGCCATAAGAGTGAGTGGAAACTTTCACCTGGTGAAGGTGGAGATGTTGGGAAGCATCTTGAGGATATGCCAGGGACATGGGACAGAGGAGGCACCCAAGAATCAATGGGAGGCTGACTTTATCTGAGATTTACAACATTGGAGTTGTGGAGCCAGAAGAGGCCACTTCCTTTAGCCAGGTAGAAACCTCAATGGAGAGATAGGTACATAAGCTTCCCCAGAAAACATTTGACACAAAATGTATCCTGTCTACTAGAAATGTAAGAGCTGGGAATAGAGCAGAGACTGAGGAGACATCCAAGCAATAACTGGCCCAACTAGAGACTGACTCCTTGGGCAAGCACTAATCTCTGACATTATTAACAATACTATTATGCTTGCAGACAAGATTATAGAATGGATGTTCTCTGAGAGGCTCCACCTAGTAGCTGACTCAAAAGAATACAGTGACTCACAACCAAACAGTGGATGGAATTCTTAAGGGAAGTGTTAGGGAAGGATTGAGGGCACCACAAGGGATGGGAACTCCACAGGAAAACCAACAAAATCAACTATCCTGGACCCTTGAGGCTCTCAGAGACTGAATCACCTACAAAAGGGCATATGTGGGCTGGACCTAGGCCCCCTGGCACATATGTACCCAACGTGCATTTCAGTCTTCTTTTGGTTCCCAAGCAACTGGAGTTGGGGCTATACCAAAAGATGTTACCTGTCTGTAGAATACGTTCTTCTAGTTGGACTACCTTGTCTGGCCTCAGTGGGAGGTTGTGCCTCGCCAGGCAGAAACTTGGTATGTGTCCGGATCATGCATCCTCCCTTTGAGAAGTGGAGGAGGGATGTAGGAAGGATTGTGAGAGGGGATGACTGGGAGGGGGTAGCAATCTAGATATAAAGTGAATTTTTTTTTACAAAAGAAAAAATATGTAAATACTTTGATGTGTATTTTTGGCTTCATACATACACCAAATGATGAAAATCAGAAAGTCAGTTTCACCACAGAGAACTGGAGTACAGACGTCTTTAGGTTGCTGAGAATTGACCCTTGGTCATCCATAGGAACACATGCTATTAATTGCTGAGACAATTATCTCCATCTCCCAAATTTGGCATTTTAAGAACATGCTGAAAACCCTGAATCCATCATATTTTCAGAAATTTCTAGCTGCCATTGTGTAAATTGTGATGTTTTATATCAAACAATAAAACACCATTAACTTTCTGGTTTGGGATATACGAAGCATGAGTATTAACGAATTCACTAGTTTTCTTAAAATTATGTTGATAAACCTGATGGGCTTCAACTTGGGTGTTTCAATTTTGTCATTCTCTTTCATTTATATAGTGTGGATTTATGTTGTAGAGGTGATTAAATCTAACTCAGATGCCATTTTCGTCTGGGATGAGACTTAGAGAAGCTCTTAGCTTGGGATTTGTTTCCATACTTGCTAAATATGTCCTCTTCCTTGCAATCAGCTAAAGGCAGCATTGACTTTAACTCACTGGATAGCTTGACCCCTGTATCAGTTACTTACCACAAGCATTATACCAGTACTTCTGAGCCCATAATAGATATACAACTGCTTTTTGTTAAGGAACAGGTAAGTAAATCAAACCTTCTAAAGTTCAGCATTGTCTTTATAAACTATACAAACCCTAGCAATAGATACCCAAATAATAAATAGGAAAGTTTCTCCCAGAAGATTTCAGAAGATTCACAAAATATTTCCTGGCCTGGATCCACTGTGGAGAACTTATAGTTCACCTTAGTTTTAATCTTAGGAACACCCTACAGCATGCACAGCCTTTGATGTTTTATTAAGGAAGAGAAGGCTTTGATGATCCCCTAGTGGGCCTAGGGATGGTTTCTCTTCCAGTCAGCCTCTGCCATCCCTTGCCAAACATCCTGACTAAAAGCTGAAACTTTGGTAATCCATTGGCCTAAAATTGATTCTTTTTAAGAACTCATCACATAGCCAAAATGTAAAAAGTAATCCTTAATAAGTGTAGGAAAAGCATTATTAGTTACAAAAGCAGAAAGATCATTTTGCAAACTACTTTTAGGAGACATTCATGAGTCTATGAAAAAAGTATTTCCATAAAAATCTTTAGTCAGATTCATTTATCCTACCTTATTATCATTCATTTAGCCCTCCTTGTTATGTAGCTTTTCTAGGTCTGTGGATTGTAACGTGGTTTTATCCTTTACTTTAGAGCTACTATCCATTTATAGGTAAGTGAATACCATTGTCTTTCTGGGTCTGGGTAACCTCACTCAGAATGATCTTTTCTAGTTCCATCTATTAGATGGCTAATTGCATATTTGTGATGACATTGTTATTAACAGTGGAATAATATTCCCCTCTGTAAATGTAACCACATTTTTGTTATCCTTTCTTCAGTTGAGACACCTCTAAGTTGTTTCCAGTTCCTGAGTATTACAAATAAGGGTCCTATGAACATAGTTGATTTGCATTTCTCTGATGGCTAAGAATGTTGAACATTTCTTTAAGTGTTTCTCAGCCATTTGAGATTCCTCTATTCTATGTTTGTATCTGTAACCCATTTTTAATTGGATAATTTGGTTTGTTGATGTCTAGTTTCTGGAATTCTTTGTATATTTCAGACATCAGCCATCTGTCAGATATGAGGTTAGTAAATAATCTTCCCCCGTTCAGTAGACTGCCATTTTGTACCTTCATGGAGGCATAAATCTCACTGTGAAGAAGAAATAGTATAGGCATCATGGGTGGATCAGTGAGCGAATTTAGTGGATGGGTGGAGATGGGAACAGGAGGAATCAAATGACGGGAGAGAGTACTGAGAGAGACAACTAGAACCAATGCAGCATCTATGAGATGAGCTAAAACCTAGTGCAAGGGAAACTGCCAGGATTAACTAGAGTGACTCTAGCTAATACTAGCAATGGGATTACTGAGCCTGAACTTGGCAATCCTGGGAACCAGGGAAGACTTTCAATAGAGAGAATGTGACACAAATGCAGCCACAAAATCTTCAACCTGCATTTTGTCCTGTCTATAAGATGTCCTGGAGTAAACTTGGCAAAAATTGTGGGAGAGACCCACCAATGACTGATCTATCTTGAGGTCCATGCCAATGAGAGGAATCCCATTCCGAATGTCTGGAGGCCCAGGACCCAGAGGCTGAATGTCTCAGAAATCTAGAATAGAATCAAACACAACTGGCAAAACAAAGTCAATTAAGTGATTCCTAGTGATATTTTGTTATACTCCTGTCCTGGCTACTTGTCATCAGAGAGGCTCTATCTAACAACTGATGGAAGCAGATGCAGACATTCATAGCCAAACATTAGACATAGCTTGGGGAATCCTGAGGTAGGGGGACTGGTTTGTAGGAACCAAAGGGATCAAAGACACCATTAAGAAATCCCACACAATCAACTAACCTTGGCTCATAGTGGCTCACAGAGACTGAATACTTAATGGGACTGATCTAAGCTCTTTGCACATTTATTACAGTTGTTAGTTCAGGCTTCTTCTGGGACTTCTAACAATGGGAGCTGGGATGTCTCTGACTATATTGCCTGCATCTTTCTACTTTCAACCTTAATCAAAGAAGAGGTCTTACTGCAACTTGATAAGTCATAGCTGGTTAATATCCATGAGAGATATGTCCTTTTCTGAATAGAAAAGGTGGACAAGTGGACTGGCGGGAGGGGAGTCAGGATGAACAAGGAGGAAAGTAGGAAGAAGAAACTATGGTTGGGATGTAAATAAATGAATGAATAATAAATAAATAAATAATATTTAGTAGTGTTTTGCTTTTGCATTAATTGCTGTATGCTAAGTATTTCCCATTTATTACTCTAGCACTGTGCCTACCCTTCTTTAGCCTGCCCTCCCCTACCATCATGACATCTATGAATTGGGTAAAGATGCCTTAACTCATTCGTTCCATTGAGTAAACAGAGGGCACAAGACAGGGAACAGGACAGGATAGAGAAAAGAGAAAATAGAGTATTTAATCCTTAGTGATTTCTTTTACTAAATCTTCCTGGCACAATCTAGAAGCCTTCTTGATCCATCTAACCCTTCTGAGTGGAATAAAAGTATTTTCTGTACTCTGGCCTCAGATTTGGATGACTTCCTGCTGATGCCAATAGTAGAAATCTTACTGCCTCCTTACTGATTTTCATGATCACTGTAAATAATACTAAATAATCCCTTATGAAACAATCATAACCCAGGATAAATCTGACCTATGCTTTTTTTCTTAAACTGAGGCTAATACATTCCATACAAAAACTCCTTTGTGGATGTTCTAACATTAATATAAGAAAAATATACTAAAAATATTATGACTCAAAGCCAAAATATTTGATAATTGAATCTACTTCCTATTAATTTCAGAATTTTAATGAAATTGACTTATCTGTACCTCAATTTTCTCAAAACTGAAATTCTTTCTCAGAGGGCTGTTTTACTGTCAAGTTTCAATGAGATAAAAATTGGCACACTAACTGAGAACCATAATACTGAATGAAGAGAAATGCTAACTATTCCCAGTATAGTTAAGCTAGAACTGACTCCTGGAATGTTTTTACATAAAAGTGCTTAGGGTTGGTACCAAGAGAACTTATCATAATGTCTTATGGCAGAAGTAGAGCAACAGCTGAGTAAATGTGAGGAGACACAGAGTTAAAGTCTGCTTTTGCACACAGAGGTTCAGTTGCTGATTAATCTGAGGCATCCCCTCCCGATACACAGTGCTGCTAGGCTTCTCCTGCAGCTTCCTTGAGTTTTTGGCAGAGTCTAAAGATGATGTCTTCTTCCTTAGGTGATCCACATTATCACAGTTGGGAACATTGAGAAACAGGTGTTGATCTCAACTTGGCCTCTGGCTTCCAGATCTTCACATTCCGGTGTTCTTCCCAAGAACCATTTTTGCAGGGAGGATACCATTCTAAGCTCGTACCAGGTCCAGAAGCATTTCCTGCCAACTTTTTCTTTGCCATCTACAATTATGGATGCCTTTATCTCCCTTGTTGATGGCTTGCTTCTTTGTTTCATTGAGTTCTGACATATTTGAGTCCTTTTCTTTTTCTCTCTCTCAATATGAATGAGAAGATAGCATATAACATATTAGGAATATGTTATATTAACAGACTCCTAATTAATATAAAATGCACTTTACCTTGGCAGATCATGAAGTGAAAAAAAAAAAGAAAACAGAAACATCAGAAAAGTTGAAAAGTCTTCATTTCAAAAGCTAAGCTAACCCTGCTTTAATCTTTTTTAGATTTTTCAGAAATAGATCTTTATGGTTCTTTTCTCCTCAATGAACATAATAACAAAGCTTTGTTCATAGTAAGGAAAGGGGCAGCAATGACAGATTATTAATTTTCACTGGGTTATGAGCAAACCCTGTTTTTCCTAAGACTCCTGCCATTGTCTATTAAAGTTTTACTCCCAAAGCTTTGCTCCCGTATAGAATCCCATATAGAATCCCGTATAGAATCCCGTATAGAATCCCGTATAGAATCCTGTGCTCATTTAGCATGTGATACATTTGGAACTGCCAGGAGTGATCCACTTGGAAGAGCCCAGTAACCTTATGTTTGGACCCAGAAAGTTACAGAAATAGTCTTCTTTGTCTCTTTGATTCTCTCTGGGTCATTTCATAGGAACGAGTCCTCTTTATTCTTTTTCCTTTTTTAATGTTGCTTTGCGAGTCGGCGTTTCAATGTGTCTGTCAAGAACCTTCCACTTCAGAGGTTAAACTACAAGATCTAATGAGGCAAAATTATTTTTAGCTTAGCCTCTGGCTCTATCAATTCCAGGAAAAAATTTGAATTAAGCTTTTTGACTTTGTAGAAAAAAAATCAGGCTGTCAAAGAGTCTTTTTAATCCTCCCTCTCTCCTTCCACTCTTCCTCTTTCCCTCCCCCCCTCCCTCCTTCCCTCCCTCCCTCCCTCCATTCCTTCTCCCTTCTTCCCCATCTCTCTTTTTCAAATTAAAATTTAAAAAGTCTTTATGTCATCAGATATAAATTGTATGGTGGTTTAATAAAAAAATAAGACTCATATGTGTGTGTGTGTATTTATGTTTTTAATTGGGCCTTCTTCTCTGGTGAATGCTATAGGATTGAAAATGTATCTTTTCCATAACCACTGATTTATGAGCATAAAATCTACTATATGTTTTTCAGAGTAGAAAATAGCACTTACTTCTCAAGTATGATGTTTTGCTGTAGGGGAAAAAAGGTTACTACTTTATTCTTATATGTAGAAATACTTCTCCCATGGTAAACTCCCACCCCAATTCAGAGTACAGGAACACACAATAACTTGCAGACGAACATGGATTCATTCATTAAAGTGAGTCTGATTCCGATATTTGTGACTATATTACTGAACAGAATGTGAATGATTCAACCAATGGAACCAGAGCACCTCTGTTAAGTGTGGTAAATGATATTTCATAAGAAAGGTGGACTATGGAAGAAGTTGAGAGTAGAGGAAGAGTTAAGACTCGGTAGGATGCTAACAGTGACTTTGAAATGATGATAATCACAGGTATGTATTGATTAGAGAGCCAGATTTTCTTTTTGTTGGGAGGTAAGGTCTACTCAGTTTTAGACCAGATCCAGCTTCACAAGTTCTCCTGGAATTCTGGCTTTTTTCTAACAACCAGAAAGGAAATCCTCCTGTAGTCCAGGTTGAGAAGTGCCTAGACTCAATTTTGGATAAGTCAGTGCTTATGCACTTTTTTGAGGAATACCCTTTGAAACTGGTACCATTCTCCTGAGATGTAGCAATTGTACCTCTAGAATTGGAGTCCCTTTTCATGGAGATTGTGTTACTGACCTTGCACATTCATATCAGTCTCAAAAAGGCTTGACACAACTTTCAAAATAATTGAAATATGTGCTAGGAAGATAAGTGTCATGGTTTCCTCCATCTGAATGCTTTGGGTAACACCTTATTTGCATGATGGATGATACTCTGTCAGGAACAGGAAAACTAATCCTATGCTTAAGCCTCTAGTAAGCATAGGCAAAATATGAAGAGATGGGCAAAATATGAAGAGACAAGAAAAATATGTGTGGTTGATAATTTACAAAACAATCTAAAGCTTTAGCAAAGTAGTCATTTTTAAATAAAGACCCTGCCTTATTTGCAGTTATCTTATGGCATAGTTTTTGCCCTGAGGGAGACTACAATGGAATCTCTTTATTGGTTTCCGAATATTACAACTATGAGGACTCTGGTGTTCTACAAAGCAAACAGGCCTTCGACTCATAGTCCTCTGAACATACAGCATGCTGAGGCTTCAGATAGAAAGTCACGACTCAACATTCCCTAAACTGTACAGTGTAATTATAAAAGGGTATCTCCCAGAGACAGCATCCAAACACCATGCATGATAATCTACTTATGTAGTATTTAGGAAACTTGCATTCTCTCACAGGTGGAATATCTTCTAATTCTATCATGCACTACCTTGATGCAGTAAATTGAAGAGAATTTAATTTTTAGAACCATTCTGCTTTTAATAGACCATTTTCTAAGACTTGGTCCCTGCTATTGCAGTCTTATATAAATAGTATCCTATGAAAGGCAGTTATTAAGGGGGTTGGGTAGTGATCTCACCCTTCTCACACCCGACCTTGGTATCTCTCTTTCACTTCTGGGTACTGTATTTCAGTACTCACAGATGTTCAGTGAGTACAAAGCTCCCGTTTCAGAAACCCAATATCTAAGAGGAATGTTACTCTCTGAAAGATTTCAATTCTGTCTTTATTTATTCTTATTGCTTGCATAATTAATTTTCAAGTAAACTTAATTTATTTAATTCTGCAGTTCTTGCCTTTGTGTGACATTTACTTTATTGTTAGTTTTGTGTATCTTTGCATATTCTGCAGTTTTTCGTGAAGAAGATATCATTCATAAAGAACCTCTACTGTTAAACATGATGCTTCTGTTTTGTAATAACAAAAATATCAACATGCATAACCACTGTATATTTATCTGAACAATAAAAGTAGAAGTAGCAGAATCTGCTGTATAACCAAATTTTGTTCAGATTTAGCCAGAATTGATGACTCAATTCATGATCAGATACTCCTTGTTAAATTTGCTATGATTCCTATGTCATTAGGAGTTTGAAAATTACAGAATATTAATAAACTATACACCAAAGAAATGATTAATATCAAGAATATATGAACAACCGGACTAGATATTTTACCTAAGAGATATAAAATGGGGCAGTAAGTACATGAAAAAAACTGATTAATTTTCTTAGCTATAAACGAATAGCAAATCAGTCCACAATGAACTACCGTCTCATCCCAATGGGAACAACTATGATAAAAGACAAACCATACAGGCAGAGGTGAAGAGAAAGAGGAACCTTGATATGAATGCATATCATAGCAGCTGTTTTGGAGAGCAGTATGGAGGTTTCTCATAAGCAAAAGTACAACTGTGTACAGAAGCTTACAGACCTCAGGCATGCAGGATTGCAAGCTGGCCTACCTTTCTGAATTATTCAGGAAAGTGTACCTTTCCTCT
>NW_021604618.1:11810711-11850808 GCF_004785775.1 Grammomys surdaster | reverse complement strand
TCTTTCTTTCTTTCTTTCTTTCTTTCTTTCTTTCTTTCTTTGTATTGGATATTTTACTTATTTACATTTCAGATGTTATCCTTTACCCATTCCCCACCAGAAACCCCTAATCCAGTCCCCCCTCCTACTTCTATGCGGATGTGCCCCACCCATCCACCCCCTATACACTCCCTGCCCTTGAATTTCCCCTTACTTCTTTCTGTTTTGTAAACAAGCTTTCACTAGCTGCTTGTATTCTAATGTTAACTATGTTCCTCTAAAAAACTTCACATGAGATAGTTTCTTAGAACCTGCCTCCAGTTGGTTCTGACTGGTAAGTAAAGATTCCAAAAGCCCATACCTAGAGAGGACAGAGAGAGGGATTTTAGGATTTCCAGGCTTGGGACTGGGGAAGAAAGGGGGAGATCTACTATGCCTGAGAAGAATGCAGGACCTAGAGGGGTAGCCACCATGTGAAGGAGCTGGGAGAACACAGGCAGAGGGCTGCCCCCACTGCCACAGAGCAGACAAGAGAGAATATAGAGTTTAGTAAGTAATAATTCGGGATTATTGGTGAGAGGTAGATTAACCGCATAGAGGTTAGGCAGTGGCCCCGCTATTGAGCCCTTTAAGGCATATTAAAATACAAAGGCTGTGTGCATGACTTTCACTCGAGAACCTAAAGCATTGAGGAGGTAGCGAACCTGCTGCCAGGATTTATTAATTATTATTTCAACTGCTTTTCTAATACTTTGGGCTTTCCCTCACACCAACATTTTGAGCTTTCTTATATTTTCTCTAAAGTCTCCCTTCACAATATGTGGGGACTTCTGTGCTAGACTCTTCTTTCATTCACATGTCTCTTCCAGGCAACAGATGAGGGATGACAGTTTGCCTGCCCTTTTTTTTTTTCTTTTTTAGAAATAAAAAAACTGTCTGAGGGCAGCAGTGCTGTTGGGTGGTGGGCTGGGAGAAGCAGCTGAGTGCCTGGTTGAGCAAGTCTTGAACCCGGACCTTTATCAGGATGGCAGTTGTTTGGCTTTGCCCCCAGGCCCTGGTTCTTTTCATTCAGCTTTGGCCCTCCACAGCCTCTCCCAAAGAGGGGTCTAGGACCATCAGTCTCAAGGAACAGTGCCTCAGGCTCTCCCACCAAGCCAATAGGAGTTGTCTGCTGCCAGACCCTAACCCACCCTGAAACTGTATATAAGGGCTCTATTCAGGAGAAATAAAAAGGTGTTCGAGAATCATCCTGGTGTCCTAGAGTTTCTGTCTCAAGACCTGTAACACTTGGGGAGAGATCTGCTCTCCAGGAACCTTCCTGGGGCACCAAACTGCTTCCTTGCCAGCTAGTAGGCTTCCTATCGGCCCAGTCCCGCCTGCTCAGCGCTGAGAGACAGGTGCAGCACCTGGGAGTGACCGAGCAGGGACTCAAGCAGAGGCAGCAGCGGGGACAGGCAATCTCTCCTCCCTGCTCGCACTCCATACCCTTTGGCCCAGACCTCTCACACTAGGCTGGGCCAGAGACCAATGGAGAGTGGAGACATGGGGGGAGGTGGCGACAGAGACAGTAGCCGACCCTCCCTGCTCTCACTCTGTCCTCAGCCGGGAGATCATCGTGGGACACCCTCCAACTGGGGACTCACACCATGCCAGGCTCCTCTCTGTAAACACATCATATTATAGTAGTATTGGGCCTTGGTGCACCAGCACCCAAACACCTCCTACCCCGCCTTTCTCACCCCTCCATCCCAACCCCCCAATCCACCCCCACATCCCAGACCCCACACTTCTGCCCATGAGATGGATCCCAGGCTGGGCCAGTCACTGGACTCTCCTTTCCCTCAGGCTCTTCTTCATTTTTTGTCCTAGTAATTCTGGGTCAGGAATTTTGACTGTGGGTTAGTAACCCAGTCCCTCCACTTTGAGGCCCTGACTATGGTGGGTTCTTTGAGTTTCCTTTCCCCAATGTTGGACATTTTGGCTAAAGTGACTCTCAATGATTCCTGAGAGTGTCTCACCTCCCAGGTTTCTGGTACTTTCTAGAGGGTCTCCCATCCCCTACTTCCCAAGGCTGCTTATTTTCACCTATTCTCTTGGCCCTCTGGGTTTCTTTCCTGTCCTCGCCCCCATATCTGATCCTGTTCTCCTTTTCCCCCTCCCTTTTGTCTTCCACCTATGTC
Organism: Grammomys surdaster; assembly: GCF_004785775.1. NCBI lineage: Eukaryota > Metazoa > Chordata > Mammalia > Rodentia > Muridae > Grammomys > Grammomys surdaster. Next base: position 11,848,649 of record NW_021604618.1, on the reverse strand, counting down.
TCTTTCTCCCTCCACCTCCTGTGATTATTTCCTTCCCCCTTCTAAATGGGGTTGAAGCCTGCTCAATTGAATATTTCTGCTTGTTACCCATCTTATGATCTGTGGATTATTATCCTAGGTATTCTGTACATTTTTAGTTAATATCCACATATTAGTGACTACATATCATGCATGTACTTTTGGATCTGAGTTACCTCACTTAGGATAATATTTTCTAGTTCCATCCATTTTCCTGCAAAAATTATGTCTTCTGCCAGCAGCTGACTGAGACAAAGGCAGATACTTACACCCAAACTATTGGACCCCTATGGTTGAATTAGGGGAAGGATTGAAGAAGCTGAAAGAGAAAGAGCAATCCCATAGGAAGACCAACAGTCTCAACTAACCCAGACCCCAGGGGCTCCCAGGGACTGAGCCACCAACCAGGAGCATACACAGGCTGGTTCGAGGTCCCTGGCACATATGTAGCAAAGGTCTACTACCTGGTCTGGGCTCAGTGGGAGGAGATGCACTTAGTCCTCAAGAGTCTTGAGGCCCCAGGGAAGAGGGAAGTCTGATGGGGGTGGGGAGAGAGCACCCTATTGGAGGCAAAGGGGAGAAAGAATGGGAGGAGGAACTGAGGAAGTGGGGACTGAAGGAGGGGGCAACAATGAGAATGTAAATAAATAAAATAATTTAAATTAAAAAGCCAGAAAGCCATTAATGAAAGACAAAAAAAAGAAAAGAAAAAACACAAACAAACCAACTTTCTTTGTGCTCTCTTCTGAGTCCATTTTTAATTTGTTTTGTTAATGAGAAGCCCAAAAGAGACCTCAAATTTCCTTGGACCTTCAAAAAGGTGAGCTTAATAGGAGGCTTAGGGAGATACAGTCGTCAGCAGAGATGAAGCCATTTTTCTGAGATCCTAGTTCTTGAAAAAGGAGTTTTGGAGAAGTGAGCCTGACCACTGAGTTTCCTGCTGGAGAATTCTGTCTGGACACACGATCTTGCACTACATGTATGATTCTACCCACTCTGATAGGAATGCATCCAAGAGGAATCACAAGTCATGCTTACTGAACTTTAGCATTCCAAAAAAAAAGACCACAAAATAAGCCTATTACCTTGGGGAAGAAAAATGCTACAAGTGCCACATGATTCAGTGATCCTTAGGACATTTATTAAAAAAGTAAAAATAAGTATTTTGAAGATACAACTGAGGAAGAATAAATTCTTATATATTATTGCCTGGCAGGTTTAGTAAAATTATTACTAATGTATTATATGTATTATATATGTAATATATATATATATGATCATATATATAATATATTGTCATATAAAGAAATATATATTTAATATACTCATCATAAAACCTGGAAAAATTTTATCTTAATTATCTTCAGTTGGTCCATATTCATTTTATATATATCAATCCAAGATTCACACTATACTTTGTAAATACACACACATGTACATTATACATAAATATATATCTCAATAAAAGATAAATTAAATTTTAAAGTAGTATGATCTGTCCTCTTAGCTGGTATTTTAACTTTTCTCTGCCTGTGCAGAATCAGCTTAGATAGATTTTGCAATACTTTGTTGGTTGATCTATCTGAGAAGAAAATAATAGTTAAAATTAAAATTATGCAAGAGAATGAAGAAATAAAGTTCTGTGTTTTGTTCCAAGGCTTAAAATGTAAAATGTACTACATCCACCTCTGTTTATTTGTCTTTTTGTTTTAGATCTGAGAGAATAGTGATCATTTAATTAGTAGTCATGACTCAAATAGTCACTGAAGTAATACTCTCTTACTGATCAGTAAAATATTTGGAAACATACTGGTTATTCGATGGTATTCATCATTCACTGGAAAAATACTAGAAATTTGCAAAAGAACCAGAAACTTTAAAACATGCTCTTTTATGGGGGGTATTTTATTATGACAGTGGGTCTGGTGGGTAGGGCTGTTGTTGTCTTAAGAAGATGAAAGCTTGGCTGACAGTTTGGTTTTATATATTGTCAAGGACAAAGGTATGAAAAGGCCATTGCAAGCATATAACATCTGCAGAAAGTGGTAACAAAATGACTGTGGCTGACTAGCTGAAACAGGAAGGAGAAGGGCCAGATTCACAGGTGTTGACATGGGAAAGTTCAACAGAAATGGGAATAAGTGGAAGCTATGCATGTGGGCAGAATATACATTCTTAAAAAATAATGAGAGCAGTACATGTGACTGTGCCTTTATTTGTTGTATAGTGCCAACAGTTCTCAGACAGATCCCACAAATGCTGATGTTCTCCTATGAATGCAAAACAAAAATGTTATGCCCCCGTGTTGTATACCATGATTGATTATACATATATACATACTTATACATATACATATATACACATACATACATACATACGGTTTGGAGATGACATAGAGCAAACAAATATGATGCCAGCTAGAGGACAAATCCAATTGGTTGGGCTCCAAAAATCAATGTTTTTAATTACGTTATTACATCTATAAACACTCCTATGCATAATGAATCATGAGTCATCAAGTAGAAAATAAGGCTGCAGAACCTAAAAACAAAACAAACAAATAAAAAACTCAGTGACAATATTCAAGGGTATTGTAACATCTGGTAATAAAGCCCATATAGCTTATTCACTCTTAGTAGTTTGTAAATGCTAATGGAGGATTTTCTTTCTAGTGCCTAGATGTGCTGTAATAATAAACTTTAGTAATTGAATCAAGTGATCCCAAACGCTTGTTATTAAACATGAATAAATCAATGAATGAATGAATGAATGAATGAAAAGGAGGACAGGCATGTGTCACATTTGGAAACAAAAAGTTTCCCAACACTGTAATCTTGATGTTAGATTGCTTGGGCAGCACAGAGCTTTGCAGTACATCTTGTTCAGTGCTATGTTCTTCTGGGTAATGTCCAAGAGAGGATATTAGAAATTTAAGCATATTTAAGTGTCTTCTAACTTCCTGAGACAATTACTTCTGAAATTATAAGTAATCAGTCTTAATTTTCCATTGTGCTGGTTAAAGTTTTTGTCAACTTGACACAACAGAATGTAGTACAAGGAAGTATCCATGAACCCACAAAGACCTAAAGACAGTCAGGAGCCTAACCAGTGCAATCACACGAGGGTCTGTACTCACATGCTCTGGCTTGGGCGTAACTCACTGCCAACCCACAAGACCATTGAGGTGGAGAAAAGCCTCAAACACTCATCAGGAAAAGGTTTTACAGAAAATGACAAGAGATGGGTGAGCATTTCTAGCCTCGCAAGCATCTAATTAGGGGTGCTATTATGGCCTTTAGCATAATTGGCTGGTGCTGGGAGCCAAAGAATAAACTTAACTTCTGCTTCCCTCTTAATTGGTGGTTGTTAGGCAGGAGCAGGCTTTAACCTGGAGGTGCAGATTTGTTGGGAATTAACCTGGAAACTGATGTTAAGTGCTGGATTTGTTGAGAGAGAATAATCTGGAGATGCAGGTCATGTTGGATGTAGCCCAGACAATAGATTAGGCTCAAGTTTTGTTGGGAGGTAACCTGGAAAATGAAGCTAGGTACCAACCTGTTAGTTTACTTGAGTTTAACCTTGAGTCATGTTCCATAAGATAGAGTCTGAAACCCCAAAATTTGGTCTTTCAGTAGGGTTATCTGCAAAGAGGGAATTACAATTGAGAAAAGTGTTATACAATAAAATGATCATCTTAACAAAAGCAACCTGCAGATTCAATGCAATTCCCATGAAAATTTCAACACAATTCTTTTACAGATTTTGAAAGACCAAATCTCAACTTCTCATGGAAATATAAAAAACTCAGGATAGCTAAAACAATCCCGTACAAATAAAGGAACTTGAGGAGGTATTACCATATCTGATTTCAAGCTGTATTACAGAGCTATCATAATAAAATATGCATGGTATTGGTATATAAACAAACAGGTTGGTCAATAGAATTGAATTGAAGACTCAGAAAGAAACCTACAGATTTTTCTTTAATTTGACAAAGAAGGCAAAAACCATACAGTGGAAAAAAAATCTTCAACAAATTGTGCAGTCTAACTGGATGTCTGCATAAGAAGAATGCAAATAGATTTGTATATATCATTCTGCATAAAACTCAAGTCCAAGTGGATCAAAGACCTCAACATAAAACCAGATACACTAAATCTCGTAGAAGAGAAAGTGGGATTAAACTTGAACAGATTGGTGTAAGAGACAACTTCTTGAACGGAACACCAATAGCACAGTCACTAATATCAAAGATTAATAAATGAGAGCCCATGAAACTAAAACGCTTCTGTAAGTCAAAGGTCACCATCACCAGGACAAAACTACAGGTTACAGAAAGTGAAAAGATCTCACTAACCCTACATCTGACAGAGGACTAATTCCCAAAATATATAAAGAACTAAAGAAATTAGACACCAATAAACCAAACAACTCAATTTAAAAATGGGGTACACAGGTAAAAAGAGAATTATCAGCTAGGAGTCTCTAATGGCAGAGAGGCACTTAAAGAAATGTTCAATGTCCTTAGTTATCAAGGAAGTACAAATCACAGTATTTCAGAGATTCCATCTTACACCCATCAGAATGTCTATGATTAAAACCTCAAGTGACATCACATGCTGGCAAGGATATGGAGTAAGGGGAACACTCTTCCACTGCTGGTCAGATTGCAAACTTGTACGACTATTTTGGAAATCAATTTGGCAGTTTCTGAAAACATTGGGAATTCTTCAACCTCAAGATCCAACTATAACACTCCTGGGCAAATGCCCAAAGATGCTCCGCCATACTACAAGGACACTTGCTCCGCTATTTTCATAGCAGCTTTATTCCTGTTAGCCAGAAACTGGAAACAGCTCATATGTCCTTCAACTGAAAACTGAATAAAGAAAATGTGTATATTTACACAATGGAATCCTACTTAGCTATTAAAAAGAAGGATATAATGGAGTTTTCAGGCAATAGATGGAACTAGAAAATATTGTCCTGAATGAAAAAACCGAGACCAAAAAGACATTCATGGTATGTACGGACTTATAAGTTGACATTAGCTATTAAGTGTAGGATAAACATCCTACAATCCACAGACCAAAAAAGGCTAAATGAGAGCTGAAGGGAGGATGCTTGAGTCTCACTCAGAAGAGAAAATTAAATAGACATTAGAAGTGGATGTAGAGAGAGAACTGAGTGACAGAGGTAGTAAGGAGGGGAACTGGGGTGGCAATCAGATATGTGGAGAACTGAGGGGAGGTTAAGAAGGCTGGGAGAGATAAAGGAAAACTCTGTGGGGGGAGCAACTCTGGGACAAGCTGCAGATCTGAGAAGCTCCTGGGAGGTTATGGGGGTGACCTTAGCTAAGACTCCTAGCATTGAAGATACAAGTCCTCAAATGGTCACCTCCTGTAGCTAGGCAGGAATTCCAGTGGATATATAAAGACACACACACCCAAACCTTTGATCCCAAAAGTTCCCTGCCTACATGATGTGCAGGGATAAAGATAGAGATTGAGGGAATGGCCAACCAATAACTAGCTCAACTTGAGACCAACCCTATGAGAGAGAGACAATTCCTGTGAGACTATTAATGATATGCTTTCTGAAAGGAGCCTAGCACAACTGTCATCTGAGAGGCTTCATCCAACAGCTGATGGAAACAGATGCATAGACCCAAAGCCAAGCATTAGGAAGTGTTCATGGAATCTACGGAAGAATCAGAGGAAGAATTGAGGCAATAGTGATAAAGAACACCAAAAAAGACCTACAGAGCCAGCTGAACTTGGGCCGGTCGGGGATCAGAGGGACTGAACCATCAACCAAAAAGCATGCATGTAGGTCTTCTACACATATGTAGCAGATGGCCAGCTTGTTATTCATGTGAGTCTCCCAAAAATTGGAGTAAGGGTTGTCTCGGATTCTGTTGCCAGCCACTGAATCTCTTGCTGGTTTGACTTGTGTTGGCCTCAATGGGAAAAAGGAGGAACCTAGTTCTGCTGAGATTTGATGTCCCAAAATCAGATGCTACCCAAGGATGACTTCCCTTACTCTGAGGAGTAGGGGAGGGTTTAGTGAGGGGAGGAGTTTGTAAGACTTGGCCTGGGAGGAAAAGAGGGAGATAGGGCTGGCATCTGGATGAAAAGTAAATAAATAAATTACTAGAAAAAAAAAGAAGAAAAGATGAGCAAGCTATCAGGAGTAACCACTAAGCAACTCTTCTCCTTGATATTTGTCTCAGTTCTTGCCTCCAGGTTTCTACTCTTCATCAGTTCCTGCCTTGGCCTTCCTCAAGGATTTATAAGCAAAATAAGCCTTTTCTTCTCCTATTTGCTTTTGGTTACGGTGTTTATCACAGTGATAGAAAGAAAACAAAGAAATTACCTTAGTAAAAAATGCCAATGCCACCTGCACACCTTCAACTGAACTTGTTGAATTTCTAGAAAATATGCCTGGTAGGAAGAATCAACAAGAAAAAATAATGATTTTTCTTCTAATTGAGCTTGCCTTTTATGGAAGACCTTTTTAAAAAAATTAACATTTTTGTAGTTTTGAAGACAGAAAAGTTTCAGAAAGTGGTGAGTGATTAAAAAAATAAAGCTATTCAAATAAATTTCTTTCTTACTATTTAGGACTGTATTTAAGCAACAGAATAAGCAAAGAGGAAATTAAAATTGCATATACTGTGTTTTGAGGTATATTTCAGGCATAAGACTTGTTGGCTATATATACAGCTGAGGAATTATTCTCAGCTGTGTTTAGAGTATTACAAGCGGCAACCTGACAGCCTTGCCTTCTACTGAGATGGTTCAACTTTTGATCTTAAAATAATAGGAAGGCTCTATTTTCCCAAGAGTCAGTTATTTTGAGCACCAAAGAGTTCAGTGGCAGTTCAAAATGCCAACCAATTACATTTTGACTGAAACACATGGGAAAGAATAATTTCCAAAGTTAATTGTACCTTATAAGATACAAAACAGCAGGTTTCACTAGTATAAAATCACATTTCATAGAATCCATACAACTCAAGAATTAAAAAACCAGATTATATTGAATAAGGGCATCAAGTGCACATATATTTAATGCAAAGAGAAGGCACATGGTGTTCCATAGGACAGGCAAAGAACTTGAAGATATTATAAAATATCTTAATCAAATAGCTTTGTCTCTTTGAAAGTCAGATTTTTCAACTTTAACTTAATTAATTAATCCTCTCTCTCTCTCTCTCTCTCTCTCTCTCTCTCTCTGTGTGTGTGTGTGTGTGTGTGCCTGTGTGTGTGCCTGTGTGTGTGTTTGTGTGTATCTTTACCGAAGTTCACATGGTAGGGTTCACAACTTTCAGGAGTTAGTTCTCTTCTTCCAACTTTATGTGGGTTCTGAGTATTAAACTCAGGTCATCAGACTCCTATGGCAAGCACCTCATTCTCGAAACCATCTTGCAGATCCCCAAATCATATTTTTCTTTGAAGACATTGTACATAATTTCTATTAGGAGCAAATATTTCTTAACAATTTTGGATGGTTTCCTATAAAAACTAGAAGGATTAGTCTTAGTTTCCTGCTACCTTTCTTTCCCTTCTTTGTCTCTAGATACATTATAATTTCATGAGATTACTAAATTGATAGATGATAGACAATAGCCTGAATGTGACCTGTTCAACTCTTTTCTTTGTTCTTTAGGAAAGATGCTGCAAAACCTTCTAGGTTCTCTGTGGTGAAGTCCTGTTGAAGAGCTAATTGGTTGGTGGTTAAGCCTATCAGGAATAAGAAGCTTGCGGGTGTTCTTCAATTAGGGGATAAAATCAGAACATGCTGATCAGCTTATAATTTTATTTTAATTTTCAATAATTTTAGACTACAGTGAATCTTATTTAAATCTTCAAGAATGGCATTCTATGATTTACAGTTCAATTATGGGACAAAATGTCATGATGAATATGAAACATGCATAAATTCAAATCTCCACAGAATCATGTGCATCTTTGATCCTAGCCACACACTTTATTATGAAAACTCAAATATCCGAAGCAGAAGTATTGGCAGTAGGATTAGGCTGAAGCTCAAAAATTCTGAAGCATCCATGGTGCATTTCCAAATTGTCTCAGCCTCTAAGGAAGTGTGCTACTGTCTATCCATGGATCCCCAAAGGACTCATTTTCATTTCTCAGAAAATTTCACATATGGATTGTGGCCATTAAAATAGTTTTGTTGACATTTTATTTACTCGTGCTTGGAAATATGAAAATTGTGGGGGGTCTTTATTAATATGTTTGAGATAAACTCTTTATAGAAGAGCTTGGGTCTTTAAGCCTGTTGAATCATGTCCTTGCAAAAAAGAAGAGACAGAGATGCTGGGTCACAGAAGAAAATGAAGAGAGGCACAGGTTGGTGGGATGCATCTTCAAACCCAAATGGACTAATGAAAATTATCAGAAGATGGCAAGAGGCAGCAAAGGATTCTGCTTTCAGTTTTTAAAGGGAGTGATGAGTATAGACTAATTTCACTAACACCTGGGAAGCTTATTGCATTCCAAACTGTGAGAAAATTAATTACTTTCATTTAAAGCCATCTAGTTTGAAATACTTTATGACAAATGCTCTAGAGAATAAGGCTCACATATACATGGCTAGAAAGCTTAGGCAATGCTTTCCATGGTCCACTAAAAAACCAATTGTTTATTCTTACCATAGTTCATTGCCTAACCTGGCCCTATGTGCATACATGGAGTACACAACACTACGTCCCTTTCTGCTTCATGTTCTCAGATACTGCTCAACTTAGTGTTTCAATATTTGAACTAGTTTCAAATGTTGGCAGTGTTATGCCCTGTGTTAGTCTTTCTTTCAAAAAAGAAAGAATCCTAGGTGTATGAGTAGCTATCCAAATGAAGTATATATGTAGGCTGTCTTCAAACCTCAGGAGTGAATCAAAGTGAGTTCAAGTAACCTAGATCATTATTCAGTTTGACATCAATTTGCTTTTGGTTATTGCTAAATTCATCATATCATTCTGGGACAGTATTTGAAGTTCAAGTTCTTAGAAACCCAGGGTTTGGGCTAAGAAGAATGGAGGGTGAGAGAGCTGTGGTTGGGAAGAATATGAGGGAAGAATAAATGAAAAAAATTTAAAAGCCCACTAGCATGTAAAAGCCAGAGGAACTACAATTTCTCTGACTAGAGTCTTAACCGTTTAACTTTCAAGGTTTAATCTCATCAAATTCATTGACTATATGTAACTTAGGCATAAGTTTTGGTCACTGTTATTCTGTTCAGTGTCTATGTGTATAAAATTCATGGATTTTTCCCTATCTCTAGTTGATTTCATTTTTTTTCATTCTGGAAAACTCCCAGTCCTTTGTACCTAAATACAACCTTCAGTGCCACAACATCAACCCTGTCCTTCATGCAAACCCTCCTAATTATTGTAATCAATACCAAGCCTTTGACATATTCTGATTGTGCAGCTCTTATTCTTAGCCATCTTCTATTCCTATCTGATACCACTTTACATGCTATAAGGAGAGGAAGTAGATGGCAAAAAGTAGGACTGTAGTTCAACAATATTCTTAGCTCCTTCAGGTTAGGTATCTATTTTGTGAATTCACAGGGATGTTATTCTCTTCAGGGTATAGGAAAGTGAAATGTACAGATGGTGACAGATAAAACTGTAACTTGACTTGGTAACAAAAAAATTCAATAAATGTACTCATCCAGTTTTCAAATCCATAACCTGTATAAATCATGGGATTCAATTTTGGTAGAAAATATATATAAATCTCAATCGGTCCTTAAAAACAGAAAAAAATAGAGAGGAGTTAATAGTACTAAAACATTGACTCATGTTTTGAATAAATATGGAGCAATTTACATCTAATCATTTTAATTCTCAGAGTAACTTTGAGATCATTACTCTCAATTTCAAAAGCAGGAAACAGAGAAAACATGAAGCATCTTCAAGTAACAAGATTTGGCAAAGGTCATTATATAATATCATTCTTGATCTTCCAGATCATCATGTTGATGAAGAAGAGCAGAATATTTTGAGGAACAGATCTAGAGAACACTATTGATTTATCTATGGAGGTTAAAGTTAACAGTAAAAAATGAATTATGAACAGGCAAACATCACATTCCTATGATAGGGCAATAAAAATATATTCTCATATTGAACAGTGTTCTCACAAACCAAGAAAGGCAAGCAGTAAGATTGCTTCATGCAAAATATTAAAGGGAATTGGAGAAGAAACACAAAAAAAGAGTTTCTATAAAAGAGTCAAATATATTCTATAAAAAAGCAATATCTCCTGGAATGAGCTTTATTTCCTACGATAATTATGCTCTATAAAATAAAACTATTTAGTGATTATCCTAAAAATTAACCTTTGAACATTGATCATGAATAATCAAGGCTGTTCATTTATTTCATTTATTTTACATTTTTTAAATTCCATGGTTTTTAGGAGAAAACTTCAGAAAAGATCTTACTTTGACTGTAAGTGCTTTTGGGAATACAGGATATGAAACTTCTCCCTAATTCTTGCTGAAGGACTATTGCAAAATGTTTAGGTATGTTAACGACCATAAAGACATATATGGTATACAATATATCATTCATAAGAAACTTATACAAATTATTATTGAGAATTTTATACATGCACATAATATATTTAAATAAATTGAACCCCTCATTTTCTTCCCTCCAATTCTTTCCCTAGATACCCTAACACTTCTCCATAGCAACTTCAAAATTTCTTGTTCTCTCTCTCACTCTCTCTCTCGCTCTGTGTGTGTGTGTGTGTGTGTGTGTGTGTGTGTTTGTGTGTTCCAATTAGTTCTATCTCTACTTGTGCAAATATGCAGAGTCATCTGCTGGGTAACCTCTCAGGAGATTCATTATTGAAGAACACTGACATTCACTCTCCAATTAGTCATTCATTGCCAGTGGCTGATTACTTTTAATTGTTTCACTTTTATTCACTGTGATGGGCAGTAATAGCTGAGGAACACAGATCTTACTTTTAGAGGTTCTGATTGCCTAGGTTTGGGGTGGTTCCCCATAATTGTATAGAAGATAGTGTAAAGAACTGATTAACAATATTTCTTGGTTCAATATAAGAATAGGTTTCTTCTGAATGCAGATCTATCCATCACAGGAATCATAAAACACAAAGGCATTAAACAAAGTTAACTACAGATTTGTTTGCTTGTTTGTTTGTTTGTTTTTCAAAAAAAGACATATGGATAATGACAATAGGCTTTATTTAATAATGGTCATACTTCTCTAGACATTAGTTGTTCATTCAAAATATGACAATATCTAAATGCTGACATCATGATCCTGCTATGAAAAATAAACACCCTCATTTTATTTATTTCTTTGTAGTTCTTTGAACCTGGGGCCTTGACAGACAACTTTATCATCTTGGTCCACCACAAGTCCAGAGTTTGTACTTATAACTTCTTGTGATCTGTCAATGGAAAAGCCATGTAGAAGTCACACAATGAAATATGGTCAGAGTAAGACCTGATTACTGTAAGTCAAAAGTTATCCTCCATCTTTTCTTAATCCACAGTTTATTCCCCAAAGTTCACTAGCCATGAATTGCACTAACTTTCTTGTCTAAAAATTTATCTGTTTGGAAACCCAGATAGAAAACTGATAAGCAGGTTACCTCAGTTTTAAAACCTTCCAAGTTTTAGAATTTAAAGGAGATGAGGGGTGATTTCTGGAGTCTTTGAGTTAAGGCATTACTGGTAATCAAACTGTGAATTATCTACTACATGGAGATCATAAATGAATCTGCTTTCCCAAAATGTTTGATTACAAATTAACTCATCTGAAAAGAAAATGTCTCGCCGAAACATGTGAAATAAAGGTATATATTCATGAAAGGAATTTTTAGCAAAGACCAATGTTAGTAAATGATGAAATGTTTGAGTTTGTACAGTGTATGTGAGACTTAAAAGCCAGTCTAAAGGGGAAGACAAAGGTTGCCTTGATGCTATTGAAATGGCTTTCTTAAATTTCAGATACAGTTAAAGAAAGAAAGATAAACATAGGGAGAGGAAAAGGGAGAGAAAGAGTGGGAGAGGGAGAAAGAGTTGGAGATGGAGACAGAGAGGAAGAGGGAGATGAAGAGGAAGAGTGGGGAGAGAGATTGTGGAGGAAGAGAAGAATGAAGACAATAGAGAAGCTAATGATTACTAATGCATTATGTAGGTAATACTTTGATATTTCTTTAATATAACAAGATAGGCTTTTGTGCCTCATTTGGCAATGGGGAATTGATATATAGCTTTTAATGTGCTTATTTATCTAGTAATTGACAGAGCTGGAACTAAAATATGAGGTAGTTTGGTAGAGCCAAATTCTACCAGAATGCCTCACTCCCTCTGTTTCATAATAACCTCTTTTATTTTCTCCCACTTGCTGACCCTGAATAAAATAGATTCTCACTATAGAGCACTTTTTTTTCTTAACCGTTCTCAGTGCCAAAAACCCATCACCTTGTATTAGAAGGTACTTCACTGCATGTCAGAAAGAGAAATTGCTCTTCTTTAGTTAACTATTTTTAGCACAAACTGACTACCAGGTTTATCTTAAAAGATGCTGGCACTGTTCGTGGGGCCTGGACTGCTTTGCAAATATAAATGCTAATTGTGCTGACAGCCCTCAACAAAGCATTGCCTTTCAGTGTGGTCTAATTGGAAGGCTGACTGGAAGGCCCTGTTTCATGTAAATGTGCAAAGGAGGATTCTCAATCTCAGTCCTAATATCATTCTACTTGCTGTATTTAACAGGTTTGTTTCCTTAAATAGCTCACTTGCCTGAAAATTAATTTCCATCATGTTTACTGAAAGCAGAGAAAGAAGTTAACAGATATGAAATTCAAATAGACTTTGGATGTTCATCTATACTGAAATAATTTCTGTAGAAGTGAGTTGAAAATTGCATTGAAATTGATCATGAAAGAGTGACCTCTCAAACTGTAAGACTTTCATAAAACTCAAATAAGCCCAAACAAAAGAGTAATGTTAATATTGAGGTTTGTGCCCTATAGTGAAGACATCCTAGCTGTACTTTTAGCTCATGAAGTGAAAACAGGGGACACAAATAAGGAGAAGGAGGCACTCACCACCATAAACACCTTGCAAGTTCACAAGCTGGATAAACAGACTAATTAAATATGTATGTAGAAAGAAATTTGACAGCATGGCCATTTAGCAAATAAACAATTCTACGTTTTACCTTAGGGACCATGATGTCCTTAGCCATGAGCTACTGACCCTCTTATAGAAAAGACCTCAAATCTAACCAGAAAGTGAATAGTCATACAAAAAATAATTATTAATTTAATTTAACTTGTATAATAAAACATCAAAGCTATGCACATTCAAGGGTACAGTATATTTTTTGAATACTGAATGCCTATAGTTTATAATTATGAATTAGGATAAAAATGTCAGTCTTTTCAAACTATCTTTTTCAGTTGTTTTTGTTTTAGCTAAATTTTCCAATCCAGATTCTTTCATTTTACTTTTATTTATTGAATATTTTATTTACTTACATTTCAAATGTTGTCTTCTTTCCCAGTTTCCCCTCTGCAAACCTCCTATCCCATACCACCTCCCCTGCTTCTATGAGGGTGCTCCCCCACTCTCACTCACTGCCCTGACATTCCTCTACACTGGGGCATCAAGCCTTCCCAGGACCAAGGGCCTCTCCTCCCATTGATGCCATATAAGGCCATCCTCTGTTACATATGCAGCTGGAGCCGTACAAACCCATTCAGCTCCTTCAGTCCTTTCCCTAACTCTTCCATTGAAATCCCCATGCTCAGTTCAATGTTTGGCTGCCAACATCTGCATCTGTATTTGTCATGCTCTGGCAAAGCCTCTCCGAAGACAGCTATATCAGGCTTCTGTCAGCAAGCACTTCTTGGCATCCGCAGTAGTGTCTTGGTTTGGTGTCTGTATATGGGATGGATCCCCAGGTGGGGCAGCATCTGGATGGCCCTTCCTTCAGTCTCTGCTCTACACTTTGTCCCTATATTTCCTTCAGACAGGAGAAATTTTGGGTTAAAAATTTGGAGATGACTGGGTGGCCCCAAACTATCATTTTTTTAAGGGTAAAGCTTTCAACATTCTTTTAGTTTTAAAGAAGTGTTCACTGTAGTGTTATCATCTATATTTACTCTGCTTCTAACTGACTGTTACTTTGTATTCAAAAGGCAACTTTTAACTTTTCGATCAGTTCTAATTAACTACCATTCTACCCTCAATCATACAAGGTCATTTTGTTAATTTTGGGTGTTTCATATTTATTTTCTTTTTACTAGCTGGTTAATTTCTTTCCATAGATTCATGGATCAGTCTCAGGTCTTTGTACTTACCAAATAAGTGTTCTACCATGAGCTCTCTTGGTTCAGGACTGAAATAGTTTTCCTATTCAACATATGAACAAAATCTTGTGATAATTTTATTTCTGCTTTTGACTTATTCAATTGGTGAGGACCACAATTGCCAACCATGTTGCTGCAAAAGACAGGGTTTCACAATTCAATACAATATTAAACATGCAATTCAATAGCATTTTGCTATGTTTGTCTTAAACACAGTTTTTAATCCTCTCAGGAATAGATGATCACTTTTTGTTTCCATATGTGGCTATTGTGAGCACTGCTTCATTGCACATGGAGTATAAATATCTCTTTGATATTCTGATTTTAAAGTGAACATGTCCTTCATCTGCAGATGTCATTAGAAGGTGAAAAACAACTTTGTCACAGTTTTTAACATAGCTATGGATGTTTTCTTGAACAGTCAGCGACTATCAGTTGCTTTTGTTATATTACTTATGGGTCCTTGAAATTACATGACCTTGAAAATAATGTCTTGCTTGTTTTGAATATTTTTCTATTTTAGACAATTCTTTTATTCTTACTGAAGCAGGAAAAATATTATTTATGAATTGACAGCTACTAGTGATGAATATATTTAGCTTACCGTGAAGGATATAAGACAAAAAAAAACCTCAAAAAATTAAAAGATAAATTCAAGAAAACTATTCAATATGTTAGCCTGCACATTAGTTCTTGCTCTGTCATTTGCTAGCAAATAAATGGCTTTCTGCAAGTGAGCAAGTGATTTATCTCTATAAGCAATAATTTTTATAACTCATAAGAAAACAAATGAAAAGAACATGCTAGCAGTCTTTTATAAAGTCTTTATAAAGAAGGTATAAAAAACAAATGTGATGGCAATTGTGTTTGCTTTTTTTAAAACACAATGTCACGGTTTGATATACTTGTTTTCTATATAACATTTGTATATACTTAAATACGTATTTTATTTAATACTTAGTATCCTGCTTTCTATTTTTGATATTTTGTCATTATTGCTTTACATATTAAAATTTGCTTTGTTCTATGCTTCATCCCATAAAATGAATATGACATTATACTTCAGTCAGCAGATATGGTAAACAAATTATAAAATTTAAAATTCTTAGTACTTTGTTGCTTTCTTCAAACTGAGTCCTAGTCTCAGTAAGTGTTTCTCCTTAGTCTCTGCTTCTATGTTCTTCACAGAAAATTAATTTATCTCCTTCATCTTCACTCTTAGGAAGCAACAGCTGCTATATCAAGCTTCCAGCAGCAGCCCTAGAGCCTCTATATTGCAATCACACTTCACCTTGAAACAAATCTAATATCTTGCCTGCTTGATTTCTCTGTTTCTTTATGCATTTTTCATTTTAGAATCAGAAAAATGCACCAAGAGTCATGCATCTCAAGAAAAATAGTGTCAATGTCCTTTGGCACGTACAAGGTCTGCTAAAAGCTTGTTGTTCTCTATATATACTATCTAAATGAAAATAACTACACTTCTGAATCTAATTCCATTTCTTAAAATGAGACTAAATTAAATTACAGCTTATATAGAAAAGTAAAGAGCCTTAAATTCAAGAACAGTATAAAAACAAAAGAATATTAAAGATAGGCATACTTTTTGGTAATAATGAAATAATGGTGTACTTAAATTTAAACTTGTGATAATGATTCATGCATGGTTTGATAGTAATAACCCCAAAATGTAGAAACTATAAACAGAATTAAAAAGTAAAGTGTGTGTATATATATATATTCAAACAATCAAAAGCCTTGTACTTAAGAAAGGAATGCTCTATAATACTTATATGCAAAAAAAAATGGCCTCTATCAGTACACCTAGACCACCTAGACCCTAACCACCAGGAGAGGGTTTTAAAAATACTGTTACTGTATGAGCTGGAACATCACAAAATAAAAAGAAAATACTTTAACCGTTAAGTTTATGTCAGATATTATATTTTTAAAGGCATATGTGGAAAATTTCTCCTAATAATCCAAAATCATCAAATATCTTCCTAAAATTTCTACTCGAATGGAAATAAGAAATGGAGAGGAATAATTCAGCCTAGTGCCAAGGTGATGGGTATACTTCAATCTAATAGACCAAATCAGGTCAGGACACTAAAATAAAGGAGTGCACAGGACATATGTCAAAAAAGAAGGTGGGGCTTCAAAGTAAATGAAGAAAAAAAAAGAGAGAGAGATAAAGATTAATATTTTCAACTGTGACCTAATTAAATTATATTATGGTCCAAAGTAAGTGGGTAAAGAAAATGTTTTCTGTAAAACAGATCTGAAGATGGTATCTTCAGTCCAGCACAGGGCATAGGAGGAAATGAATGAAAATAATACTGAGGAAACTGATAATAGGCCAAAAGTGAATTCAGAAAAATTACATGAAATGATAAATTACTAACATAAACTAGGAAGACAAAAAATGAATTATAATAAACAGTATACTACTTTTGATCAAGAATAAGAATATTTTTGATAATAATATTAAACATCATATTCTAAAAAATCGAAGGTTTTTCTTGTATACCTTTTAGGATAATAGTTGTTTTAGGAAGGAGGTCACAGGTGTGCCTTGCACATTATTAACAATCTCATGCTTTAAAGCTGTGGGCGCACATGCTCTAAGAAACACAGAGGGGGAGCAAACGTCTTTCATACTTGTTCTTCAAATATGTGGCAGAATTGAAATATGGTTTGTGGTGTGCAATATACATTTAAATTACAAACCAAAATGCATAATAATATAAAATATATCATACTTGTGTTAACACATTAGAGATGATGGTCTTCAGATGCTAATAACTGGCCTGTGACAGAGGTAGAAATGATGAGAAAAAGTTGGGGCACAGAGTGATGATTATTCTCCTATGCTTATTACAACATTTTTCACCTAACAAATTCATGTTCACCTTTAAAATACAGTGAAGAAATGTTACTTTTGTCATCAAATTCAAATATACAAAAATAAAGTATGCTGGCTATGTGACAATGCAATTTATTTCTTTGATTAAATAAAGAATAATTTATGTGCATTTTCTAAACATTCGTATTTGAAGATATGCTCCTTGTATTTCACATTAACTTGAAAGGAAAAGGTACAAATTCATATTTGTACATAATCATCATTCCCAAATATTAAATACATCATCTATGTAAGTCTATTAATAGTAGATAGAAACTATATTCTGTGTAGATCAACGTGAGAATACCAGTGAAAACTATAAAAGGCCTGTATTTTACATTGTAGATAATCTGTTGACCATCTGGCTAAATGCTCACCTTCTGAACCTACTCTTCCCTCACACTCAGTCCCAACCCCCACAGCAACCACCAGCTACCTGCCAATAAATTCAGTATCCTGAAATTCACATTAATATTTTTCTTCCTTTTTAAATATATATATTTTTGGGACCCAGCCATTGTCCCTGCCCTGACCCACACTCCCACATTTCCTCATCCCATTCCTCCTCATCCTTATCTCTGAGAGGATGCTCCCCCACGCACACCATGTCTCCCCTCTCCCTGGGGCATAAAGTCTCTCCAGGGTTAGGTAAGTCTGCATCTAGACAAGGCAAACCTCTGCTATACATGTGATGGGGGAACTGAGACCAGCCCGTGTATGCTGCCTGCTTGATGGCTCAGTTTCTGGGAGCTCCCAGGAGTCCAGATTAGTTGCGACTGCTGGTCTTCCTATGGAGTCACCCTCCTCTTCAGCTTCTTTAATTCTTCTAATTAGACCATAGAGGTCCCCACTTCAGTCCAATGGTTGGGCGTTAAGTATATGACTCTTAGTCGGCTGTTGTATGGGCTTCTCAGAGGACAGCCATGCTAGGATCATGTCTGTAAGCACTTCATAGCATCAGTAATACTGTCAGGTCGTGATTTTTGTCCCTGCAGTTCTTATAGACAGGAAGAGTTCTGGGTCAGAAATTTTGAATGTGGGTTAGTAATCTCATCGCCTCACTTGAGGCCCTGTCTATCTACTAAAGGTGGTCTCTGTGAATTCCCTCTACTCACTATTGGGCATTTAGACTACAGTCACCCTCACTGAATCTTGAGAGTCTCTCACCTCCCAGGTCTCTAGCATTTCTAGAGGGTCCCCCTACTCCCTTCCCCTGAGACTGCATATTTCCATTCATTTTCCTGCCCCTCCGGGCTTTTCTCCTGTCCCTCACCTTATACATGATCCCCTCTATCTGATCTCCCACCCAGGTCCCTCTCTCCCTCTGCCCACCCTGTGACTGTGACTATTTTCTTCCCCCCTTCTACCTGTGATTGAAGCATCTTCACTTGAGACTGTCTGCTTGTTAAACTTCTCGCAGTCTGTGGGCTATACTCTAGGTATACTGTCCTTTTTGGCTAGTAGCCACTTATTAGTGAGTAAATACCATGCCATGTCCTTTTGGGTCTGGGTTACTTCACTCAAGATTATATTTTCTAGTTCCATTCATTTGCCTGTAAAATTCATGATGTCCTCATTCTTAATAGCAGAATTATATTCCATTGTGTAAATGAACCACATTTTTTTGTATCCATTCTTCAGTTGGGGGGCATCTAGGTTGCTTCTAGCCTCTGGCAATTACAAATAAGGCTGCTTTGAACATAATGGAACATTTGTACTTGGGGTATGGTGGGGCATCTTTGGATATATGCTCAAGAGTAGTACAACTGAGTCTTCAGGTAGATCTATTTCTAATTTTCTGAGGAAAAAACCAGATTGATTTCCAGAGTGTTTGGATTAGTTTCCAATCCCACCAGCAGTGGAGTGTTTCTCTTTCTCCACATCCTCACCAACATGTGCTGTCACTTGAGTTTTTGATCTTATCCATTCTGGTTGGTATAAGATGGAATCTCAGGGTCATTTTGATTTGCATTTCCTGATCACTAAGGACTTTGAACATTTCTTTAAGTGCTTCTTGACTATTCAAGATTCTTCTGTTGTGAATTTTTTGTTTCACTCTGTACCACAATTTTGAATTGGGTTATTTGGTTTTGCAAATAAAAAGTTTTGAGTTCTTTATCTCTATCACTTGGGAGGTTAGTGAAGATTATTCTCCCAATCTGTAGGTTGCTGATTTCTCCTATTGACAATGTCTTTTGCGTTCCAGAAGCTTTTCAGTTTTAGGAGGTGAAAGGATTTCACCCACAGCTTGGACAGATCACAGCAGACCAGACGGTTCCATGAGGGGGAGTTTATTAAGAGAGTGGGAGAGCAAGAGGAGAGAGAGAGGAGTAGAGAGAGTAGAGGCCAGCCATGACCACATGGAGAGAGGGGGAAAGGAAGGGTGAAGGGAGACGGCAACCTGCAGGCGCTGGGTCGAGGAGAACAAGAGAGAGAGGAGGGGGCAAGCAGCCCCTTTTATACTGGGCAGGGCTACCTGTCTGTTGCCAGGTAACTGTGGGGAGGAACGTACCTGGCTGCTTCCAAGTAACTGTGGAGGTGGAGTTTAACAGACTAATAACAGGAGGTACCATTTATCAATTGTTGATCTTAGAGCCTGACCCATTGGAGTTCTGTTCAGGAAATTTTCCCTGTTGCCAATGAACTTGAGGCTCTTTCCTACTTTCTCTTGCATTCCTTTCAATGTATCTGGTTTTATGTTGAAGTCCTTGGTCCACTTGGACATGAGCTTTGTGCAAGGTGATAAATATGGTTCTATTTTCATTTTTCAACAAACAGACTGCACTTAGATCAGTCCCATTTATTGAAGATGCTTTCTTTTATCCAGTGTATGTTTGTGGCTTCTCTGTCAAAGATCAGATCAGGCGCCGGTAACTATGTGGGTTTATTTCTGGGTCTTCAGTTCTATTCCATTGATTGACCTGTCTGTCTCTGTGCCAATACCATGTGGTTTTTATCACTATTGCTCTGTAGTATAGCTTGAAGTCAGGGATGGTGATTCCTTCAGAAGTTCTTTTATTGTTGAGAATTGTTTTGGCTATCCTGACATTTCTGTTTTTCCATATGAAATTGAGACTTTCTCTTTTCCATGTCCGTGAAGAATTGTGTTGGAATTTTGATAGGGATTGTGCTAAATCTGCAGATTGCTTCTGGTAGGATGGCCATTTTAACTTTGTTAAGCCTACCAACCCATGAGCATGGGAGATCTTTCTTGACATCTTCTTTGATTTCTTTCTGCAAAAACATGAAATTCTTGTCATGAAGATCTTTCACTTGTTTGGTTACAGTTACCCCAAGATGTTTTATATTACTTGTAAATATTATGAAGAATATTGTTTCCCTATTTTCTTTCACAGCCTCTTTATCGTTTGTATAAAGGAAGGCTATTAATTTGTAAGTTAAGTTTTTATTCAGCCACTTTGCTGAAGTTGTTTATCAGCTAGAGAACGTCTCTGGTAGAAATTTTAGGGTTGCTTATGTACACTAACATATCCACAATTAGTGATACCTTGACTTCTGTTCCAATTTCAGACACTTGATCTCTGTTGCCTTATTGGTCTTGCTAGAATTTCGAGTACCTTATTGAATAGATAGGGAGAGAGTGGGCAGCCTTTTCTTGTCCCTGATTTTAGTGAAATTGCTTTAAATATCTCTCCATTTAATTTAATATTGGCTGTTGGTTTGCTTTACATTGCTGTTATTATATTTAGGTATTGGCCTTAAATTCCTAATCTCTCTAATTCATTTAATATGAAGAGGTGTTGTATTTTGTCAAATGATTTTTCAGCATCTAGTAAGATGATCATGTGATTTTTCTCTTTGATTTTGTTTATATAATGAATTATGTTAATAGATATTCTTATATTTAACCATCTCTGCATCCCTGGGATGAAACTTATTTGATTGTGGTGAACGATGGTTTTGATATGCTCTTGGATTCAGTTTGTGAGAATTTTATTTTGTATTTTTGCAGCAATATTCATTAACAAAATTGGTCTGAAGTTCTCTTTCTTTGTTGGGTCTTTGTGAGGTTAAGTATCAGTGGCTTCACAGAATGAATTAGGTAGTGTTCTTTCTGTTTCTATTTTATGGAATAGTTGAGGAATGTTAGAATTAGCTCTTCGTTTAAGGTCTAATAGAATTCTGCATTAAATCCATCTGGTCCTGGGTTTTGTTTTTTTGATTTTTGTTTTGTTTTGTTATTTGGTTAGGAAATTTTTAATGACTGCTTCTATTTCTTTAGGGGTTATGGGACCGTGTATATGGTTTACTTGCTCTTGACTTAACTTTGGTACCTGGTATCTGTCTAGAAAATCATCCCTTTCATTTAGATTTTCCAGTTTTGTTGAGTATAGGCTGTTGCACTAGGATCTGATAATTTTTTGAATTTCCTCAGTTTCTGTTATATCTCCTGTTTCATTTCTGATTTTGGTAATTTGGATACTGTCTCTGTACCCTTGTTGCCTTGTTGATTTTCTCAAAGAAGCAGCTTTTGCTTTTGTTGATTCTTTATATCATTCTCTTTGTTTCTAATTGGTTTATTTCCACCCTGAGTTTGATTATTGCTGACTCTCTACTCCTCTTGCATGTGTTTGCTTCCTTTCGTTCTACAGCTTTAAAGTAAGCAGTTAAGTTGGTAGTGTAGAATTGCTCCAATTTCTTTACAAGGGCACTTAATTTTCCTCTTAGCATTGCTTTTATTGTGTCACAAATGTTTGGGTATCCTGTATCTTCATTTTCACTGAATTATAGAAAGTCTTTCTTTCTTTATTTTTTTCTTTATTTTTTTTCTTTATTTTTCTTTATTTTTCTTTATTTTTCTCCTGACTAGGTTATTATTGAGTAGAGAGTTGTTCAGTTTCCATGGACATGTGTGCTTTGTATTCTTTCTCTTGTAATTGAAGTCTAGCCTTAGTCTGTGGTTATCTGAAAGGATGCATGGGATCATTTCAATCTTCTTGTATCTGTTGAGGCTTGTTTTTTGACCAACTATAAGGTCAATTTTGAAAAATATATTATGAGAGTCTGAGAAGAAGGTCTATTCACTTGCTTTAGAGTGTAATGTTGTGTATATATCTGTTAAACCTATTTGGTTCATAACTTTTATAAGTTTCACTATGTCTCTGTTTAGTTTCTGTTTCAATTACCTGTCCATTGGTGAGAGTTGGGTTTTGAAGTCTCCCACTGTAGTTGTGTGAGCTCCAATGTGTGTTTTGAGAGTTAGTAAAGTTTCTTTTATGAATATGGGTGCCCTTGCATTTGAGGCATAGATGTTCAGAATTGGGACATCATCTTGGTGAATCTTTTTCTTTGATGAGTATGAAGTGTCTGTCCCTGTCTCTTTTGATAACTTTTGGTTGAAAATACTTTTTTCATTTTATAATTGTTGTATTTGTGGCGGTCAACAAATATATGTCTAGTTTCCTGTTTTAATGTTTTACAACTGGGCTATGCTTTGTGTCTTCAGTAAGGTCTTACTTTGAAACAGTGCTTCCAAATATTACTGTTTCAATCATCAGGTTAGTGTGTATACTGATGTGTGCAGACAGCACTTATGTGAGATTGCTAGGAAATCATTCACTGATTCTTCAATTCATCAGAAAATTGAGTATACACTCCCATAGATGTGGAAAGTTTTATGTAAAAATATGAAAAGCTTAGAAAAATGATTAAATTCCCATTATAAACTTCCATAAAATTGCATCATGGAAAAATGAGAAAATTAAACCATTAAAAAGCTATAAGTAGGACTTCCGGTTGGGGCCCGAGCATAGAGAAGGTCACAGGCTGCAACTCTGTACCCAACCCCAGTAAACCGAGAGAAAGAGGGACTCCCAGGAACTTGAACTCAGGCAACATCCCAGGTAAAAATGAATCACCCGTGATGTCTGCTGTTAGAAGTTCTAATCCAGATGCTGGCCTCCGAATTTATACCACTCAGACCTTCGAAGGGCCAATGAAAAGAACATCAAACAGCTAGAGATTGACATCACTAATCTGAAGAAATCCCTCGTTTCGCTGTCTGAAGAGACCTCCTAAAATCCCAAAGATCCTTATTGGACTTGATTTACTCTATTACAATAGAAAAGGTTGTGTACAGTTCTTGACTGTGTACAGCCGTTAAAGAAGAAGGTTGCCTTTACATAGACAAGACAAGGAGGGTTAAAGAGAGCATGAAATAGGTAGTGAAGGCCCTAAGAAAAATCAGAGAGAGAAAGAGACAGATCAATGCTGGTACAAGAATTGGTTTTCAGCCTCTCCAAGGTTGTCAACTCTATTTCCTCCCATCTTGGGACCATTATTTGGGTTCTTTTTGCTTTTTTTCTGCTGGTCCCTGGCTCTCAAATAGGCGGACTAACTCTGTGATACAACGGATAAATAATTTGGTAGCAAAACCTACTCAGATACATTATCATAAGTTAGCTATGGAGGACCATGAGACTCAAGATGAGGTTGTTACTTTCTTTATACAGGGTGTTTCCAAAACCCATCTCCACCCAACCTAAAAGGGGGGACTTCTGCCCCTAGACCAAGCAGAGAGGGGCCACCCAGAACCCCCTCTGACAGGCGATCTGAATTCTTGCTTAGGCTGCAAGGCTAAGCACTGCAAGGGAATATAAATAAAAGATAAAAATATCTATCTGGGTTCCCTGAGGGACAAGCCTGACTGCATAGGGGTTGATGTCAAAAGTATCCCCTCTTCAGGAAAAAGACATCGGGATGGGTTTGGCTCTCATGCCTCACTGGACAACGACAGGGGGACTGGAGCCATTACAAGGTCCCCTTCAAATACTGGAGGTCAGGACTCTATCCCCGCCTTCACAAGTTTAGAATTGCCACAGCCCTTCTATACTTAGAGAAGGAAGGAGATGTCAGGGGCAGCCCTCCTTACCCACTGAAGGCCTAAAATCAGCAATAGGCCTATCATACATGTATACTAACACCAAGTCTTGGGTCTCAGAGGAAAAACATTGAAACAGATGGCTATAAGCTAATGTAAACAGGCAGCTTTTGTGGAAATTTACAAGCCTGGGTAGTCATAGACCTTGTAAATAGGTAGCCTTGGCAGACAATACCAACTTAGATAAGGACAAGCGAGTCATAGGCAGAGTCATAGTGACTTGTCCCCTGAACCTTCACCCAGCCGATACCCGGTTCTGAAGATATCTGTATTCCCCTGAACACCCACACTCCAGTGTCATTCTCTTCCCCACATCCTGCCTTTCTGTGTTTATAACCCCTGTGTGAATGTATTATGATTTGAGAAAAAATAAATTATATAAAAATGCTATAAGTAAAATTGTTTACACAAAAATACTGAGTACACATGCTTTATTTCCCCCAAATGCTTAAGAAATCTTTGCTCCTATTAAATATATCTGACAAAAAATTACAAGATTTTTATGAAACACAATATCTGACATCATACATTATGTTGGAATTAGTTGCTGGATTTAAACTATGTACTTACTTGTATAATAAAGTTTAATGCAACAAATCATTTTGTATTGTCCTTTCTACCAAAAACCTAGAATGTGTTTTAAATAAAACAAAATTAACTTAAAACTTTTGAAAATGTATCATCAACTTCAAGGAATTAACTTTGTATGAGCTGGATAAAATTTACATTAAAGACTGTGCTTGGATGCTATTAAAACTAGAATAAAGTTTTAACAAAAATACTCACAGATAAAATACTGCAACTTTATATATGGCTTAAGGAGAAGGAAAAAAGTAGGAATTTTGTTTTTCTCAGCTTCCAAAGCATTTTAATGTTATGTATAAAAAAAACAGGCCACTGAAATCACTGAAAGTTCCTTTGCAACTACTGATCAGGCATGTAAGGATTGAGGGTGGGGCTCATGCCCAGAAAAGCTCCTGTAGAGTAGTGACCTGGGAAGGTCATGTCTTTTTTTTCTGCATGGAAGAGAAAAGAACTTGGTTGATAGACATATTCCACATAGTTTATACAGAAGCTTAACTAAAATGCCAGGGTAGTTAACTACTCCAGGTTCCTTGATATTCATATCTCATCTGTTTCTAGTTTCTTTCACCCTCTGGATATGAAATGTCCTTCAGCAAATTTTGTTTAATGAATGGTGGACATAAACATATGAAATAAAAGAGATTTCTTAGGAATTAATCATCTTGCAACATTTAAACTTTGGACTGGTTTAATGCCATCCACTCTTTCAGCCCTTTACCTGGATACTGCCATTTGTCATTCTACTCACTGAGTTTTATCATTTGAACCAAGCCCAAAATACATAGCATTTGTTTTTCTGTGGCAGCTTTGTTTCACTTAGTATAATATCCTCAAGGTTTCTACATGTTGTTTCCTATAACTAGATTTTCTTCCTGTTTAAAGGCTGAACTGCATTGGATATATATCAGAGTACAACCAGTCATCAGTTGATGACTTATAGACTGGTCATTTTTTATTGGATATTTTATTTATTTACAATACAGTTGTCATCCCCTTTCCCCATTTCCTCCCTAGAACCCCAATCCTACACCACCTCTTCCTTTATGCTTTTATACCATTTTGATTACATGTATGCATTAAGGTCAATTCTACATTAAGAGTCTAGCAATACAATAGATTAGGCTGGTCATTTTTTAGAAATAGTTTAGTTTTAATTTTTAATGAGCTATGCTGTTAGAAATATTGAATGGAAAAGACTTTGACACAACTTTGCCTTTTCACCAACAATATAAAAGAGTTCTAACTTTCCAAAAGTGTGTCAACATTTACAATCCTTCACTTGGTTACTGATAGGTACTAGGTGATAACTCATTGTAAATTTGATTTTAATTTCCATGAAAAGTTTGCTGATGCTACAGATACTTTGAAATTACTGTTGAGTATCTGTTCTTCATTTTAAGAAAATTTCTATTTTCTTTGTACTTTGTCCATCCTAATTTTTCTGATATTAAATTATAAGAGTTCTTTTATTATGAACTCATCACATATGCACTTGAGAATATTTTTTTTTCATTCTCTGTGTTTTCTTTTTAATCACCCACTTCCATTGCTGGGCAGAAGCTTTTTTTATTAACACAGTCACATTTACCTATCTGTAATTTGACTGTGCTTTTATTTCATTATTCAAAGAATTATGACAAAGGCTGATGACATGAAACTTTTCCTTCTAGAACTTTAATAGTTTTTAATCATTCTTATCTTATTCCATTTCTGCCACTAGAAATGTACTAGTTTTAGTTTTACTCTGAGTGATTTATATATAGCGTAAATGTATCAGTTATTACTGATGATCTGTAAAGTCAAAAATTAAAATGAATGAAGAATCTGTGTTAGGGAAGCCTTATGCTACCTTTCAGTGCTGGCACCCTGTGCTGCACTTTTATGTAGTACAAGTGGCACAATCCCTTCACTCTTCCATTACAAACCCACTAATCCCATTCATGAGACCTCATCATCAAGAAGTCTAACATGTGCCGAGTATTCAGCTCTTCACTTTATCAAATTAATTTCATTAAATTTCATAAAATTTTAATTTCATAAAATTTCAGGGAGCATATCTTGACTATAATATCACTTAAATCTAAATCACTCAAAATTTACAGATTTCAGAATAGAAAGTACTTTGAACATACTACTACCCTTAGTGATTTACTATTCACTTTGAAGACTTCAAAGATTTTGAAGAAAGATTTTTAAAAGAGTCTCTTAGTGCTTCCAAAAATCTAAAATAAAATTGTAAATCTTACAAAGGAGGTTGAGCTATAGATAAAATATTAAATTTGGAGAAAAGTTTTGATTTTTTTCAAGGATCTAAGATTTGAGAAATGAGTCATTACTATCAAATATACAGCTATAAAAGACAGATTGTATTTTTGAAACTACAATTTATTGCTAATCATAACTGTATGCCTATTCCTGTGTGCTGCTTGTCTCAAATATGAAAGTGTATATGTTCTATCTTGTTTCCTGTCTAATCTAAATCTAAACTCATCTGCTTCACTCTGTGTTGCTTCTTGAGATATAAGCTCTAGAAGCCATTATTAGGGAATACTTCTCTTTTTCCAGTATTGCCCCAGGGGTTTGGTTTACAGGGAATGTTTACAGATGGAGATGTCTCCATAAAGTGATTTTTACTACTGAGATGCTGAGATACATGTGAACCACTCAAACACAGAATACCTTGGTGCTTACCTGGGAATATTAGGAAGCAAGAAATATCAATATAGTCCTCAACTTCAAGTATCAACTGTTATCCTCACCTTTTCTATCAATTGAGCTTATTTCTCTATCCCACATACCCATGCCGGCTTGAGCTTTACCTATAGATAAAATATGCAACTTTCCTAAAATATGCAACTTTAAAATGAAAATTTATTTTTCCATAGAAACATAAAATCACAAGAAAAAGAAGCACAAGTGATTTTTAGAGTATCAGCTTCTGACATATTTTAACAATCTGCTTCTAATTATCTGAGCACAATTTTATAAAAATGGAAACATGAAGTTTGAAGTGAGTCATTTTGTAAAAAAAAATCTTATAGAGTTTTTTCTTGAGCTGGTTTTAATTTTTAAGTGTTTATCTGATTTTATTGTTTGGTTTATTAAATCACATTTGTCAAAGAATATCAAAAGTTCTCCAAAGTTTATCAAAGTCTAGCTCTCTTTTTTTTTGACAAATTTGGGCATCAGCAATATAAAAAGTTGTGAATTCAAGATTGTAGTCCCTGTCAAGCGTTATGATGGCCCCTTGTCTGAACTGAAGCTTAGAGCTTTGGTGTTTTATACAGGGCATTCTTTATAAGGGATGAGACTTGAACAGTCTTGAAGAATCTTGAAGAGCAAGGTGTCAATTTTCTTTCCTATTAATCGACACTTATGGAGAAACCATTATTATTATACTGAGACATATTTACAATAACACTGTCCTGTATATAAATAGTCTATGCTTTTTATATCAGCTATGATGGTGAGGAAGAGGACTAGGGTAAAGTCTTACATGACTTCCTTGTAAACAAATGCAGATAAAATGATTCATCAGGACAACACAAGAGATTTCACAAAAATGACATAGCATTTCTGGTATTGCTACCACTGAAGGGGCATCAGACAGGTAGAGACACTGCCTGAAGTGAGGACAAAGACTCATTTTCTGTGACAAGACTAGTCCATTCTTCCTTGCTTGTACAGAATAATCACTTTTCTTAGTTGATACAGAAACCCTACATCTCCTCTGAAACACAGTCTCCTTATTAGATGATCAGCATCCTGGAATCACTTTTTATAATGATTCAAGATGTATGTTTTCTCCTGACCATGGACCTATCACAGAAGCAGTCAGTAAATGTAGAATAGCTTAATCTCTCCAGATTATGTGTCTTTGAAACTTTTATCATTGTCTATGTGTTTATATAAGTATAAGCAATACTTCTATAAGAATCATGATTTCTTTTAACTGTCTTTTCCTAAGCAAATAAACCCTATTCCTGTCCAAGGATTTACAATTAATGTGACTCAGTGAGCCTCTATTATTTTACTCTCTAAGAGACAAACTGTACCTTCATCAGACTAAGACTACTGTAGACTCTAGTCCATGGCTATTAACAACGGTACTCTTCCATCTCTTGTTTGAAGTTGGTGGGAAAACCCAAGTGTAAATTTGATGTCATCCTAACCCTTGTTCTCAACTGGTAGGCTTTTGATTATCTATTGTTCAGACTGTACTTAGATGTTTTAAACATGAACAGCCAAGTAGATAAACAAGGGTGTACTTCTTACCAACCCAGGCGTTCTCGCCGTACCTTTCTCTCTGGAACCCAGTTGAGCCACTATGCGAAGGAAAACACAGAAACTTAGTTTAGAATCAATGGTAGCTCAGTTGCTGGGCTCAACAACTATAATCTTAATCTTGTAAGCCCTATTAAATCTAAATCTTCTGGTGGTGAATCTTGGAGGATTCGCCATCTAAACCGGGGGTCACTAGTAGTTATGTCTTATCCTCCCGCTGTCCTCATCCAAAAGCCAGTCTCTCTCTCTCTCTCTCTCTCTCTCTCTCTCTCTCTCGTCTCTTCTCTTCCTCTCTCTTTTCTTTCCTTTGTTTACTTTGACCTATAAAACCCTGAACCTTTAGTTCTAGTGTTTCCTCTAGGCCATGTTGCCAAGTCTTAAACTTATCTCTCTGTTGCTCAGTCTCATCTATGAACTTCTGAAATTTCTGCTCTAGTGTCTCTTCCAGCTTCTATCTTTAACCTTCATTCTCCTCTTGGTTATGTTCTCCTGCCTCATGGATCAGTTATGCTGTCGGCTTTGTAATTCTCTTTCCGAAATAATCATCATATGCATTCATTTATTTCTACATGACCATTGCTAAAATATTAAATGTTGAATTTGGTAAAAAGAAACACAAATAATAATTGGAAAAATTAAGACATCTCAATTTTACTTTGTATCTAAATTGATCTTTAAATCTTTTTTTGTACATTATTGTAGAGAAAGAAAAAAAATGAAGCAAAAACACATAGTTCATTGCACTTAATGGTCTGTGCTGTGATATGAGTTAAATGTATATGATGAATAATACTTCACTCAAATCTCCAACTCGAAATAACTCCAAGCTTCAAAATCCATTTACTTCTATGTCATTCACTGAAATTTTTATAAATGATTTCTTTACTTCTAGCCAGTTGCAGTAATAGGTACTTATCTATTTTGGTATTATTGAATATTAAAATGTGTTTCAGAAAAATATGCTTCTAATCTAAAAGTTACTGAAATTTGGGAGTTGAAGAGCAATATCAATGATTAAAAGCACTCATTTCTCTTGCAGAGAATCTGGATTTGATTCTGAGCACTCACAACCATCCTAAAGTATCTAATGCCTTTTCCTGGCCACCTCCAGCACCAGGTATACATGTGTTTCACAAACATACATTCAAGGAAACATACACCTAAAATGGAAATAACATGTAAATCTTTAAAAGTCACTAAAACTGTAGTTTCTTTTTCGGTTTAGGAATTTGACTAAGGTTTTAGTTTTTCCTATATAACTTCCTTAATAGTTAGTGCTACACTTAGGTTTCTATGCTCTGATAAAGACCATGACCAAAGCCATTTGGAAAAAAATTTAATAACAATCTTTTTTCTTCCACATTCAAAGGATAGCAGTGCAGAAATTCCAGGTAGGTAGGAATTGAAGCAGAGACCATGGGAAAAACATTACATATCAAATTTCTCCGCATGACTTTAGATATCTTTACTTATACACCTGAGGACCACCTGGTCAGTGGTGGTATTGTTCACAGTGAGCAGACTGTCCCATAATTTTCATTAAGCAAGAAAATGCCTCATAGATTCAACCGTCAGGGTTTCTCTAAGGTTCCTTATAATAGAGAAATTTAGTTTTACCAAGTTGACAAATCAAGATGACTAGTGACTGTTGAAACAATGTTTTTCAGGAAAGCAATAATGAGGTAGGTAAAAC
Organism: Grammomys surdaster; assembly: GCF_004785775.1. Classification (NCBI taxonomy): domain Eukaryota; kingdom Metazoa; phylum Chordata; class Mammalia; order Rodentia; family Muridae; genus Grammomys; species Grammomys surdaster. Next base: position 11,817,870 of record NW_021604618.1, on the reverse strand, counting down.
AAAAACATGCATGGTTTGGGTAGAAGTATTAATGATAGGTGGAAACGTAAGGCTAAAAATGTATCTTGCTTCTCTATTTTTATTTTATTTTTGAGATTATAATATAATTACATTATTTTTCCTTCCATTTTATCTTCCCCAAACCTCTCTTAAAGTTCTCCTTACTTCTTTTAGAGTTCATTGTCTCTGTTTTCATTAATTATTGTTACATACACATATGTATAATATGTATACAATACATTCCTACATACTACCTGTTCAGTCTGTACAGTTACTTGTTTGTATGTTTTTCTGGGCTCATCTTTCATGTTGGTTACCAATTGATGGCTCTTTTATAGGAAAGACCATTTCTCTCACTTAGCATTTCTTCTTTGCTGTGTGTGTGTGTGTGTGTGTGTGTGTGTGTGGTGTGTGTGTGTGTGTGTGTGTGTGTGTGTGTGTGGTGTGTGCAGGATGGAGGTCTTGTGGTATTTGCCCCATTCACCTTGAAATGTTTAATGTTATTGACTTTGATCAACTTATTTTTGATAATCATGGTGGTAAGACATTATGGTTATAGCATCTGATACTTTTATGGGATACAAACAAAATTCTGAAAACAAGAATTCATTATTTTCTCCTACATTTTTCCAATTGCCAACTTTTTTCCTACATTTTTCTAATTGCCAACACTTCTGTTGTCACTTATGGACACTACTGAACTGTACAATATGTCGTTATCCAATTTTACAAAGCTCCTGCCTTCATTCTTTACATAGCCAAATAGCTTTTAAATTTTTAAAAAAAAAACAAAAATCATGAAAGAATGCTTCTGATTTTGTTTTCTTGCACAAGATCCCGCTTCCTATAATCCCAGCAGTACAAGTGTCAAGAAGGTGTTACATTTATGTAAATTTCTATTGACATTTTTTTATCCAAGTCTATACTTAAATAACTTCCTGTGTCCAAAAACTTCTTTCCTAACTATTAGGAAGTTTTGAATGGCATGGTAATTTCCCACAAGAATTAGATTTCTTTTATACCTGTACCAATTAGTTTATTTTTGTTTTGAATTAATTGTAATGAAATAAATGCAAGTATACATTTATATAACTTTAACATTTACTATTGTCATAATTCCACCAAAAGACTATTTATAACCTAATTATGTAAATTATTAGGGATGCAAATGTCAGCTCAGCAAAGGATACTGTGTGACAAACAGTTGTGTAGTTACCTATTAGTTGGATGAAAATATAACATCAGCCAGTACCTATTAATAGCAATGTCTGTATCTCTGTTGTTACCATGTTAAGCTCTTGATCTGAAATAAAAAATAAATAGCTCAGTGTAATTTATGAGAGCATACTGCTTAGAGAGGATTGATTTTGCCAGATTCACTCTTCCTCTTCATAGAATAATGTGAAAGGCAGAAAAGGTCTTAGTAATTAGCACAAAGCTCATTTGAGTAAAATGGTATCCCTATCTTTATTCTGCTAACTTTTGTAATAAAAATGTCTTCATTTATGACTTATGATGTAAAACTCTTCCAATATGTTGAATGTTTCTGAGCTTTTCCATTCATAACCCCTTCTTAGTTTTGTTATAATCATCTAATAGTTAGTGAGCCCTTTCAGTGTGCTGTGCAAGTGCTCCCAAAGGTGTGGAGTATTTAACTCTGTGAACTCAGGACTTAGTTTTAGGAAGCATGTTGACAAGTTTTTACAAACACATATACAAAAACATGCAAACACACAAACAGACACAAAAAATAATAATCTTGAAGTACAAGAAAACATAGCAGATATTCTGAATTCAGGACATTATAATAAATAGAAATTTCAGAAAATGAATTAAACATATTTTGAATAGTAATGTAAGTAGTTTGTACTTGGCAATGGTTTTAATAGTTTGTTTTATCATCTCTAGAACGGTATAATGAATATTTGACTCTCCATGACTTCTCAATTCAGATATTTTTTCCTAAGTCATAGTTTTTTATTATCTATCTATCTATCTATCTATCTATCTATCTATCTATCTGTCTGTCTGTCTCTTTTGACCTAAGCACCTAAGTAACCTGCACACATGTGGGGGAGGTCTGAGAAAGACTGCATTATGCTAGTTATGCTGCACCATGGGAGATTTTATTTGGGCATCAATACTATACCCCATCATTATTTTTGCTTTTATTGAATATTGTGATTTTATTTACTTTTTTGTTTGTTTTTGTTTTTTATCCTTATTATCTTTAATAATTTATTTATAGTCTAGTATTTATTCCCCTTATATTCTGCACTCCAACAGTTCCTCATCCCATTTATCTTCCCTGTCTCCACAAAGATGTCCCTATACCCTCACACCCCACCAAGCTTCCCCATTCCCTGGGGCCTCAAGTCTCTCAAGGGTTTGGTGCATCTTGTCTAATTGATGCGAGGTCAGGCAATCCTCTGCTGTATACGTGTTGGGAGCTTCAGACCAGCTAGTGTATGCTGCCTGGCTGGTGGTTCAGTGTCTCAGGGGTCCATGTTTATTGAGACTGCTGGTTTTCCTATGGAGTCACCCTCCTCATCAACTTCTTCCAGACTTTCCCTAGTTCAACCACAGGGATCCTCGACTTTAAACCACTGGTCTGGTGTAAATATATGCTTTGGTCTCAGTCAGCTGCCGTTGAGCCTGTTGGAGGGCACTTTTAAAGACTTGTTTTGTATTTTTAATTAGTGCTTGTGGGTCTGTGTGAGGTTATAAGCACATGTGCAGTACCTGTGGAGGTCAGAAGAGGGCATTTGATCCCATAGAGCTGGAATTACAGATGATTGTGAACCACCCAATATAGATGCTCAGACCCAAACTCAAGTGCTCCACAAGAGCACTATGTGCTCGTAACCATTGAGCTATATCTCCAGCCCCAGAACCTTGTAACATTGGTAGTGACCTTTGAAATTATTTTGCCCTTCATATATAGTTGTTTTTCTTGAATGTGAGTAAGTTAAGGCCACACTTTTAAATTTGTTTTCTATTTTGTTTGAGGAGGATCTTTATTATCCTCATTTCAGCTCTTTATGGCTTTCAAGAAGGTTATAGGTTTAATCTGGTTTGTAGTCATGTATTGATTCATGCTATGCCTTAAGATATCTGTACTTTATTGTATATTTAAAAATAAAAATTGTATAAAATTGGGTTTGAAACATAACACACACACACACAACACACACATACACACACACACACACATATATATATAGTCTTCTAATTCTATGAGAGACTATACTCATCTCCATGTGGTAGAGAAGTCCAGCAGCTTGTGTTCTTGAGCTTTCCTGCCTCTCTTCTCTTCCCATCTGTATATATTTTGCTCCTGTGTTATACTTCCTATTTGACATTTATTCCTTTCATAATAATATGCCCTTTAGGGAGCCAGGTTGGTTAACTTTGAGCATTTGTAGGTTACAAATAAATTCTACTCCTTCCATTCTTGCTGAATACTCACCACAAGAGTTGCTAAAGCCTCTTCGTTGTGACTGCCATTCTCAAGTTAGTGGGCCAACCATCCCAGTAAGTTCTTATTGTTGCCTTAAGTGTCTTCGGGGTGGAGTTGTATATAATACTTCTGCTCTGAACTTACCTGCTTTCTTAAACAAAATAAGTTTTGCAACTGCTGCTGACTTCAGTTGCCACTTGTGGTTGAGTTTTTAGGAGGATTACTGGTATTTAGTTTTGCTTACATGATTTTTTTTTCTGAATTCATGTAGGGGTCCACGAAATTCAAAAGTTATGCACCACAACTATGGCCATTGTTCCACAATTTGCATATATGGAGTTTACTAATGTCATCTCTTTTTTTCTCATGTTGACAATACATATACAGAAAGAAGGTGAAGTAGGTGGAGGATTTGAGTGGGTGGAAGGCAGATTTGCTATGCAGAGGATATATATTCTTCTACTCTAATATCTTCCATCTAACAATCCACAAGGATCACCTGCAATAGGCCTCTTCTCCCAGCTACTCTGCATATACTCTCCATAGACTACTCACTGAACAGGTTCTAGTTTTCAAATCATTCTGCTGAAAATAGAGAGTTCGTTTGATTGGGCACACACATTTATAGAATGCCATAGGTAGTCACAATGCATTTCAACACTCTTTTATTAGAGAATATTCCACTCACAATTCCAATAGATAAATCGACTTTTCTTTGCTAGTAAAAGGGACATAAATGGCCCTTTCAGAAAAAAAATATGAACACACAAAAGAGGTGACATTCCTCCTTTGATTTTTCTCTCATGTCTTTATTCTAGATAAAAGACTATATTTAAAATAATTAGTAATTTACACAACAAATATAGTTCCTTAGATATACTTTTAATAATAAGGTGGCAAGGAAGTGGCTAGTGTACTCAGATATCAAAGTCACAGTGATTAAATGTAAATAGGTATTTGACTCATCGTTGAAGTGACCTTCACTCCACTGACTTCCTTCTCTCCATGTATTTACTGTCTTCAGAATACAGAAATGCAATTTGTGCATCTTTGAGGAGCTGACAGGAATAAGAATGGGAAAATTTCTCTAGGAATAAGAATAGAGAAATCTCTCTAGTGCAAATGAAAGGCGCCTGCTTTAGGTTAAGGGCTGAATTTTTAGCTGTGAATAAAGAATGAGGTTCAGAGTAACCCAAGACTGAGAGTTGAAATAGTAGCTTAGAATGTCATCAAAAGCATTCCTCAGCAACCATGCCTATGCTACAAATGTGTCGATGCCTGTTCACATAGTCAGACATAAGCCTCTTTGTCTTTAAAAAAGGCAAGGGAAATAAATAAATGAACAAATTTCTAGAGTGTGTTTGAGATTCAGTTGCTAAAATATTCACTTTGATATCTCTAAACGAACCAAAAGATCTCAAACTCCATTCCCTCTGGCAAGTGTGGTTCTTCAGACATCAAGAGAGAGATTGCATCCAGAAAGATTTAATTTGAATTAAGGTAGAAGAAAAGGAAGGCACAGTACGGTATAACTGCAAATTTTACCAGTAGTCACACATCTATATCAACTTAGGATTTGAATTTCAATAAATTTAAAATGGCTATGTTTATCCAATAACAACATTAAAGATCAGACCTCAATATTATAGTCAATGTATTTACAAAACCAACAGCAGTGGTTGTATAAATAGAGTATTGCTCTTTAAGAAAGACTGAAAATTCAGAGTGGTCAACCTTAAAATACAGAAAGAACAAATTCTAGATCAACTGGCTATATTCATGTATTTGTGTATATATTTATAGATATGGTGTGTGTGTGTGTGTGTGTATGTTTGTGTGTCACAATAACACTCAAAGAATAATAGTCTATCAATTTGAGAATGGTGTTTCATGGGAGGACTTGGAGGGAACATGGTATGACTAGACGGAGAAATGAGAAAGGGAAAACTGATTATATGTGTATGTGTTTGTGTATGTGTGTGTGTGTGTGTGTGTGTGTGTATTCAATAAAAACTGCAAACAAACATTATATATTTGGTTATACACCAAAATTCATTTTAGTTTCCATAGTTTGTCATAATGTGAAGATTCTATTTTAATAATAATTTGTATATATGAAAAACTCTGTGCTAAATATATTTATGCACAAATACCTATCAGTATATATGGCATACAAATTGAATATTTATGAAATTGTTTAATTTATAACAAATATATACTTAATAGAAACATTTATCCAAAAAGGCCTCAAATCAGTGATAATAAAGTATGTAGGAAAACATATTGTACATGAAAATGCTCACATATAAATAGCCAGTTATAAATATTAATGTTTATTTGTATATTTTACAAACTTAATAATAGATCCAATCTCCCACCTATAGCATTGTATCTTTAGGTCTCTTTCTTCTACAATGTTAGTGGATGTATGTATAATGAAAATGTGATTCAAATTAATTAAAGTAAAATGACAAATTTTAATAAGATAAAAAATTTATGAAATCTCCAAATGGGATATTGAATGTACTCATTGTATTTATTTAATTGCAGAGCCCATGAAAAAAACAAAATTACATAGAACTCTAAGTTAACCAATCACTGAAAAATGTTGTTGACATTAATGCTGATCTATTAGGTGATTCAAATCATAAATGCTTCTAATGTCACAATAAAGAGGAGGTGACAAAGCCTTTGAATGCTTTAACAAAAAGTGTTTCATTTTAATGCTTTCACAGTAAAACAACTTTACATTTATTTTATTCATACTAAAAATTACATTATGACTACTACATTTTAAAATTGACCTTTAAATAAAACATCTTTAAATAAAGCATATTTAGTTTTAATGTGAAAATAAATATCAATATTTTCATCAAGGTCACTAAATTCTACTGTTGCATATTTTACTGAGATCATGGTAAGAAGCTTTGTCCTAATATCTATTCTTTTATATTAAGAAATTCTCATATTCTTCCCAGGGTCTGTTGAGAAGCAAGCCTCTGTCTTTATCTTGGTGATCATCTCATTATTGTTAATTGTAAGAGAATGGACCAAATAATATCTAGTTTCTTTTAAAATATAGCCTTTAAGATATAAAATACTAGCAATTAGCTTACTCTTACATATGTTACTTCTCTATGTCCTTTCATCTACTTTCTGCTCATACTTGAACCACATATGTAATTAGCATGACAAAATACCAGTTCCCTGCACATGATCCTGTTGAGAAATAAGCACTTGTTAATTTTAAGTAACCATTTCTACTTTCATTAGGAATGCTCAACATTTTTGAGTACCCATACAGGAACATAAGATGTTAAGACCCACTGAACAGTTCAGAGAAGTATTTTGCTGTAAACATTGAGAGTGTGAACTTTGGAGCTTGAGAGGGCTCAGTACCAAGTCCCATTTATGTTAATTAAATTCTTTTTGGACAAGTTACTGTCTCTATTTAAGTCCTATTTTCCTGATCTAAAGCCTCAGAATACAATTTTAACAAGGGTTGAAGGAAAATTTAAATTAGGTAAATATCAATTAGCTTATACATAGAAATAAGCCCATAGGTACAATAGGTTTCAGACTCTGCTATCTTTTTTTTTTTTTCTAAGTTTTAAATAGTTTTATTTTAGTATATTGTTATAAGTTTCTATTTTATTATCATTGTTAACTCTCTTCCTGTATCTACCTTTTTTTTTTTTT
>NW_021604618.1:11790452-11810311 GCF_004785775.1 Grammomys surdaster | reverse complement strand
TCTGGGGCTTAGGGAGTGAGATGGAGTTCTTACCAGCTGCTCTGAGTGCAGTGGCTCCTGGATGACTCAGGATTCAGTTTCTCCACAGGACAGGAGCAGACCGACTCTGTGTCTGCTCCAGTCCAAGGGACCAGGCAGGGGCCGAAGGGAAGTGGAATTCCGGAGGGGCGGGGTTTGGGTAGCTGCTGTGCCCTGGATGTCCCTGGCTCCCAGATGTATCTCTGGGGCTTAGGGAGTGAGATGGAGTTCTTACCAGCTGCTCTGAGTGCAGTGGCTCCTGGATGACTCAGGATTCAGTTTCTCCACAGGACAGGAGCAGACCTACTCTGTGTCTGCTCCAGTCCCAGGGCCAGACTCTGCTATCTTAAATGTTTCTTTAGGGTTAGGTTTTTTTTTAAATTACAATATTTTTAATGTTTTAAACTTCAAATTTTTAAATTTTAAATTTAATTTAATTTATATTTTAAATTTGAATATTAAAGATTTACAAATCTGACTTTTGAGTGATGTAGATAATATTCAAAGTTGATCATAAAACTCATTACAAAAAGTTGTTTTCTTCAAATCAGATGAACATGGAAATGATGGTACAGGCAAACAATCTTAGGACTTGGGAATCTAAACCAGAGAGGAGTATTATTAGTTTGAGGCCAGTCTGATATACAAAGCATTAGATTCTGTATCACATACACTCATAGAAACTGACTGAATTAGATTGACACCTAAAAGATCCATTGAGTAATTGGCTGTGATGCTAATGCCTAGAGGGTCTTAGGAACTTTAATAAAATATCAATTCCAATTGAGACTAACCAATACATTACAATTATTTAATACCAGTCACAAATGCCATACTTTGTTCCACAATGAAATAGTGCCATATTGCAAAAATAAATAAACAAAGTTTCAAAATCCAAATAGAGCAATTAATAGAACAGAAGAAAGTGTCATGCCTTCATGAGTACAGTGACTGCCTCTGTGGGACAGGCAATCAATATATTATCTGGGAGACCACACAGAGCTGGACTCAGGCAGAGATGTTCAGAATTCGTGCTGCCGTATCTGGTCTCCCTTTAGGGGCATAAGAGACGCTTCAATGAAAAAGTGACATGATTTTTAAGTGGGATGCTTCCAGAAGAAATAACATTATTTAAATATACTTAAGGCACACATAATCTGACTCAAAGGTTATTGCAGGTCAGTGACTCTCCCTCTTGTTTGATCTGAGTTTCCACAGCTCCTTCTTTGCTTGTCTTATTCAATGATGTGAGATGATGATCAGAGTTGAATATTAGGGTAAGTACTGGACTCACCCTCCCCTCAATCTCATAGCCACTACAGAAAATAAAAAGAAGCTGTGAGTTTCCAAGAACCTGTTTATTAAATGTTGTCTCCTGAGAAACTTAATGCTGAGAATTTTATTTGTATAGAAGAATATTTCAGAAATTTAATGAGACCAACTCTGAATATTATATAATTATATAATGTAGTTTATATGTAAGCATATTTTGTATGGATTTTTGTATGAATCTCCTCTTTGAAGTCATAGCAGACTTCAAGGGGGAAAGAAGCAGAATGAAGACAAACAGAAGGATAGACAAATCCCCCTTAATAAAATCTCTAATAGAATCGGAGGTATCCAGCCTGAAGTGTCATGTGAAATATTCCTGCTGTGCAGAGAAATTATACTGAGCAAAGTAAAAGACTCTGCTTGAGTGAAAGTGATCTTTAGAGACATGTAAATCTATCTTAAATTTTGAAATGCTGTATAACTGGACAGGAAATAGTAAAAAGTTGTCAAAACATAATTGAGCACCACTAACAAGATGACAGAGAAAGTTGTCCAAGCTTACTTGTATTCAATTATAATTAAAATTTTATTTGAAAAGATGGAGGAAACAATATTTTAGAGCAGAGTAGAATTTCTGTGCTTTGAGTATGATTTGTTGGAAGCATTATGGTAATGTTTCTCAATTGCCACTGTGAATTAAAATCAGCCTAGAAAAATAAATGCATTAAAATAGAAAAAAAACAAAATCAGGAAATCAAACCATTACATTTCTTAAATATTGCATACATTGTTCTGGGGTAGAGGTAGTTAGTTGTATTTTGATCGTTGCTTTTTATATTTGTCTTCCTAAGACAATTTGTTTCTCTCCATTGTGGCTTGCTGATACTATTGATGTAGTGGAAGGGGAATTGTTCTTTCCTAGGTAAGAGGATATGGGGATGCATTATGGCTATCTTGCTAAGTGATAGTGTGAAACTGTGCTAGTGACATTCACTGAGAAGATGAGTAAAGTACATACTTGATTTGCCTTTCTTTGCCGTTGAAGATCAAGTGTCATAAATTATATAAAATCCATTTGTAAAATGCAAAATGCTGCTTATATACTTGGACTAATTTTTGTTGTTTGTAGTAGAGGAAAGACTAGATCACATGTCTTCACAGATTTGAGATACTTTACTAATATTTTCAAAACTACTTGATTGCATTAATGACTGAACTAAACAACCATATGAGGAATTTAATAAATTGCATACAGTATTAAGTACATTGAGGGAGTGGTCAATAATTTACATAATTACATACCCAATGTCCTCATTATCACCGTTCGAAATGTGGCTAGATCAAGAACCGAAAGTATTGTCCTCATTAGATATTGCCTGTGAATTGTGACCTCTTGGATCTCACCTCAGATCTACTGCTTACAGATCTATAGTTTAAAACAATACCCAGGTGAATCAATAGTACACAGAGATTTGAAAATTACTCTCACACATGTCTTGATATTTTCCTGATGGAACTAAGATCAGTATTATTTGACCAACTGTGTGGATCTCAGCTCAATGTCCAGGAGCTACAGTAGTAGAATGACAAGCTAGATGTCTATATGTTTTCCTCTGACATCCACAGGTTCACCATTGCATGAATGTTCTTACACATGCAAGCACACCTAAATAAATACAGTAATTTAAAAAATAGATATAAATTTATAAAAGACAATTCTGTTTTAACTGTAGGATTCAGTAAATCTTCTCTTCCTTATAATACTGTTATTATTATACTGAATAATAACATTCATTGCATTAACTTTCTCAAATACTCTTTAGATTTCTCCTCATAATAATCAATTCTTAACAGTAATTTTGATTTATTTAACTAATCACTATTAGATCCCAGGGAAACATAGTAATTTAATATCCTCATTCGAGATGAGATGTTTTGAACAGAAGTGATTAGACTCTTTGTGATCAAAGTTCCCCACTGACTATACAATATGTCTTTTGTTCCCTAGTTTTCAAAGCCACAAACTCATTTTACTCAGTTTGGGCTGAAACTAATTTGCTTTCTTAGGGGTGGCTAAACACATGTTTGGATAATGTCTATCTAGTTATGAAAGATACACCCTTGTAAACTTTAATTTGATGAGAAACTTATAATTTAGAAGGAGTTAAAAGAACAGAGAGTAGTTTCATTATACAGACATGAAATGATGAAAAGAAGTAAACAGCTTTATCTTTAGTTTTTCTCTAGAAAATCTGTGCTCCAATTAATTATCCTGTCTTAAGCCATTCCCTAGGCTCTGCACAAATTAGGAGTGTCTGAGTGCAAATTAAATAAGGTGAAATCTTAACGAACGACAGCGACATCAGTCACTCTGGCACCAACAACCCTGCATACTGAGTGAGGAAAATTCTTGCAGCCTCAGATTTCCCTCCATATCTAATTGGATATAAATTGCAGCCTATTTATGCCAGATCTAGGAAGAGATGACTGTGGGAGAGTGTCATGGGCCTCAGGTATACTGCAATCAGTTTCTGATTAATTTGTTTCCATGGGAGGTAATGACTTTTGAAAACTGTAGCAATACAGTGGTAAGCAGGGCAACAAGATGTGGCAGGAAAGACGTTGTTTTCAAACCTCTGCATGAAAAGAGGCAGAATTAAGGGTATTCAGTGATTTGCCTGACTTTGGTGGAAGGAAAGTAGAACTGCCACTAGGGGCAAGTGTCAATTTCACTTTAGACGATATAAGAATGAAGAGAGAAAGAAGCTCCAGATAATTATCAACAATGGAGGCAGGACAGATTTTAGTCAAATACATTTCTACACCATCACATCTCTTTTCTCTGGAATGGTACCGTGTCATGAATAAATGCATGTGCAAAATTCCAACTTTAGTATCAGAGATAATAGACTGAGTTATTTACAGGGTCAAACCTGTTTCATCAATTCATACTAGTATTTATCATGTCCTGTGCCTCTCTTTATTTAATTCTACATGATTGTTGATTGATTTCTCACTTTCGACAGGAATAGTCCATGCTACAGGCAGAGCAAAACATGCACTGCTACACTGATGATGGCAATTTGAGAGCGGCAATTTTGGCTATGTCCTTATTGTAAATCTTCATGGAAATAGTTCTAGTGATTGGCCTTGATTGGAGTCATGACTCATCTTATTAGAGAATATGCAGGCAGTGTGGAGAAATGGACTTTTCATGGCTATACATATAAGCATATATTTCTACTCTCTTTAGAGACAAAGGAAGAGCCCTAGTATAAGTGTGTGGAGACAGCAGTATGAACATTTAAAATTAAAGATAAACCAAAGGCCTAAAACTTTCTGAATGTTTCCACTTTTTACAACCTGCATACTATGGAGCAGTTGAAGCATTCTAGGTCAAGTTCACACTAATTAGCTTTATTTCACAGGCCATAAAAACTCGTAAATTTTTTTGCCTCTGGCAGAAATTAACCGAAATAATTAGATCAGTAGACATCAACTTTATTTCTGTCTACCACATCTTTACAGAGGACTCTCAATTTCTTAAATATTTTTACCTTGAAAATGCCTATCTCAGCATGTTACCACACAGATTAAAAATTACTACACATATAAAGTATTGAATATCACCCAGTACAGAATAATATTTTCAATGATGCCACTTCCTTCTTTAGTTATTCTTTTTTGAAAAAGAAAGCTCTGTATTTCAAAATGGTCAGAAAAAACTTAACACATAGGTATACAGATACTACAATTTACACATTAGCTACTAGCATATGACAATAGTGCAATATGGATACTCAGATGCTATTTTTGATGGCTACCTCTAACATCCTATAATAGCTGATTTATGTTTCTAAATATAATTGAAAAGTGAAGTGTTTTCTAAACTCAGCATATGTTTTTATCTTTGTTATACGTCTCTGTTCTATCAGCTTATGTATCTAATGTCTCATACATCTTGTGAACTGTTTCTGGAGAATGAAATTCAATTTTTACCTGGAATATATTTAATCAATTTTCATTTTTCCCACCAAGAGTGACCATTTTCTGAGATATATAGATATAATAATACCCTAGCCCCATTACAGTATTAAATGCTAATATACATAGCACATTCTGGTCTAATAATATGTGTATATCTGTGGTTCTCTAATGACCTTCCTATACATATGTATAAATACATAATGGTAATCACCATACATGTTGAAATGCCGATATTGCTTGTGACAGAAAGCTAGCTGCTGCTTGAGCTTTTCAAGGGCTCCTTTACCTTACTTCTCTCAAATCTTCCACATGTGACCACAATCCAGTAGATAAACAATTTGTGCTTTGGCACTCATGTTTGGATCTGTTCTGCTTTGATGTATGCCTTCCAGAACCATTTCCTCTCTTATCATTACCTACATGCTTGTCTTTGTATGCTCATCAACATAGTACAGAACCATCCTAAATAGTAAATGACCAACTCATTTCTAAGTTTCTTGGAATCTTGTTGGTCCTGCTCTCACTTGCATCTCACTGGTCCAACATTATGGTATTGTCACAGCCTGCAAAAAAAAAAAAAAAAAAAAAAAAAAACCCCTTAATCAGCCACTAGTTTATGATTCTGTCACTTTAAATCTTCTCCAAACAAAGTGAGATTTTGACCCATATTGTCTTTTAACAACAATTGTATTGTTCCATTGACCTCTCCTTACTTTTCCATCAGTTTACTTTGAGTGAATATTCAGATTTCAGTCTACTGTAAGCAACACTATACCCACTTCTATAATGAAGGGCACAAACAATAGAGGTAGCTGTTAGTGCACCAAAAGTCACATCCTATTAGACACTGTAACCATTCAGAGTACTGCTTTAAAGAAATAAGACAAAGTAGTTAACTAATAAAAGATAAACATGTTGATTCTACCTCAGTCCCTTCCAGAACCTACAAGGTATACCTGGAGAGATCATAGCTACTTCGTGAGTCAAAGAGCAACTAACTGTTCAGAGTGGGGCAGATTGTTATTCTTCTCTTTGGTAAGTAGATGATGAAGTTCTGTAAGGGAGTAAGAACAACTGAGAATAGTAAAAGACCTAATACCTTCCCTCCACCTCTTAATCTTATGTCTAGCTGACTCATCAGCTAAAAGTGTGAGTTGTCTCAGTCTGTGTGAGCATTCTCCCATACTTTCTTTTGGAACCCCTTTTAGTCTCCAAAGTTGGTTTTCCATTCACCAGGATTCTAATTATTTTAAGCCAGCTTTTCAAATTTGATGATTAACAGTGTTTCTCCAGTGTGATTCACTGTCCCCAACTTTTGATGATACACAGCCATGTGTTCTCTGTGACTATGTCCAATTTATGTGGTACTTGAACATTACGTGGTCCTCTTTGGTTTTCCCTGTATCCATCCAGCTTCTATCCAACTGTAACACAACAAAAATAACTTTCCCAAATTTCTTTTGTTTCCTGTGCATTTGCCCAAATATTAAAATTCGTGTCAACTAATCTCACTTATGATTATATACTTTGTATCTATTATTTAATATTATGAGAAAAGTCTGCCAAATGTTGTTTTCTAAGAATGCTTATGCATTGTTCCACTAAGTATTGCTGGAAAGTTGATCTGTCCTTTTCCCCAGTGACTAGACTGTCACGACAAATTAGTTTCTGTGTTAGACATCTTTATAAAGCATTGTTCGTAGCTTCTATCAACAACCTTATGTAAAGCACAGGTACTTCATTAAACAGGTAAGCAACATTCAGCTATGGGAACACAGAGTTCTTAGTATATTTGTGAGGATCAAGTTTTCTATGAATTATTCCATTTTTACCCTTCTTATGGTATCACATATAAAGTAATTAATCTCAATATATTGGTTCTAATATATGATTAGATAAACTTGGCAGTATAATGACCCTATCCGGATGGTATAAGTTTGACATCTACACATATTATATATTCATGGTAGTAAAATGTTGTTGCCAGGGGTGAGACTCTCACAATTTTTCCTGACAGCTTTTAGGTTGGTTTTCCTCAGGTTCTCCTGCTGATATATTGTCAAGTGAGTCCAAATGCAATCACACCTATTGATTTGGTGGTAGTCAAGGTATTGCAAAGGCAGTTTCATTGTGTGGCATGGGGTTGTAACACATTAGTACAGCACAGCCTGCCACATGTGAGGGCTTCCATTCTATTCCCAAGCCTGACAAAAATTAAGCTCTTCTATCACTTGTCTCTGTGGTGGGTCAAAGGATATTCTGCATATTTAGCCAAAGAAATGATAAGATGGGTTCTTATTCACAAACCTTATTTGTATTTCCCTTTTTACTGTTTCAATATTTACTTAGAAATTTGCTAGTAACCTGAAACATTTCTCTAGTTCTCACATGCTAGGATTTAGATGCAGCTTTAGCTAGTAATCTCAGTCCAGAGATCCACAGTTTTAGTAAATACCTGGTGAATGCTGAAACAAACTCTGCATTGAGGCAGCACCTCCAGGGATGGCAGGCCAGCTAGGAACAGATGCTGGTGACGTCCTCACTGTTCAGCAGATGCTGCCAAATACCTTAAACATGCTTCAGTTACTTTATCAGAAATATGAAAGAAACGTAATAGGAAATCCAGAAATAGATCAAAGGACATATGGCAATTTGATATTCTAAGGGTGGTACCTCAAATTTAGGAGGAGGGAAGAAGAGAACATTTTCAAGGAATCATATTAGGATAAACAGTCATTTGAGAAAAAAGATAAATTTAGATTCATACCTAATACATTATATCAACACAAGATGAATGCAAATTGATCAAAACATAAATATAAAAATAAAACAGTATACATAGTAAAAACATTGGTGCAAGGAAGTTTTAGATTTGATTGAGAATCAATTACAAGAAAGACTTATTCATATTACTACATATTCTTCTGTTACTTGAAGAAATTAATTTTTCAAGATTAAAAATAAGTAATCGAAAAGATTAATGTGACTTTACATAAAGAGCTTTAACAACATTAAAATAAAAACTATCTTAACTAAATAAAATCTGTAGATATATCAGAGAAAAGGAAACTTCAGTAGCCCTTGAACATTATAAAGTACTTAGAGAGGGAGCACGTTGCTTATATGGTAGGGAATTCCAAAGAAAAAGCACGTCTGGTTAGACAAGGAAACGGTGTACTGGTTTCATATGCTAAGGTAAACTGAACAAGGGAAGAAGCAGTTAGCAAAGGAAGATTTGTCTGATCATAGCAGATGCATGCTATAGCCTTGTCTTTTCTCTAAGCAAAGTGGGAAGCCACATGACTTCTAAGTGGCAGAGATAGACTAAGAAATGGGAGACCATATTTTTGCTATTTATTTTTTTTAACTGGCAGAGATACCTAGATCACAATCTGTCTTTATACATAATTTCTATGTGACCATAAACAGAATACATGATCTACATGTCAGCAATTTCCTCTGTTGGCCACTGGAAGAAGTAATCATGCTAAGCTTTCTATAGTTCTGCTATGATTAAATAAGATTTTGTGCAGAAACACACAACTTTAGACATCCATTAATGGTTACGTTTCTTTCCTCCTATATCTTCTCAGGCTTGTCTTAAAGGCTTTGCTCCCTCTATTTGTAGTTGTTTTAGGCATGGCGACAGAGTTGACTTAGGTGACAATTTACTATTTTCCAAGATTGTGTGATGTTCATTTCCCTGAATCCACACTATTCTCATGGATTTTCACTGACCATGTCTCATCCTTTTAACTCACATGGTGCTCAGAAACTTCGCTCCTTCTTGTATTGGAGAAACAGGATCTGGATGAGATATTCCTTATCTTAGTCTTCTGAAAACCATTTCTGCACATTTAACTGTCATTTGCAGTACTTTTTTGACAATAGCTACCAACATGCCAAGATGTAATCTCTCCTTAAGACCTGAGATTCAGACTAAAATCTAAAGATAAAATTAAAAGTAATGTACTATCTTTCTAAATACAACCTGTGATTTTTTTTTATAGTAATACTAGGTACTAAGCCATGGGATAAAATACTTAAGAAAAAGAAATTTGTTTAAGAGAAAGAGCTTGCTTTATTAGGATTTACCTCTGCCCAGTTGCTTCATATTTGAAAAGCAAACAAGAAAACAAAAAACAAAATGACTGCCTATGAACAAGTATGTCTCCTGTGTTAGAATATTACCAGTAAGGGTCCCATGATTTCTATATTTTTCATAGCTCCTACCATAGGGGCCGATCATAGCACATCAGTGGTACCCAGGTACACTGGAGGAACAACTGGCTGTGGGCCTCATGTTCACAGTCTCTCTTTGATATTAGCACTAAGGCAAAAGATCCTAGATGCCAAAAAAAAATTATAGACAGAAGGTACCCCTAGTTCTCATTTGCATCTCTTTGTTCTCATCATCAAAGGCAGCAGTTTAACACTTGCCATAAAGGATTTTTGCACGGGCTCATTATGTGCTTCTTCCCATGGTAGCATTATAGCTAACATTTCCCTTGCTAGGTTGCAAATGTTCTGATTAATGCACTGCCCCAGGCAAGTCATCTATACAGCCTCTGGTAAAATGTGGCTTTCAGCTATCTTTACATGTCCTGCATGATGGGGTCTTGAAGACAGTTCTCAGCATATGTAAATGATACAGGGTAGATAGAAGAGTGACACTTCCTAATCCAGCCTGGCATGGTATTTGATTACATCTACTTTCCCATAAGAAAAAGTCACTGTATCCATGTTTATCTGATGATTGGTTAGGAAATTAAAGTGATAATTTCTTGTCTAGCATTATACTGTTGAAAGTGGGTGGAATTAGAACTCAGTGGCAGTGTTGGAGGTCAGAAGTAGGCAGACAATTTTGGTCTCATCTTAAGGAAGGTGATTCCAGTGAGTATGTGAGGAAAGATATTCTGTGCTAGGAACCAAAATGACTATAAGGGGAATTTGTGAGTGAGAGATCTACAAATATCCTTACTATTTCTGAAGTTATTTGATTCTTTTATCTAAAACACAAATCCCTCAAAAGAAACAGAAGTCATAGCTTGTTAATGTAACTCTCACTGGACTTTGGCAAGAATTCCCTGTAACACATTAGAAATGGAATTCGTAAAAATAAATGTTCCATATTTTTAAAAGGATTCTATCAAGTTATGGTTCCATAAGAGAGTGACAGATGCCTGCTCTCCTCCAAAGTGGAACCCACAGTGGGAGATGATTTAACCTCGTTCAATTCGAGTAGAAATGTGTAGATTGTAGTCTTCATTTTTCAGATGAATTATAGAATAGAATTTCTATATGTAATAGGCAGTCATAGAAGGTACCTGCAGCTCTTCATTTCACACTTTCTCCAAATGCAATCATCCAGACTCATCCTCACAACTGCAGCAGATGACCTGCTTCACCCTTCTTCCCCTCTCCTCTGCCCTCATCTCCAATGGATCACACAGAACTTTTCCAGTATTCCTCCATTTCAGCTCATCCTGTTATTCCAATCCCCAACTTCAGCAGGCATTCTCTGGAAACTCACCAGCCAATCCTACTAGAGAAGAAAGTATGGCAGGAGAGCAGGTAGGTGAGATCAAATCTTCATACCGTCATCTCCTAAATATGCAATCCTGCCATCGCATCTCCAGATCTGTAGCTGCCCACCTGTTGTAGCATCATCTAACTCTCTGACTCCATTCTCAGGACTAAACAGATCCTAGTGACACACCCTGTTTTTCTCCCTGCCATGGATCCCCTCAACCACACCTCTCTTAGTTCATCATCCCCATCACCATTCCTAATTGTCAACTCCTAATATGTACAAGACATATTTTACCTGGAACTCAGTGGTCATACCTATCTTGATCCTAGAAGAAGTTCCTATCAGGCAACATACCACACTCTCCTGAGACACAGAAAGCATAAGAGAAACCAAGGAACAAACATCCACCCATCAAAGAGAACACCACATATCAGTACCTGGAATTACAGTTTTCCAAAACTCACATGCCTTGATTCCTGCATAAAAACAATCAATAAGATGAATTGTGTTAGCATGTGTCTTTAATCCCAGAGCTTGGGAGGTATCGGCAGGCAGATCTCTAAGTTCAAGGCCAGCCTAGACTACAAAGCAAGCTACACACACACACACACACACTAGCAGTCAATGTCTCCACTAGAGCCCATAGTAAGCACTAGATACTGCAACATATCTGAAGCATAAGAACTTTAGATAGCTTTTATGAATATGATAGAGGGCCATAAAGATGCAACAAACTGTGGAAGGAAATGAAAGAAAATTGTTCAATTCTGATAATATGATAGTATGCATATATTATGCAAAAATTCCACTGGAAAACTCCTACGTCTAATAAACACTTTCAGCAAAGTAGCTGGATACAAAATTGACCCAGAAAGATCAGTATCTCTCATGTACACTGATGAAAGACTGAGAATAAAAACGTGGAACCCTCACCTTTTACAATACCCTTAAACAATAAAATTTCTTTAATTATTTCTAATTAAGCAAATGAACATTTTCTTTAATAAAAACTTTAAGAAATTGAAGACAGAAATTGGGAAAAATATCGAAAGATGGAAAGGTCCCTCATGCTCATGGAGCTGTAAGAATAATATATTAAAACCAGCATCTTCTCAAAAGCAATCTACAGATTAAATGCAATTCTCATCAAAATCACAACACAAATAAATAATACAATCCTGAATAATAAGAGAACTTGTGGAGGAATCACCATCCCAAATTTCAAGTTGTACTAAAGAGCTATAATAATAATAACAGAATAATTTTAGCACAAAACCTGACACCTGATCAGTGTCTCAAAATGAAGACACAAACATACATCCACACACCTATGGACACCTGATTTTTGACAAAGAGGTCAAAAGTACACACTGGTAAAAAGACAACATCTTCAACAAGTGGTATGGTAAAACTGGACAGAAGCATCCAAGTAGACACATAACTTACAAACCTACACAAAACTCAACTCCAAACGGCACAAAAACATCAATATAAAACCAGATATACTATACATGATAGAAGAAAAAATAAGGAAGCACCTCGAACTCATTGGCATGCAGAAGACTTTATGAACAGATCACCAGTAGCACAAGTCCTAAGATCAACAATTAATAAATGAGATCTCATGAAACCAAAAAGCTTCTAAACAGCAAAGAATGTTATCATTCAGATAAAATGGCAACCAACAGAATGGGAAATGATTTTTACAAGCTACATACCAGATAGAAGACTAACATTTAAAATATATAAGAACTAAACAACAACAGAAAAAATCCTAGATATCAAGAAATACTTCAGTTAAAATATGGGGTACTGATTTAAACAGAACTCTCAAAAGAAAAAAACTCAAATGACTGAGAAACACTTTAAAAATGTTAAGCCTCCTTAGTCATCAGGGAAATGTAAATCAAAACTACTTTGAGATTTCATCTTACACCTGTCAGAATGACTAAGTTCAAGAAAACAAATGACAGCTCATGCTAACAGTGCCGTGGAGTACTAACACTCATCCTTTGCTTGTGGGAGTAGAAACGTGTACAGCTAGTGCAGAAGTCAGTGGCAGTTCCTCAGGAAGAGGAGAATCCACCTGAAGATCCAGCTCTTGGCTATATAAGCAAAGGAGACTTTATCTTATCACACAGAGACACTTACTCAATCAGATTCATTGCTGAGCTCTGATGATGACTGAGCAAAGTACTGATCTAGGAGTGTAGAAAAATGTCCTCTGAAGACTCTCAGTCCACAAGATAGATCCTATACTTTACACTACTTGAGTGATCAAAATCTCAGAGATCTATAGTAAAAACAAATACTTCTATTTTAAAATAAATAAAATAAAATAAGATGAAATAAAATTACTATAACAATCTAGCACTATAATGACTCCTAATGACATCCTGCTATATTCATAGATCGGTGCCTTGTTCATCCATCATCAGAGAAGCTTCCTCCTGCAGCAGATGGGACCAAATACAAAGACACATAGCTAGACATTATGCAGAGTGACAGTGACCTGGGATCAGGGAGGAGCTGGGTGGCTGTCAGCCTAGTTCAATGAGAGACTTTGTCTCTAAGGGAAAACAAAGTGACAGCCGGACACCAGATATTCTCTGTGGAATTGTCCTAGTTTATTTTCTGTTGCTGTGCCATTCTGACCAAAAATAATGTGGGAAGGAAAGTGTTATTTGTCTTAAAGCTTATAGTCCATTATTGAGTGGAACCAAAGTAGGAGCTCAAGATAGCAGCCCTGTGGCAAGGAATGGAGACCATGGCAGAATGCTGCTTACTTGCTTGCTCAGTTTGATTTTTTATTTAACCTGCTTAAAAATAGTACAGCTCGCAGAGGGCTGGGCCTTCTTATATCTTCCATGTATCAAGAAAATACCTCACAAACTGGACTACAGGTCCATATGACAGCTTTAATTTTACTAATTGAGTTTTTCTCTCCCCACTGACCTTCACTTGTGTCAATATGAAAAAAACCCTAATCAGCTCAGGTCTTTCAATATGCACACACACCTACACATGCTTACTTTGCCTGTATTCTTAGCATTTTATGTTTCATGTTTAAATATTGAGTTCATTTAAGTATGAACTGAGAATCTAATTTTATGATATTTCTAGGTGACTGCCCAAACATTTCAATCTCATTACTTGACAAGACAATGCACGGTTTCCTCCCCAATGTGAAATGCTTCATTTAATTTCAAATCTCATATTTCCTTGGTTCTATTTCTGGGATGTCTATGGCATTCAATCAATTAGACTATGTTTCCTAACACCATGCCACGTTGATTCTTTAGCTTTGTGTTTAAATACTACCATCCCTAATCCCAAATTAGATCCCCTGAATATTTTCTCATATAAATTGATTTAGTATGAGAATAATGAACTAAATTGATATTAATGTATTTGACTTGTCAGATTAATAACTAAATAGGAATTGTCAGCATTATCATGTGAGTCCTTTTAATGCTATAAATCACTCTTCATTTCTTTCTGCTTCAGGTCTCTTGGTAGTTCTTTTGTTATTTTTTTAGGTGGACTGAACTGTTTTCCCATCATTCCATTCATATCCTGCTTTAATTTACTCAGTATGACTTTATAGGATGGCTCAGGTTTCTGATGAATTTTTATCAACTTTATTTTTTATTTTTAAATGCAACACTTTCATATTCTCTACATCAGTCATCTAGCTGATGTTAAGGTATCTGTAGCTTACTAACTTTGTTTCTGACAATAATTCTAGTGTCTTTGGCAGGTAGTTTTGCTCTCCTGGTTCTCCAGTACTGGATCTGATGAATGCCCTGAATCTTGTGCAATTCAAACAGAAAAGCAACATCAGGCGCTGGAGGTTTTTGCATGAATGCTGAATTTGTTTCTGATTCAGTTTTAAATGAAACAAAATCAATCCTTCTTAACTCTAGATTCCAGTGTGCTTGGTCAGTTGGAATCCCTGTGCTTCTGTTGCAGTCTCCTCTGCTTTGGTCCCAAACCACATCTTAAATTTCAATGGCAGGTAATAAGAATAGTGCACCTTTAGAAATTCACTCTCTATAAGGCATACAATAGGGATAATAAAAGGGAGAAAGCTTGAAAACAGCAAAACTGGAATTCATTCGTAGACTTATAAATCCCCCTCATGCTCACCACTACAAGAACAATGTATATACACATGCATACATGAGTGCACACATTCATACATCCATAACTCTCCCCCATCATTCTTGTTGTACTCATTCTGTTTAAATCTCTGCAGAAAATAGAATTTCCCCTTCAATTGTGCTTTTCAAGGTACAGCATTAAGATCAGATAAATGATGCTCGATATTCCACATAGTTCCGATGTTCTGATAGAATCTGGTGATTGCATTTGGTCTCATGATATTGCTAATTGCTAGTTCTGCGAATTCAGAACTGTTACTGGTGTTTGAAGATGACAAACTGAGATTGAGGAAGGCTGAAACTTTCCTCTCCTACTCATTAGTCACCTTTGTAACAATGATTGAAATCAAGAGCAAATTATTTATCTCAAAAGTTTTTTTTTCTTCATTTTTCTGCAAGCTTAAAGGTAAAATTGTTTCCAGTGAATATTTGAACTGGCCTTTCTGTAGTAGGCACATGTTTAAAAGGGTTTCTGTTCCACCAGTCCAAACCCTAGACAGCTTTGTTGAGTCTTCTTTGATGGTGGTTTTATAATGGCTAAATCTTGTGAGATACACAGAGTAAACTGACAATATAATGAGAAAATTGTCTTTAAAAATACATAGAACTCTTCAGTAAGAAACTTGCACATAGGAAGTGCTGCATATACAGAAGATTTGTCTACTTTTCTCACTTCTATGTTATCTTTTAGCCCCATTTATTCTTATTCTTTCCACTAAAGAATTTTAACTTCCTTCCCTCTATTACCATTGTTTATGGACATTTATCATCTTGCCTAATGTATTATAAAAGCACTCTAGAGGCTGAAATTATGTTCATTTTTAGAATGTCATCGATCTTATACTTGACAGGTACTTAATAAATAGTCATTATGTTCATTACTTACCCACAGTACTATTTATGCAGTAATATTATTCTGTACAAGTTATTTACTCCTCTTCTTCTGGTCTCCAAGAGAAAGGCCAGCTCTCTGGTGGGAGCGACCACAAATTGTTAGTCTTAAGGTCTCCCTTCATAAACAGTTCAACCTTATATAAAACCTTGTCTATTAGTTGAATTCTGAGAAATGATTTTAATACGTACTGTTTTACTATCATGTTTACTTGACCTCTTAGACATTCTCCTGTTCTTGGCAGGAATTAGCTGAGAAATAGCCAAGAAAAAAGCCAAAGGTTGATTCTTATACCCAGAGATCATAAAACATGACTTTGAAACGTGTCAAGCAGTAACTCTTATAAACCTAAGACATTCTCTAAGGGCTTTCTTTTTGCGGGGTAAATAAAAAAAAATGTAGCTGTTCAATGAGAAGGTGAGAGCATAAATGAACTTATGCAATATTGAACACAAAACCCAATGCTTATACTCAGTAGGTACACAGTAACACTTGAATAATTTTTAAATATAACTTCTTTAATGAAGATTTCTTAGATTTCCTCAGCTGAGACTGTGCACAGAAAACTTGTGCAATTTTATCAGTTGTTACATGTAGAAAATGCCTTAGTAATGGACTATGTGGTCTTCTAGATTACATACTCAGAGGCCAGTTTAGATATGGTACAGAGTCTTTAATAAAATACAGGTAAATATGACTACTTCTGTATATTTCTTATGCATTTATGTCTCTGTGTGTTCACTCTAGCAATTATATACATTAAAGGAAATTGCTAATGTTACTGTCTCTATTTGGCCATTGGAGCATTTTTATTAGGGAGTTCATTTATTGCTATGGATATTTCATTGTATTCAATCTATCACTACGCCTATGCTCTTTAGCAAACAGATTTGGGACATCTTTTGTACCAAGTATCTGTCTGTTTGTGTGACCATTCATCTACCTATCTGTCTATCTTCTATCTATCTATCTATCTATCTATCTATCTATCTATCTATCTATCTTCTATCTATCTATCTATCTATCTATCTTCTATCTATCCTCTATCTATCTGCCTACCTATCTACCTACCTACCTACTTACCTACCTACATATCTATCTGTGTGTTTGTCTCTCTTTGTCTCTGACTTCAAATTGCAAAATCTCTTCTATTTGAATACTCTTCTCTCTCTCTCTCTCTCTCTCTCTCTCTCTCTCTCTCTCTCTCTCTCAACCTCATTTTTTGCCTCCTTTCCTTCTCTCCATTTCTTTGAAATTATACTAAAATATATTTCATCCCTCTCCCTAGCTGATCCTTTTGCTTTTTTTTCTTGAAGATGCAGAGATGAAGAAATGTATATTTCCTTAATTTCTCTTAACCTTGAATTTCACACAGAAGCAAAAAGATGGAAGATAACATCTGGCTACATTGTCATTTCTGAAAGGAATGATAATATAAAACCCCATTCCATGAATATTTAGTGTTCGGTAGTAGCAATGCTAGTGGCTAGCATGCTCTGTATTCCTCATGAGCTCCTCTAATGATGATGAGTGCACGAACAGATCCTCAAAACAATGCAGAGAAATCAGGGCTGTTGTGAGGGTTGTAAAACCACCTCACTCATAATAAACCAGCAGACAGGCCATAAACCTAAGATAAAAACTGAGACAATTTGGCTTTAGCAAAACACAGCTCTAATTGTGTGATTTTTGTTGTAAACCATTACGCCCCCAATGCTTAGTTATGAATTAAATACAAAAATTAGACCTTTACAATGTACTCTGCAACTGTGGCATTGCCACACTTGGTGGTGTGATCTAATGAATCATCAATTATATAAAACATTTGATTCTGAGTAAGTTAACTGGGATGGATAGCAATCAGGTGTGGGAGAGGTAGAGAGGGAGAAGGCTGGGATTGAGAATGGAAATTGACAGGGAGGCATCTGTAGAGGCTAGGTGGAGCTCTGGGTCTGTGGAGGATACAGGGTGTCTATGGGGTGACTCTAACTGAGGTTCCAACCAGTGGGGATATGGAGACTAAAGTGGCCACCTCCCTTAGCCAGGGAGGATGTCCAGAAGAGTGAGGGAGACATCAATCTACCCACAAACACTTCAACTCAAAATTTGTCTTCTCTACAAGATTTTCAGAGATAAAGATGGAGCAGAGACTGAGGAAATAGCCAACAAATGACTACCCCAGCTCAAGACAACCCCTGATACTACTAA
The DNA here is from genome assembly GCF_004785775.1 of Grammomys surdaster. Classification (NCBI taxonomy): domain Eukaryota; kingdom Metazoa; phylum Chordata; class Mammalia; order Rodentia; family Muridae; genus Grammomys; species Grammomys surdaster. Next base: position 11,792,238 of record NW_021604618.1, on the reverse strand, counting down.
CGCTCCATTCAGGAGTAGATGGAGGCAGGAGCAGAGATCCAGAGCCAAACATCAAGGAGTTTTGTAGAAAAGTAGGGGATAGAAGTAAGCGTGCTAAAAGGGTCAAGGACACAATAAGAAGACCTACAGAGTCAGCTAACCTGGGAATATGGTGCCTCACAGTGACTGGGCCACAAACCAGGGAGCATGCCTGAGCTGGATCAAGCCTCATTTGTGCCAAATGTGCAACTTGGTCTTCAGTGGTTCCCTTAAGAAGTTGGCCTCCAGCTGTCATGGTCTGTGCTCCCTGCCATTGGATTGCCTCCCTCCCTCCCTAGACTACCAGGTTGGGCCTCAGTGGGAGAGGATGTGCCTCATCCTGCTGAGACTAGATGTCCCAGAGTAGGATGTTACTCAAGGGGGCTCCACTTCTCTGAGGATAATGGGAGGGGCCAATGGGGGGATTTGTAAGCATGGGACTGGAAAGAGAGTAGGGAAAGGGCATGTGATCTGGATGTAAAGTGAATGAAAAATAAATTATTGGAAAAAAAGAAACACATAAACAAGTGCTTGTTAAAGTACTGAATGTGAGTACATTAGATGAAAATGAAAATCACTACAAAATCAATTCTACTTGGGTTCTACTAAACTGATACCTACACACTGACAGCAATCAAGTTACATACATTTTTACGAGGGAAATAATTCTGTGTGTGTGTGTGTGTGTGTGTGCCATTTACACTGGTTCTGACTCAACATGCATTCACGCGCCAACACACCCATTTTCTACATCTGTGAATCAGATGAGATTTTTGTGTCAAGCCAAAGAGTGGTGCTTTTCTGAACTCCAAATATGCACTAAGGGAACTTAATAGTCTTGTGTTCAAATGCCAAACAACCCAAACACTCAGCATTCCCTAGTCCTTTCATCAACAAACTTCAAAAGTCAATTCATTTAATTAAACTGCCAAAGTAGGTCAGACTGAAAGGGTGGATATTCTATGTAAATAGTTCAGTGTTGGTCAGTTCCTGGGAGGTAGTCACTAGGTTCTAATCTTATCATAATTGATATGTTATTAAAATTCTCACAAAAATAAATTGGCTTTACTTAAATCAGAGAGTGGAAGTAATTAGGGGATGTGCAAAGAGAGAATTTTTAAGCATAATCCCATGCTTTCCCAGAATTCCAAAGGTAAGAAAAATCAATTCAGGCTGTCTTATTTCTTTATATGGAAAAACACTTAGAAATCTTGGCATTTGGTTGGTTTTTACTCTGATTCTAGTGTAACACAAACTTAGAAGAAAGCAAAGCATTCATGATTTTTTCTATTGTATATCCATCTCACGATTTTCTCAGTTCAACACTTTCTTTCCAGCAAAAGTAGCAAGTCTTCTCTGCCCACTGGTTTATCTGCCTTGGTGCTAAAATATAGTCAAAATTTCTGTGTGCCTAGAACAGTACCCATAGATGGTAGTAAGACTGTAGGTTGGTATTCCAATTTCCATAAACAATTTACTAATATTTCCTTAAATTTTGAATTATATGTATTTCTTGTTGGAATCCACTGTGAAATTATCCCATCTTCTATATGAAATATAACATTTGTAAAAAATTTTTAAAAACTCACCTTAAGAAAAAACATGTTGAATATTCAGGTTTGTCTATATTACCAGATTCTAAATATGATTTATATTTCCAATAAATTCTGCATGTATGTGTGTGTGTGTGTGTGTGTGTGTGTGAGAGAGAGAGAGAGAGAGAGAGAGAGAGAGAGAGAGAGAGAGAGAGAGAGAGAAAGTTTGTTAT
>NW_021604618.1:11784925-11790052 GCF_004785775.1 Grammomys surdaster | reverse complement strand
AGAGAGAGAGAGAGAGCGAGAGAGAGAGAGAGAGAGAGAGAGAGAGTTTGGTACCCACTGGGCTCAGAAAATGATATTGGATCCCCTTGATCTGGAGTTAGCGATGATCGATGATCTCGATCATCCATGTGAGTGATGTGAACGGAACCTGATTCCTCTTAGAGAGCAACAAATGCTCATAACCACTGAACCGACTCCCCAGCACCCTATGTAAACTTTTTAAAATTTTTCGTGGTGGAAATTATGCAATTTGTTTTCCATGTGACTCACTTCAATTGTAGTGCCATTAATGGAGAAGTAATGTATCCTACTTCCTGAATAATGCTGGATGCTGAGCTGAAAATATCACCCTTATGTAAAAACGCTACCATATTATGCCTGAGTAGCCTAAGCTCTCTAAAAATTTGTAAATACTTCTTTTCAGTTATGAATACATACCAAGTTACAAGGTTGAATCTGTAGTTCAATAACAGTATTGGAAAATGAAATGGAGAAAGGGGAAGTTTTCTTTAGTTTGCTTGAGACAGCAACATGTTCATTTTCTCACAAACCAAACACCCTGCAGAAACATTGACCAATGCAAAGGTCATCCTGCCCTAGATATTCTAAAAATGGCTTGAAGACTTCCTAGTTAAGCAGCCAGTGTCTTTATTGAATTAGACACATAACCACAGAGCTAAGACAGCAGAGGTCATCTCATGGAAAGCCAGCACCCAAGCCATGGGAAGTTCTGCTAGAGACCGAGTTAGAGGCTGAGAGCCTGTGCAAGACTATTTCACTTTCTTTCTTTCTTTCTTTCTTTCTTTCTTTCTTTCTTTCTTTCTTTCTTTCTTTCTTTCTTTCTTTCTCTCTCTCTCTCTCTCTCTCTCTCTCTCTCTCTCTCTCTCTCTCTTTCTTCCTGCCTTCCTGCCTTTCTTCACTTTACATACTGCTTACTGCCCCTCTCCTGGTCACCCCCTTTCTACAATCCTTTCTCCTCTTACCTCTCCCCTTCTCCTCTGAGCTTGGGGAGTGCCCTGGAATCCCCTTACCTTGGCATATCAATTCTCTGCAGGGCTAGGAATATGTTCTCCCACTGAGGATGGACCAAGCAGCTCAGCTAGAACATATCCCACAGACAGACAGCAGCTTTAGGGATAGTTCTCGCTCCAGTTGTTTGGAACCCACATGAAGACCAGTAGACTCACTCTCTTACCATATGTTGGCAGTATGAATTGGATGAGCCTTATCAGTACTAGAAGAGCAGTGAGTGGAAAGAGAGAATGGAGCAGGGGCAAGAGTCTACAGAACGCATTTCCACTCATTAAAAATTTATACCTGGTAGCTAAATGTGGGGTATTTTTTTATATTTCTTTAGGAGAAGCATAGACCCTTGCTTTGACTATCAAGGCATATTCTGAACTTCTTTTCACCACAAGAGAATCTGAAAACAAAATTATGCTTAGAAATCAGTGATTTTGAAGCTGTTTGGCAGAGGATATGCCTGGGCGGTTTGAAGTACAGGATCAAATATTTTCAAATAGATGAACATTTTATTTTAAGAAAAAAAGGAAAAAGATGAAAGTTAAAGAAAAGTTACTTATATATCTTTACTACTATGAATTTCATATACATACATACTTACATAGATATGTTTATATATAACATATACACACATATTTACTGTCAAACAATGAAAGAAGACAGACGGTGTCTTTTACTTTCATAGAACTTACAGTTTGACAGGGTAAACAAAGTTTTGGAGAATTAATTACAGGAGTGACATGTCATAAAGACAAACAGAGACTATTACAGCATTTGGCAAGTTAAAGTTTAAGATTTCTGAGTATAGGGCTGGAGGGATGCCTCAGCTGTTAACAACTAGGCTCAAAACCAAAAATATAAGATTTCTGAGTATAAAATCCAGAAACTGAAAAAACAAGGCAAGCAAGCAAACAAACAAAAACAAAAACTGGCATGGAGAGATGGACTAGGGCTAAAGAGTGCTTGTTTGTTACATCTCCATGGGACAGGATTTCAGCTTATAGCCACTGCTTCAAGCAGATCACAGCTGTCTATAATTCTGGATTCAGAGCATCTGATATCCTCTTTTAGTCTCCATGATAACATGTATACATGTGTATATATACACACATATACATACAAATGCAGAGATACATAATACAAAATTATTAAAACAGCAGAAACAACTTTGGAGTGACATCTGATCTAAATGCATAAATGGAATGAATATTTTCATTGTTTATAGAGTCCAGGATCTAGTTCTCTTCAAGACAAGATGACCACACTTTGATTCTCAAATCTCATAAGTAAGCCATCATAGATAAACGTAGAAAGCCTGCAATCATGTAAGTCTGTCACAATCATTAACACCTTTTTTTGTCTCTCCACATAAGAGTAGTGCAGTGAAAGTTGTCTGTGAACTTTATTTTTAGAAATATAGTCCAGGTGGCAGTACCTGTGATCACACAAAGGAGAGAAGTGGCTGTGTTCTTCAGACAAAAAAGGAAATGTCATAAAGATTTTACTGAAACCAAGGAACAGAATTTCAGTCAAAATGTAAGCCATAAAGTAGGTAGACCTGTTTCCATTTTTGAAAGATGAATAGCTCAAGACCCATAAAGGCATAACGAGACATTCATGTTCACCTTGCTCTTGGCACAGTCACTCAAATGCCTGAGTTGTGAGTCATTCAAACTACTCTACTTATAGACTTTATGGTCATTCCCCTTATGCCATATCTCCACAAGTCATTAAGGACAATTAAAAGATGCCCTTTTAAGGCCATCATGGGCTACTTTTTTATTGTTTATTTGTTTAATTAGTTATGTTTTTGAGGTATTCAAGAGAAACAAAGGAACACATTTTATTATCCACTACTGAAATAGTTGCACAAACTTTATTAAAATTGTATCAAAGTCAGCTTGTTAAAGACAATAATTATAAGAAATCCAATTGCAATTGTGCTGGCTAGGTTATGTCAATGTGACACAAGTTAGAGTCAGCAGGGACTAAGGAGCCTCAGTGAGAAAAAGTCTCCATAAGATCAGGTGACAGCCAAGCCTGTGGGGATTTTTTTTTAATTTTCTTAATTAGTAGAAGGGCTCAGACAATTGTGGGTGGGGACACCTCTTGGTAGGTTGTCTTAGTTTCTATAAGAAAAGCAGGCTGAGAAAGTCATGTGAGAAAGCTAGTAAACAGCATTCATCCATGGCCTCTGTATAGACGTCTGCCTCAAGGTCTCTGTGCTATGTGTCTTCCCACCTTCACTGATTTTGATGATGAACTTTACAGAAGAAATAAACCCTTTTATCCTCAAGTTGATTTTTATCATGCCATTTTACCACAGGAATATTAACCATAACTAAGACAGTAAAAACCCAAATGGAAATCAGGTTTATAGAAACTATTCAAGGCTGCTCATGACTCCTGCTCTTATTGTCAGTATGGCCAGCATCAAGGGTGCCAGCTGAAAATGTAGTTAACAGATGGGTCTTTTTTCTGCAATTTGGCCTTTCAACATCTCAAAATGTTAGTGATTTAATCATTTCCCAGTATATTACTATAGAAAAAATACAGTGTTTAACAGACACTAGAATAATGGTAGACATGGTAGCCAATGGTTTATCCTCTGGAGCAGCCAAATAAAAAAGTCACAGTGTTAGTCCTAAACTAGTTCCAGCACTGTCTGTAACATGATGACATTTCCTTTCACTCAAGAAAGTCTAATAGAAGACTATGAGAAAAATTGGCATACCAGGAATAATTTGAAAATGATTTTAAGACAGGTACATTTAAGGAATTCCACTTTGTAATATTAGGAGAGAACATACCCATCATGCATTGATTATGAGATAAAGCATAACATGGCAGAATTGCTGCAAAGGAAGTCACGGCCCTGAAGCTCAGATCCCATTTTACTTCCTGAATGATGCCAGATTAATCTAATGTTTCTTGATGAAAAGATCATTAGTCATGTAATTTGAACCACAATATATAGCTCACCCAACAGAATGTCCTACTTCACAGGTTTTTGCTTAGACTCATGTGTCAAGCAATGATGGAAATGTATCCTAGAAAGTACATCCCATCATAGAATTCACTTCAACAAACCTTGTTGGTATAAAAAAAAAACACTGAATATTGTTTCTTGATGCATACAGGGGATGTATGCAACACTTTGAGCAAATGTTTAACAGAAAATATATTTTATAAAAATAGGAGTAAACTAAAAGAAGTATAAAATAGCAAATATATATATACCAGTGATCCCATTCTTTATTATTATCACCATCAAGATAAATGTGCTGTAAGGACTTGTATGTGCTATATTCTAAAAATTATGATTATTGTTGTTTTGTTGTTGTTGTTCTTAGTGTGCGTATATGCATGTGTGTAGCTGTCTATATGTCTCTGTCTCTGTCTTTCTCTCTCTCTCTCTGTGTGTGTGTTTGTGTGTGTGTGTGTATGTGTGTTTGAATGTACATATGTAGGCATCTGTATGTCAGGGCCTCCATGGTTGGGAGTCGACTCTCTACTTCTACCTTTCATTGTGGAATCTGGGATAAAAATCAGGTTATCAAACTCACAGAGCAAGTATATGCTGAACTATCTCATCTAGCAATACTACTATAATTTTAATGTTTGTTCAGTAGATTTATTTCCATAGCATCACCACAAATGCATTGCTAATGTGTCAACAGTTTCAATAGGCAATAGGGATTTTTCAGCTCCCTCATAATTTTAGGGAACCATCATATTATCAGTTCATGTTGGTAGAAAACATTTTCATGAAGTTTATGGCATCATTTTCTATTTCCTTCCTAGAAGAATATATTGAAGACACTAATCAGGTTATATTACAGAAGTGGGTATAATTCTTATTCATAAAAATACTTTTTTCATATGGTGATGTTATTGACATCAAGGAATTAATTTTGTAAAACATATGTATATGTGGCAGAAATTTCCCTGTCCAAGCTATTTAAATATTAGTGCAGCAGAAGGCCTGTGATTGGACAGGGAACAGGGAAGTGGAGCTAGGAGTGGCAGAGAGAGATGGAGAGAGAGAGAGAGAGAGAGAGAGAGAGAGAGAGAGAGAGAGAGAGAGAGAGAGAGAGAGAGAGA
>NW_021604618.1:11776081-11784915 GCF_004785775.1 Grammomys surdaster | reverse complement strand
AGAGAGAGAGAGAGAGAGAGAGAGAGAGAGAGAGAGAGAGAGAGAGAATGGAGAGGAACTAAGGAGAAAGGAGATCCTGAACCAGCATGGCTTTATGTAGCCCCAGGTAGTTATGAATATCTTGTAGAGTTAGAATATTTGGGATAACTTGTCTAATCTGTGTGGGCATCTTGTACCATTATCAATTGGCCTTGAAATTATTGTATGGGCATCCTGTGATTTGAGGATTTACTGACATATAAATCTGACTGGTTTACGATAAGCTTCAAGAGTTTTGTTTTTTGTAAAATTGGATATTTTATTTACATTTCAGATGTTATCCCCTTTCCCCATCCCCCCACCCACCCAGGAGCCCCCTATTACATTCCCTCTCCTCCTGCTTCTATGAGGGTGTGCCCCCACCCACCTACCTACTCCCACCTCCCCACCCTCGAATTCCCCCACACTGGGGCATCCAGCCTTTAGGGGACCAAGCACCTCCTCTCCCACGTATGCCCAACAAGGCCATCCTGCCCCACATACACAGCTGGAGCCATGGATCACTCCCTGTGTGCTCCCAGGCTGGTGGTTCAAACCCTGAGAGTTCTGGGTGGTTGGTATTGTTGCTTCCCCCATGGGGCCGCAAATCCTTTCAGCTCCTTAGTCTTCTCTCTAATTTCTTCATTGGGAACCCCATGATCAGTGGTTAGCTGTGAGCATCCATCTCTTTATATGTCAGGATCTGGCAGACCTCTAAAGAGACAGCTATATCTATTTCTACCAGGTACATGGGTGTTGTGGCAGCTTACTGAGGTGTGGATGGTCGTTGTGTGGGGCTGGCATCACAGTGAAGAGAACACTGGAGCTCGGCCACACCAGAGAGTTGGCTGGCTGAGAGTAGCCTGAGAAAGGGGACTGCAGTAGCACAGGAAGTCTGCGGGTTCGTTTTCTATATTTCCTACAACATGTACAGTCTTGTGGAAGTACATTAACCTCCAGAAGTTAGCACATACCACAGAAGCAAAGTATAAGATGACATAGCTCATTTTCAAGGCAAACATTTTAAAATCAGAATTTAAAGCTACTATAAGACTCACAGTGAACAACATCACTAAGTCATGTTGTATTATTTTTTGAAGACTGCTAAATTTACTCTGAATGTGATACTAATGACTACTGCTTATATTTATTAAAGACACTAATTTCTAAGAATGTTTATATATTGTTTGAAATCAAGATTTCTCTAGGTTCCTAGAACAAAACTGGACATGTTCTCTCCTCATTTGGTTGTTTCAACTGTACCAAAGATTTACGTTACTGATATCTTAAATGCTTTGTACAATTGACCAGTGAAGTCTTTTGGCTTTGAAATTTAACTGGAATAAAGATTTAGATTGTGGCTCTCTGTTTCCTATTAAGCTAATTTTTGATAATGTGTACCTTTCAAAGTGTTAGCTTTGAAATTAACAGTATTTAAAAAGCCAAAATAGACATTAATATTGTCTACAAAACAACTTGTAGATTCGATATATTATCATTTCAAATACCAAGAGAAATGTATAATTTATAGGGATTAATTCATTTTGTGAATATGTGAAGTACATGAATTGAATCAGCAAAAAATATATGAAAAGAAGTAATTTTAAGGGCTCCTTTTACTTAATCTCAAAATTGTAATAGACAACAAGTCAACTAAGGATGTATGGTTATGTGATATTGGTACCAGAAATACTAATTATCTATACATACTGATGTATATGATCATCTATATATGTTGAAATTATAGAAATAGATCTCTATATTTGTGATCAATTTTTTGCTGAAAAGATTCCAAAATAATTGATTTAATAAATGTGATCAATAATAGTTGAACAACTAGATAAACAATTAACCTAAATTCTTTTCTTACATGATACATAAAATAAAAAAAAACCACTGACTTATATGTGTAACCTTAAACATAAATTGAAACATGGAAAGATAATGCTATGACCTTACTGGAGAAAACAATTTTCAATACATACATATATACATCTATTAATATAGCATAAATATTTCAAACAAATGAAGTGGCAAACAAAACATCAAATGGTAAAATATTAGAATAGATATCCCACAAAATAACAAATACTTACTCAATAAATTTATGACAAGCTATTTAAAATAATTCTGTAATAATACAGCAGTTTAAACATAGCAATGTGAATAAATATAAATTGAATTTTAGTTAACTTGAAAGATAAATTAGGATGATAAAATAAAAAATGAAAAATCTTAAGTGTTTGTGAGAAGACAGAAAAACAGAATCCTTTTCACACTGCTGTCACAAACGTAAAATACTATAATTGCTTAATAAGTTAGAAGTCTCTTATGAAATAAATACACTATTGAATCACACCTTTGGAATTTCATTCATAAGGATGAATGAAATTAAAATATGTATTCAAACAAAAACCCTTATATGTGAAAATGAAATTTCATTTATGTGCAAAAATATCAGTTAGAACCTATCTACTGATAGGAAGCAGGCCAAGACTTATCTGTGACACAAATTGAGGTTGGACAAAATATTCTTTGAGGGGAAACTTTTTATATACTGATTAGAGCAAAGGTTACTTGTTTATATAACTTTCTGCATAGAAATGTACAACTATAACAAATTTGTTTAATTCTATTTAGACTTTGTTACTCATTTATGTAAAACTGCCTTTAAAATGATATACAACAGTGCTACATTTCTCAGCCTCATTTAATTTTTAGCCACTTCCAACTGTCATCACACATGGTCAAACATAACAAGAACTGAGGAAACACATTGTCAATAAAGATGTGTTGTCAGTCTGTGACTAGCTCTTTATCTTTTCTGTGGATTCTCCTTGGTGTTGGTGTTCTACGCACACTTATGTGTGAACACACACTCATTCATTCATTAGAGAAAGCATAAAAGAAGAATATTTTTTGAATGTTGATATTTTCTTGTGTTCCTTCTTAATTTACTTATTTGTAAAATGGCAGTGGAATAGCTGACCATACACAAGATAGCAGAGCAAGGGGAGTAGAACTATAATTAGCACCAATTGGAGAGAAAGCTGTGATAAGGAAAGTACAGAAAACTTGATAACCTATGTAGTATGGATGAAAGATTATGGTAAAATAACAATGAAAATTTTGCTTAGACATGAATTAATATACCACTAGGGTGCTTTGAAAACCTCCAGTAATACATTTATTGAATTTTTACTTATTATTGGTTACAAACTGGAATATGATTTCCTGTGAACAGTATCTTCAAAGAACTCTGTGACCTGGACAAAGGGTATTAATGACTTTCAGAAGGTGAGAGAGAAAGAAAGGAGCAAAACATCTTCTGGGTGTTATGTGTCCTGGCATGTTTTTTGTGGAAAGTCAGATTCCTATTCAGCTCATTTTTCTATCATTTTAGCTTCCTTCCTAGATGAACCATTAGAATTATGGGATGTTTTAATGCCTTCTTAGAACTCCATAGTGGTTAAATTAAACTCATAAACCCTAATCATCTTATCGTATTTTCTTTTCAGATTTTTTAGGAAACAATGTGGCTGATATAACTTCTCTTTCCTTATTTCCTAATTTTTTAAGCACCAAGGATGCTTGCAAAGACTCTTCATGTCTATTAGAAGTGAGAGAGTATAACATATAGAACTGGTAAAAAATATTTTATTTTAGGGCTAATAGGCTGTCAAGCTCATGCACATGACAGCTGGAGTAATTAGGATTTCTGCTGACATATCAGGGATATGGTGAATCTTCAGGAAAGAGAGATTCACCAAACCAGAGCCTATGCAGAGGCTTCATCATCTCCCATCTGGGGCAAGTGTGAGTCCATCTTTAAGAACTATTATACTTACAAATGTCAATATCAAAGCCTACATTCTCAAACTACAGGGAAAAAAAAGTATTGCAAAGATTTGCTTTTGTGGAACTCCTACTTTAAGGAATTAACTAAACTTAAGAGATGTGTGTTGATATGATTCCATTGTTTAACTTGGGCTTAATTTTCAGTAGTCTGAGCAAATCTAGTCTACAGTGCAAGATTTCTCGTTTCTCCCAACAATTTGCCAAGTAGACACACTATGTAAAAACAGTACATCTCAGGTAAAATCTAAATGTTTTCTCTGTTACATCTCCCTAATTCAGATGACCTCTTCTTAAAATTTTTAAATTCTTGTAGATATTTAGAAAGTCTGACCATTGAGCTGAATAGAAGCAGAAATAGTATCACCTATTCTGTGCTTATAGATGTTATACATATTGGAACCCTGCTGAAAAGTCTCTCTGTCCTGGTGGTCTGGGATCAAACAGTAGTCAAGTGTGTCCTTTGCTTCTTTTTCGTGATGATGATTTTGATGAAGGATCATCCATAAGTGGACCTGTTTGACTCTGGAAGAGATTGATTGTATAGGTAAAAGAGGTAGGAGACAGGCAATGTGATCAAGAGAACCAAAAAAAAAGATAGAATGCATTCTCTTCCTTTAGTTATGTCTCCAGGAAGCATTGTTAACAGTATACGGGTCTTTGAGGTTAGAAAGTTATTGTGAGGGTTTCAACTGAACCTAATCCCTTTAGAATATCTTTCTTATTGTACTGGACTGATTTGGATTCATCTACATAATCAATTTTAGTTAATAATCACAAGAATGTTATGTCACACACTGTAGCTATAGAGAAAGCCAATGATAACCCAAAGTAAATATTGACTCTTTAACATTTTTTACTCATTACAGTCAAAGAGGTTAGCATCAGTTGGTTGGCCTTATAGAATCATTAATATAGGTTTTACTTCTTCTCCAGAAATATTAGTTTATCGTTCCCCTACTGGCTAAATACCATATTTTGTATGAGGGTCAGATTTTTTTTATGCTCCAAGTTCTAAGTGTCCCATTCCTAGAATATCATATATATGAGACTGAATGAGAAGAAAAGCACTTTTAGGCAATAAAATTATTGGTAATGACACTAGGGAAGAAATCACTGGATTAGATCACATCTATTAGCCATTATGATCCAGATCTGATTTAGTCTCTGTTGCAAACACAACACATTCACGGGCCTCATTATTAAAAAGAAATCATATCTAAACTTAAAATAATCATGAAGAAAGCATCTGTCAGAGGGTAGAACTGGGTGAATGTGTGGATTACTGGGGTGGACCTCTATGAAATCCCTCCTTACGATACTAAAGTTGTTCAGTGAACCTCTTGTGAAAGATCCTGACTTGTTTTATGATATTGCACAGATGAGAATTGGTAGAGAAGTTGCTTCAATTATTAGGATAGATGGCTTACTGTAGTCATTATGAAAACTGGGTCCCAGTACCACATTCTCAGTCAAGTAGGTTAAGGAAGTCCCAAGATCTAAGAGTGCTTGTTTCCTCAAAGTTTGGTTCAGAAATAGGAATGAAATACCCAGAAAAATGTGTTCTTAGATAATCTAACAAAACTGAGATTTTCTAGGCTGGAGAGGTGACTCTATACTTAGGAGCACTTCGTGCTCTTATGGGGGATTTGAGCTGAGTTCCCAGTACCCAGTACTGTTAGGTAGCTCACAACTGCCCGTAACACCAGTGCCAGGAACTCTGCAGGCATTCAAAACACCTACTCATACATATAGTTAAGACTAAAAATAATTAATCAGCAAGTATATCTTTTATTAGAAAAGGTGGATGGTTATAAAAGAACATATGAAGAAAATACAGAATTCTTAAACTTTTAAGTGTATATTTCAACTATTAAACCTTTGTCTGAGAAATATTGAGTACACTGATGTGATACAAGGATAAGTTTAGTAAATTAAATGGATACTTCAAATGCTCTCTTTAACAAAGATCCAGGAAATAAGAGAGAAAAAGTGTATCTTGCATTTTAAATAATATACTTTGCTTAAAATTAATAGATAATAAAAGGAATAGGTACTTAGTTATTTAAGTAATAATATAAGACAAGGCAAGAGTAGTAAGTTTTTCAATGTCAGAAAACAAGAATATGATAGACCTTCAGTTTGTCACAGGCAGATCTGGCACCAAAAGATCTTAGTCTTGGCCACAGTCCAGGTTTCTGTAGATTTTTATATATCCATTCTTTCCTATACATTGTATGCATTTGTACAAGACATATTTTGAAGACATTACTTATAAACAATATTTCCTTCAGCCAGATTGAGTTATCATAACAAAATGGTATATACTCAATAGTTTATAAATAACATATTTTTATTTTACACAGTGCTAGTGAATGTGAATATCAAGGTAGCAGCAATTTATAATAATGAGAGCGGGGAGTTTTCCATATATGCTCTCTAATAGCTATTCCTTTATATGCTAGTAGAGATAAATGAGTAGAGTGAGTCTTTTTTTCTAAGAGAACTAATTTCTTTTACACAGCGAGTACCCTGAGTATCTTTTATAAGACTATAATTTCTCTTACAAGAACTCTGTCATCCCTACCTAATCATCTCCAACACTACCTCAGTTCTTAATATGTTGGACATCAGTTAACACTTTAAAGTAGCATCGTCAGAGGACACTGAAATGTGTTGATCTCACATTAAGGACTGAAAACTAAGCCATTTCTACTTAGGTTTATTTTACCAGAAGCAATCTTTTGGTTGGTTGGTTGGTTGGTTGGTTGGTTGGTTGGTTGTTTTGTTTGTTTGGTTGGTTGTTTTGTTTCGTTTTGTTTTGTTTTGTTTTGTTTTGTTTTGTTTGAGACAGGGTTTCTCTGTGTAGCCCTGGCTGTCCTGGAACTCACTCTGTAGACCAGGCTGGCCTTGAACTCAGAAATCTGCCTGCCTCTGCCTCCCAAGCGCTGGGATTAAAAGCATGTGCCACCACTGCCTGGCTACCAGAAGCAATCTTAAATTTTAATTCTCTATAACTTTCCACGTGTCTTTCATCTGTTTGTAGTCAGTGCTTACGAGCCTGTAATCTGTCACGTATATCCATGCTTGATATGTGTGAGTTGTGCCTGTGTATGTACCTAACAAAGGGCTTTCTTCTGAACTTACTAAACAACACAGAAAAATAGCATGCAAATGAATGAGGAATACTTTACAGAAATCTTCAGCAGCATTTTATATGAGGAGAGTATATATTGTCACTCCCAACCAATCCAAAACCACTCAATACAGCAAACTGACATTATCAAGTTGCTTCCAATGTTTATGTGATATGTGTGTGTGTGTGTGTGTGTGTGTACTTGCTACCAATTTGTTGGCTGCTTTCAGCAAATTATAGTCACAACACATACATACATACACACATATATTACTCTAAGTCAGGGGCATGGATTAGCATATGACTTAAGATTCAAATGATGTATAAATTTAGGTGATAAACACTCAGCACATTTTTCTAGTTTTTTGGAATAAATAGTACTTAGTTGTTAGTCTTCTGAGAATTACTATGTATCAAGTGATTTTCAAAAACAATAGCTTGTTATCCACAGCAATGAGAATATACTTAATAACACAGAACTACAGAGTTTAAATTGCTGGAGCTGTAAGTGCTATGTGTATTTAATCATTTATCTCCATTATCCTATTTAACTGTCACAAAGTAGGAAATGATGCAAATTGTAATTGTCTTCTTTATATATGATGAAAATTAACCCAAGTGAGATTTATAGTCTTATTAAGTAGCAAATTATAGAGTCAAGAATTTCAGATGTCAGTGGAGGGAAAAGGACAGCAATCCACCCAAAATACCTTTGAGACAAAATGTGTCCTGCCTACATGATGTGTAGGCACAAAGATAGAGCAGACACAAAGGAAATGGCCAACCAAAACCTGCATCAAATTGAGACCCATCTCCTAGGCAAGGACTAAATTCTGACACTAATGAGACTCTGTTATGCTTGCAGAGAAGAGCCTAACATTATTGTCCTCTGAGAGGATCCACCCAGCAGCGAATGAAAAGAAATGCAGAGACACACAGCCAAACATTAGAGGGATCTCTGGAAGACTTATGGAAGAGTTGGGGGAAGACCTGAGGGACCTAAAGAGGACAGGGACTCCACGGGAAGACCAACAGAGTCAATTAACCTGGACACTAGAGTGCTCCCAGAGACTGACCCACCAATGAAATAGTAAGCACAGGCTCGATCTGAGCCCGCTGCATACATGTAGCATATGAGCAGCTTAGTCTTCATGCAGGTCCTGCAGTAACAGGAGCAGGGACTATCCCTGAATATGTTGCCTGTTTGCCTGTGTATCCAATTTCCCTAACTGGGATGACTTGTCTGGTTCAGTGGGAA
The DNA here is from genome assembly GCF_004785775.1 of Grammomys surdaster. Lineage (NCBI taxonomy): Eukaryota > Metazoa > Chordata > Mammalia > Rodentia > Muridae > Grammomys > Grammomys surdaster. The sequence continues at coordinate 11,776,648 of NW_021604618.1, read as the reverse complement.
AGGATACACCTAGTCCTCAGTAACTCAATGTATGGAGGATGGGGGATAGGGTGGGGCAAGATGATGCCTAGAGGGAGATCCCCTTTCTCAAAGTAGAAGGGGAGGGAGGAATGGGGGTAACAACTTGATGAGGAGCTGCTGGGGGAAGAGGGGTTATGATAGTTGGATGTAAACTGAATAAATAAATTTAATATATTAAAATATTGTGAGATTTTTCAGGAAAAAGGGAGTTCAAGATGTTCCTTATGTCAGTACTTATGTTCTCAATAACTGTTCTATATAAAAGTTATATAGAATTGTACTATTGAGAGCCTTGTACTAATATATTGCTTTGCAACATACTTAAAAGTCTTAACAGAGGGTGTAGAGATGACTCAATCAGCAGAATTACTTGCTGTAAAACCTAATGATCTAGGCTCATATCTCCAGAACCATGTGTAGACTGAATGCAGCAGGGTAAATGTAATCTCAGCCCACCCATACTGGAAAGAGAATATCCCAGAGCTAGTAAACTCCAGCTAACCTGACTTACACTAAGAGTCTCTCCTCCTCCTCCTCCTCCTCCTC
>NW_021604618.1:11765085-11773081 GCF_004785775.1 Grammomys surdaster | reverse complement strand
TCTCCCTCTCCCTCTCCCTCTCCCTCTCCCTCTCCCTCTCCCTCTCCTCTCTTGCTTTCACTATCTCTTGCTTGAATGTGCTTTCTGTGTGACACATGTAAAAAGAGTGAGAGACTTAAATAATTAATGAAGACATGTTGTTAGTAACAACCAAAACTCAAGTTTGAAGGGCTCATATGACAGATCTGACAATTTTCTACCCTGTACTTTTGCCTGTAGCCCAGTCTCCTGGCCTCTTCTCATTCCCCCAGAAAACAGGTGTTTGTATCAACTGAGTTGGTCTTTTCTGCAGATCTTCTGTTTCATGATTCTAACTCTAATTAGAAGTTTCTCTTCTTGTGTTCTATGTTAAAAGAGAAATGTGCAAGAAGCTATTAACTATCTACTGAGCTTTGAAGTTCTCTTCATGTCTCCTTAAACCTCTACTCCTTCCTTGAATCTGAAAATAGTCATGTCCTTGTGAAAACAAATAACAGTTTTTTTCAGCTATTACAATAAGCCAAGGTCAGATTAGGAAGCTGTTGGACAACTGCCAGTTAAAAATAAATACCACACCTCCAGGGACCGGGGATAGATAGATACAGAGAAATAAACACAGAATGTTTACTGTAATATCTGCTCCTTGATATCCTAATAGTAATGTCAAGGAGTGATATTTCCTCAGTCTTGTACCATAAAGATAAACTATTCCATAGGACAACTTTTGTACCAAATATTAAAATGGCTATTAATATTCAACTCTAGAATTTTCAATAAAAATTTAAGTTATCCAGGATATTTGTCCTTGATCTAAGAAACCAATAAAAAGCCATAGGTTTTGTTGTTTTTGTTGTTTTTTTGTGTGTTGTTTTTGTTTTCCTATTAAAACCATTGAATGAGTTTTTTTTTTAATGAGTTTTTATACTACTGATATTTTCATTATTCAGGTTGACTTCAGAGTCTCCTGCTAGACGCATGCTCTCTTAAGTACTGCATTCTATTACAGTATTTGACTATTAATATCAAACAGGCTACTGCATATACTGTTTATATGATAAGGACTGTTTTCACTAAAACTTAGAAGGAGGACTGATTTCCACAGAATCCCATAGTTAGTATTGTAGACATTCTGGCTTTTTTCTAATGCTCTTAACTTCCTCATTGTTGAAATAATTATTCTCATGGAGAATTAACTTCCTAAATGCTGAATGGAAGTAATTGAGCTGATCCTTTTTATTATGAAAGAAAAAAAATTAAATCAAATGACGTCATCTAACACTTTGAGTTTCAGGGCTAAAAGTATTTGTGAATATACCAAAACTATCTGATTGGTAGCAGGGAGGCAAACCATTGAAATGGAAGCAGTTTGCTTGAAGTGATAACTTATTCTAGAATCAAATTTGGGATTACAATAAAAGTTTCTACTGGACATTTAAATGGGAGATGTAGAATAAATCAAGAAAAATTATGAAGCCATTAACTAGCAATAATAGCCAAAAATTAACTAGAAATTGGTATTTTTAGAAAAGTAGTAAGACTACTGGAAATAAGTCAACATAAAACCACAGGAAAATAATCTTAAAGACTATTGCCTCTCTAACCCAGGAGACAAAATGTACCAGTATATTTGCTTTTACCAGGTACTTATGTAGTCACAGTAATAGAAAAGTAACTAATACAGACAAGCAATATAGAGAGTGGGTCTGTTTCTATGAATTTACATAAGGTTTATAAGCATTTGGAACTGTTTTTCAATAGGAATGTAGAAAAGAACTGAATCATCTAAAGAAGCCTCAGAATGCTGTAAGCAGAGTTTAATGGGCCATTCTGGCAGATGTTTTAAAGAAAAGGAAGCTGATAAAAAGGCTAAGAGTAGAAGCTAGTGACAGACAAGGATAGGGAGTTTATTGAGAAATAGGCTAGAGGTCTTTCAAGATATATTCTAGAAAATAATCTGGCTTCACTTCCCTCATGTCATAAAATTTGATTAAGGATGAATTTAAAAGTTAACAACTATTTATTTTTAGTGGAAACCATTTAGTTCCAAACTATTTTAAACCTAGTGATAAAATGATTATTCTCCAGGGCTTTTAGATTGTATTCAGAAAGAACAAAAAAGACAAGAAGCATTTAAAGTTTGGTGTAGAGGTGTAAGTAAATTTAAAGATGTAGACAATGCTAATGGTGGAAGAGAGGAGGTTTAATTAAGATACCCTGTGGGAAAAATGTGAAAATATGAATTCATTTCAATAGAAAACCTTTAAGGTGAGAAAGCAATCTAAGAGAGTCTCTCATCAAAAGCAATCATCCAGGTAACTATTTTGCTAGGCCAGCTACTAAGCTTCACAAAGGTCATCACAGCTGTAAAGTAGGGGGACAGAAAATCTTGAGCTGCCATGGGAACTCCTGAGCATCATTCACATGCTCCTGCTCTTTCAGAAATGAAGCTTTAAGATCCTTGCATCAAGGATCCAAAAAATTGTTAAGACCAGGAAATTTGTGCAGGATTAGATACTATGTAATGAAGTCCTAAGAGGTTATTATGGATCAATATGAAGATTAAACTTAGGTTTCAATGGAGACCACATGATGTTGGACATGCCAGAGCAACAGAAAGCACACTGAGGAAACATGGACCAGTAAGAAATACCTGACCCAAAACTCAACCAACCAACCAACCAACTAAACAAACAAACAAACAAACAAACAAAAAGCAGAACAGACAGAATGAATAACTACACTATATGCAGGTATTAAAGGCAGGTGCATTAAACTGGTATATAGGATGTGGTTCTGATATATCATCAAGAGCTAGCTTTTAGTGGAGAGGCTAAGAATGCAGTAGTTGATTTATGCATGGCCTGGATGACTATGCAGTCTCAATCAGGTTATGATGATCCAAGAAGAGTCCTGGGAAGTTACAAGTGGTGGTCAGCTCATGTTGGAATCCCAAACAATATGGTTCTAACATCTGAAATGGAGTGAGTCTGCAACAGGGTGGATGGAAAAGAATGAGGGATGAGAACAAGGAAAGTGAGCAACAAAAAAAGATTCCTTCTTCTCAGTCCCTTCATCTGAACTGACAGAAGGAAATGTTGCTTAAATTTAGAATGGGTCTTCTTCCTTCAAATGATCTGATCAGGAAAATATATCACAAGAATGCCTAGATTGTTGTTTCCTGTTGATTCAAGACGAGTAGATTCAAGTGAGTTGATAATCAATTATTCCCTTACTTCACTTTGGAGCGAGAATGTTGGCTCTGTGCACGGTATACTGGAGGCTATAACTTTTAGAATTTTTCAGGATCTCACAGTGAAAAGATTGTATGAGGAATTTTACAGGAAAATAAATATTTTGTTGTAAAATAATACTCAGACCAAAATGTTGCACTTTGGGCATTAGAACAATGCTAAAAATGTTAAGAGCATGGTAATCTTAGGGATGAGCTAAAAGGCATTCTGTGTTATAAGATCATGAGTCTTTGAATATAGGGAGTAAAATGTTATTATTACAAGTAATATATTTGTGGCTCACAAGCATCACAACTGTGTAAGATTGTTGATTATTTTTCTCTTCTGATAGTGCATATAGAGTGTCCCAGAACTGTAAAAGTCATTCAGTAAGAATGAAGATTTCAGGTTCATACAAGTTTGAATTTGCTATGTCCTATGACTCAACTATATGGTATCTTCAACAATAAGTCATCCCTTCAAGTTCTGAAAGGAAAGCAAGAGTAATGTCAATAATCTGTAATGCTTTAGGAGAGGGCATTGTATCACACCTAACCAACCAACCACTAGAAAAGGTATAACACATACTTGGTGCTGGTTTTCATATGCCATTACCTGTTCCCTATAGTCTTTTTCTGTTCCACTATTCTTGTTTTCCCTTTCCTACCACGTGTTTTCTATGTTGATCTTTTGAAATCCACCACAATGGCCCTGTTACTAATTCCTTGACTTCCATGTCTCCAGTTTAAACACTCACATCTCAATATTCAAAGTTAACACCAACAAACAGGAAAGAACATGCAATATTTATTTTTCTGAGGAACTAGTAGCAATAGGTGAAATTCAGGGAATGATTTAGTTTTCTTCATCTATATGGCCCCTGAAAATCTACATAATTCAGTAGATTGTTTTATATGTCTACACATACATAGACATTACAAAGTGACCTTTGGTGGGTTTTATTTAAAACAAAGTGCATATGAAGTTAAAAGTTTGTGGAAAATGGGGAAAAATTGGAAAAGAGTGGTGACTATGATTAAAAACAGATCATAAATATGTGTGAAATTTCAAATAAGATTTTAAATATTGCATTTAAGTGTTAGGTTGACAAGTGGTGGCTTTCTGATAATAGTTGCCTTTATCAACTTGACTGTATTTACAATTATCTAGGAGATGCGTCTTTAGAGGTGTCTTCATGAGATTGTTTCCATAATGGTTTAACTAAAGAAGGAAGACCTATTCAGAATGAGAACTGTATCATCGCATGGAAAATGGTCATGTGAGGAATAAAATGGGAAAATTAGGAAATTAACTGGAAAAATAAAATTGAAAGTGATGATTTTGCAAGTTCTAGAGTGCTTTTAAGAGATGCAGCCATTCCTATTCAATGAAATATTCATTTGTCCCTAAAATTATAAGCTAAAACAAAGCCAGTCTAAATTCTGATCCTGTTAGATCATGAATGTTTGAAAGACACGTGCAATATGTCCTACTCAGTTTCTATTGCTAATATAAAATAATCAAGAGTGATCTGAGAAGTATCAACTGAGTGATTACTCAGATCAGATTGGCCTGTAGCCATGTCTGTAGAAAATTGTATTAATTGTTGATTGTGTGGGAGGGCAGAGTTCACAATGGATGGTGACATCCTGGTTAGGTGGTCCTGAGTTTTATTAGAAAGCTAGTTGGGCGTGATGCACAGAATCAAGCCAGTAGCAACATTCTTCTTGATTTCCTCTTCAAGATTGAGTCCTACTTAAGTTCTTGACCTGACTTCCCTGAATAGTGAACTGTGACCTAGAAGTACAGAATTAAATAAACAATTTCCCCCTTATCACAACAACAGAAAACAAAGTAGGACACAGTACATCATAAAGGGACTTTGAATCTTCATGAGATGAACCCAGTTTTGAGACAATTATTTGGCGTAGAGTATAATCACTAGGCTTATAAAGGTTTAATGATATACCTATAATTTACATTTAGTAATCAACAGTTATCCACTTTGAAATGATATTTTGCTGCAAGTGAATATATGCAGTATCAAAGCTATGCAGATAGTGTGACTTGGAGAGCCTAGGTGTGACTAACAGAGTTTTTCTACTACATGAATGTATTTATTTTCATTTCATTAGTGAAAATTTTTCATAAGTATTCTGAGCTATTCTGTATTCTAAATATACAGGATAATTCTGTATTCTGAAATACATCAGTGGACACAATGTATAATATTCCTGTCCTTGCTGAATTTGCAATCAGTTTAAAAAAGACAGGGAAGTCACAATTTAGTGACAGTAGAGCAGAGTTAAATATAGGGGAAATGGGAATTTAACATATTGGTCATGGCTTCTGAAGATATTAAAATAATTTAGTGTTTATCTTCATAAGAAATGAGAGCTGAGCAGTGGTGGCGCACGCCTTTAATCCCAGCACTTGGGAGGCAGAGACAGGCGGATCTCTGAGTTCGAGGCCAGCCTGGTCTACAAAGTGAGTTCCAGGACAGCCAGAGCTACAAAGAGAAATCCTGTCTCAAAAAAAAAAAAAAAAGAAAAGAAAAAAGAAATGAGAATAGGTAGTCAAAATCATAACTAGGAAGATACCAAGTGTATAAAACATCTGTTGCACAAGCAGAAGGACCTAAGTGTGGATGCTGACATTAACTCCAGACATACCTACTTTAATCTGTGACCCTACTACTGATGTGGAAATAAATAAATCCTGGCAACTCAATGGCCATCTATTCTAACTGTAATAGCAACCTCCAGCTTCAGAAAGAGATCCTGTCTCAAATTGAAAATACAGTGGGAAGAAAGAAGAGAGATACCCTATGACTACCTTTGGACTCTACATGTACACATAGAGGTAAGTACACCTACATACATATATGCACATGGATTCATAACCCCCATAAACATACACAAATATATAAATTATATATTTAAAACATTGTCAAAAACAGTCAAAACAGCATGAAGAGAATGTCAAGCCAATTGAGTCAACAGTAACAAATGCTTAGTTGAAGCTAAAGATAAATCAATTAGTGCCAGCAACAACAGGGCAGAAACAAAGGTTCTGAAAAAAGTCTTTGGAACGTAGCATGGAGTTCCCTTTACAGAAAGCATTAGCTGAATTGGATGCATTTCTAGTCATAGATAGTAGTCTTATCAATGATAGACTGATAGAAAGCTTTATCATTCCTTTATACTTTCAGAAAGACATTTCCTAGTAGGTTAGGTCATGGGTAGGCAGATGTATTTTCTGGAAATAGTCATTAAATATGTGGTGTTGGAACTGTTAAGGTCAGAGCCTGAAATATGGAAGCTCTGACAAACTAGGCTTAGCTATTCTTCCTCAATATCCCAATAAAACAAACAAGAAATAGTGTAGAAAATAAAGATTTATTCAACATGACCACATTGTGAAAATAAATAAAGGAGTCCTTGAATCCATCAGATCTATTTCCAGGAGTCCTGAAATGAGTATACATTCAGACTGAGGGCAAGGAACACATATAAATAAGGATTCCAGGTCAAGGTATGGGTTCCACCTATGATTGTCTTGGATCTAATTTCTTATACAAGATAGTCTGACAAGTTTTCAGAACTGTTTAAATCAGGACAAAAACCTGTAGGCAAGATCTGCTGCAGAGGATGTTTGGAGCCATGCTGTTTACTGACTTGTTACTCCTGGCTTCCTCAGCCTGCTTTCTTATAGAATCAGGGCCACCTCCCCATAAATAGTACCACCCAACATGAGCTAGGCCCTCTCACCCACCAAGTTAATTAAGAAAATGTTCTACAGGCTAACCCTCAGCCTTGTCTTATGGAAGCATTTTCTTAGTTGGGGATTCCTCCTCTCAGATTATAGAATACGGTTATAGTATATGTCAAGTTGATATAAATCTAGAGAGACAGAGAGTTCATGTCTGTGACCTTAACTCTAATCTTTGAACACAAAGAACTGAATGTGTGTACCTTTCCTTTAATAGTTTCATAATTATTTTTTCCCTCACAAAATTCTTGAAAATGACTTATATAAGGACCATGCATCAACTTTATTTCTTCTAACAGGATGAAATTCCTGGGAAATCTCAATCTTCTTTGACACTAATAGCCAAAGGAATGGTCATAGCTGTCTCTTTAAGATAGTCTCATTGCTTCCAGAATGGTTGGAATTAGAAAGTGATTGACAACATAAAAAGGGGGTTAGATGTAGACTTCTTCAATTTGACATCCCACAATAGTACTATAGTCCTAATGAATGTGCCTTACACCCCATGCCTTTAATCCCAACACTCAGGAGGCAGAAGCAGGTAGGTCTCTGAATCAAGGTCAGCCTGGAACACAATGAGTTCTACAACTGCCAAGGCAACACAGAGAAACCCTGTCTCAAAATAACATAACAAAACAAATGTGCTATACTCCTAAGTTTTTATTTCCTCCTCACAACTTTAGTAGTAAAGGTTAATAACTATATAGGTAGTTAATATTTGAAAAAGAAAAAAAAAACAAGTAAATCTAGTGAATGACACCCTTAGTTACCATTCTATTTCTGTGAAGAGACACCAAGGCAATTTTTATAAAGGAAGACATTTAATTGGGAACTTGCTTAGTTTTAGATGGTTAACCCAACATCATCAATTTATAAAGCAGTCAGGCATGGTGCTGGAGATGCTGCTGTGGGTTTTTTATCCTGATCCAAAAGCAGCATGGAGAGATGGGTGTACGGAGAGAGGAGAGGAGGGAGAGGGAGAGGGAGAGGGGGAGGGGGAGGGGGAGGGGGAGGGG
>NW_021604618.1:11683829-11762085 GCF_004785775.1 Grammomys surdaster | reverse complement strand
GGGGAGGGGGAGGGGGAGGGAGAGAGAGAGGGAGGGGGAGGGGGAGGGAAGGGAAGGGGAGGGGGAGGAGGGGAGAGGGAGGGGGAGGGGAGGGGGAGGGAGAGAGGGAGGGGGAGGGGGAGAGAGAGTTAGAGGGAGAGGGAGGGGGAGAGGGAGTTAGAGGGAGAGGGAGGGGGAGGGGAGGGGGAGGGGGAGAGGGAGGGAGAGGGAGAGAGAGGGAGAGAGGGAAAGGAAGAGGGAGAGGGAGAGGGAGAAAGGGGGGAGACAGGGAAAGGGAGACAAGGAGGGGAAGGAGGAGGGGGAGAGGAAGAGGGAGGGGGAGAGGGAGAGGGAGAGGAGAGGGAGAGGATGGGTCTGGAGTGGGCTTTAGAAACCACAAAGCCAGCCTCCAGTGACATACCCTCTTCAACAAAGCCACAACTACTCCTACCAAGTCACATCTACTAATCCTTCCAAAATAATTAACTAACTGGGGATGAAGAATTCAAAAATAAGAACCTCCAGGGGATATACTCATTCAAAGCACCACAATTAGCAAGCATACTAAGTTGTACAAAACCAAAATCAAAATAATTATACTGCATTCTATACATACCAAGTTAGATTTCAGACTGCAGAATTTGGGCAAATAGAGTGGAGTTCAAAGCTTTCCCCTCCCTCTCATGCCATTTAATCATCTGAACACTTTTAAGAATGGATAAGTCCATTGTCCCTCAATATATGAATAAATAAAGGATGCATAAAGCAAGGTAGAGACTTAGCTGAGACCTGATCAAGGGGCCTTGACATTCTACTTGAAATATTGAATTCTACTCTAAGAACACAAATATCAATAACCTAAATTATTTTCCTAAAGGAACATGCAAATAGATACATATACATCTGTGATTTGTGATAGTCATAGTAGTAAGGAGAAACAAAGATTGTAAAGCCAGAAAAATCACCCCTAAGACTTCAAGCAGTCTCGTTATAAATGTATGGAGATGCATATAGACTATGTTCGATCAAGTAAAATGACACCATGGCTTCATCTACATCTTACTGTATGTTTCCATTTTCATTGTGTGAAACATTCATCTCTTCCACCATAAATTTGTAGTGTGCAACTATACATGTGGGTCCTCCAACCTTATCACATGCACAGCTCCTCAGTTCTCGCCAGGAAGTTTCTGCTGTGGAAAAGTTCAGGGATTTCTTAACCTTTTTTTTTTTTATTATTATGACACAGTGGAAAAAAACTCAACTTTACTAATGGTAGGCAGGGCAGAAATTAGCAGATAAGCAGATATAGGTTTTGCTGACATCTTCAAAGCCTGATTTTAGAGCTGGTACTTGCTTTCAATCATGGGACTGTGACAGATAAATAGTATCTAAGAGTCCCTCAGATACCAACAGAGAGAATATACCACCTTCAAGGTCTCCTCAAATATCCTGCTACTCTAAAAAATAGTTTGGCCCAGAGTGTTGGAAGTTGACTTTGGATTTGCTGCCAACTAGAAGGGCCCCAGGGCCTGGAGGACATGCAGGCCACCACACTGGATAAAATTTGGCTTTCATATTAATGAAGAACATTTGGAGTTTGGCTGCACAGCCAAACTCTCTCCCGAGAGGTATTACAGATTTAAATATATCTGCTGTCAGGAAGCAAATATCTAAGCCACATAGCAAGAACAATATGTAAAGGCAAATAAAAACACTGCACAAAATAATTAACCATTTATCTCCTTCTTACCATTTTACCTTTGCCAACAAATCTATATTTCCAACTATTTTAGCATGGACAGAATCAATAGACAATAAATACAGTCTTAATTCACATCAGTGGTTCCTGTGTTCATCCTCTTCTCTAGTTTTCAAACTCCTCCATCCATTCAGATAGATCTCATTAACTCTTTACTCACTGAAGAGTTAGGGGGAATGCATTACTTAACTCTGGAATAAAGTCATTACCTTCCTTGAATTTCCTCTACACAACCAGTTTATAGATCAAGAAGAAACTTCAACTAAATCTAAGATGACATAATAAATATACACGTTTAAAAACCATATCTAAGTATTTACAACATAAACTGTACAATAAAATAAGCAGTTTTCCACATTTTCCTGTCAAACATATGGCTGCTAGCTCAGTTGTTATACTTGTAGTAGTACTTGTTAACATATAAGGCATATACGTATTAATATTGACTGATGGGAGAAAGCAAATGAGTAGAACTTTGTAGCATCAGATATTCTCTGCAAATTAAAAAAAACTATTGACTTTATGAGACTTTCAATATCAGATACTTCAGAATAGTATATAGAATATCATTGATTATTATTTTTTGCATTTTTATTGGTTATTTTATTTATTTACATTTCAAATGTTATCTCTCTCTCCATTTTCCCTTTACAAACCCCCTAGCCCACCCCCTCCCCACTGCTTCTATAAGGGTGCTGCCCCACCCACCCACCTACTCCTACCTCACTGCCCTAGCATTCTCCTATGGAGGGATATCAAGCCTTCACAGGACCAAAGGCCATCTCATCGATGCCACATAAGGCCATCCTCTGCTACATAAGCAGCTGGAGACGTGGCTCCTTTGTGTGTACTCCTTGGTACACACAAAGAATTTAGTCCCTGAGAGCTCTGAGGGGTCTGGTTAGTTGATATGGTTGTTCTTCCTATGAGGTGGCAAACCCCATCAGCTCCTTCAATCCTTCCCCCTAACTCTTCCACTGGGGTCCCCATGCTTAGTCTGATGGTTGGCTGTGAGCATAAGCCTCTGTATTTGTCAGGCTCTGGCAAAGCCTCTCAAGAGACAATGCTTGTTCTTGCATATCGATAACAGATACCCAGATTCTTGACCTGTGCTCTATTCTGCCCAAGCATATTTAGTATATTTTATCCAGGTAAGGACTAAGCATCCTGTACCAGGTAGAGAATGCCTAATCATCCATATATCTGTCTGTCTGAACAGCTGGTGGCCAACCAGAATATTGGACTTAAATTTGTTAGGTCAGAACTAAATTCTTCAGAAAATGTATCAAATCTATTGATCTATGTACAAGAAAAGGGAGTTTTGTATTTCTTTTAGGGGGGTGAGGGGGAAACAGCAGTCATCTGTTGCAGGAGAATCAATATTAGTTGTCTTAGACCTATGTTTGAAATTGATTTGCTTCTAGGGTACAGTAGGAAATACAGTGATGATATTTTAGCAGTCTGTGGTAATTGAAATGATCCATTACAAACCTTAAACAAACAGACAAATACATCTTCCTCATTGGCAATAACCAATGTGCCAATAATTGACAAATGGCTGACAGTCCTGTTGCTGTGTCAAATGATACTAAGTCAGAAAAACAGCTATACTAAGAGCCCATCCCCCAATATCTACCCAATCTACACTTCATGAAAAAAATTCTGATAAAGAAATATTGCTGAATACAACTATGTTGAATGCATAGCAAGTGTTCAGAATATATTCCAGGTTCTTATGAAGAATGGTCACTTTTTAAAATTCAGTTTCTTCAGACTAAATGTAATAGATGGGACAAAATATTGCTGTTTGTTTTAAAACAAGGTTTCCTACAATATGTATTTTCTGCACTGAGAGAAGCGATTAGGAGTGTGTGGGCCAGAACAGGGAAATGACAACACAAATGTGCTCTCTAGCCCAAGGCAATGAGCTTTTATTGGAATCAGTTGTGTGTCTGCCTCGGGGCTCAAGGCAGCAGTGAGAGAAGGCTTCTTGGGAATTGAGAATATTATTTTTCCTTCTCAGAGGCCAATTTAAAAAGGAATCAAGGATCCATGCACCCCCAACAGCTCTCTTGGCCAAACACATTGCTGGGGCTGAGCGAACTGTCCAAAGTTCAGGGGTTACACAGAAACCGGTTGGTAATTCCCTGAAGCACAGCTTCACACCAATCTAATTCCAGCAGCATCTAAGGGCATTGCATCTCTACTTTATATTTGGTTTAAATAAATTACCTTTTAATAGTTGGTGACCACTAAAAAAGCTAATAATAATGAGGAGTTAATCGCTTCTGGCCTTTAATCTTTGTCACCTGACTTCTGATGTATTTCAAACACTTAACATACACTACATTTCTACCAGAGTCCTACTCACAGACAACACAATATCACTAAAAAGGGGAATTGTCATACAAAATTTCAGCTTTAAGGAATGAGAAATTATGAGTATCATTTAAAGTGCATGAGTCTAAGTGTGAATGACGAAGTCCACGTACAGATAACTTCATAGTACAGTGCCTTGAGGCACGTTGTTTGGGTCAGTTATTCTTTATCCAATGTTACCCTTTAGATACAAAGTCATTTAAATGAATCTGGTCTCAATTTTTGTAAACTATTAGCAGGTCAATAATTTCAGATCCACTATTGAAAAGATCAGTAAGTCAACAATAAGATGTATCTAAGAGCCAACTTATAAGGCTGTTATCTGAAAGATCATAAAAATCTGAAAAGTACTGACAATTTAAAAGTATCATCTCTCTCTCTCTCTCTCTCTCTCTCTCTCTCTCTCTCTCTCTGTGTGTGTGTGTGTGTGTGTGTGTGTGTGTGTGTGTGTGTGTTAGAACTCCAGGTAATTGGGCAACCCTAAATATCTTCCTCCATTTCAGTCTACTTTTCTTTTCCTTTTATTTTTTATTTTGTTGTTGTTGTTGTTGTCATGTTTGCTTGTTTGTTTCTGAGATAGGATCTTTCATTAGTATCCTAGGATTCTGGAACTCAGCAAGCATGCTAGACAGGCTGGCAAGTAACCTATGGGGATTCTCTTGTCTCTGCCTCATAAACACTGGGATAGAAAGTCCATGCCACTGCTCATGGCATTTTTTTTTTTTATGGGTACTGGAATAGAAATCAGGTTTTCAAGTCTGCAAGCCACGCACTTTTCCAACTGATCTACCTTCAGGTCCACTGCTTCAAATCATGAAATTACAACTAATTGCAGAAGCACTTTGTATTTACTCTGAGAACTTTTTCAATATTCTAATTGTGAGCACGTTCTATCTTGTAAAACGGAACTGGGAACAGAATTTCTACCCCATGGAGTTGTTTCTTCAGATTTGTTACATGACAAATATATGGGCTATTAACACAGTTCCTTGAAGGGAATAATTTGTAATAAATGACCAACTAGTACCTTATTAAATATCACATGGGTCACACAGTGTGGAATAAGCTGAGAAAGTAAACCCTGTTCTGATAAAACTGGCAGAACATATGTTCAAAAGGAGGTGGAAAGCTAAAAGACATAACAAAAAATCTTCTTTCATGGAAAATTAGGAAGGTGCATATTTATCCAATGCAGACAAAGAAACTAAAGAAGATGGAAAATTGTTCAGAGTTTATCAACACAATCACAGAGAACTTTCACAAAGAACACTTATTTTCCTCCTTTGAATTCTGTTCTTGCTCTCTATTTACCAAACGTTCTAACGCTTAGAAGGCAGGGAAACCATTCTACACCCAAGGCTTAGTAATTTTTCCCCTACGCAATTAAATGTTATAATACTTTAGTTCGATTTTAAGCGATGTAGTATTCTGAGAATAGCCATAAGCAAAAGATTGCAATTGAATCTCAATAAAACTATTTCTAAAGTAAAGTCATATAGGTTTACAGACATCTGATCTAGTGGACAGAGATCAGATTATTGACACAGAAAGGAAGACTGGAAAGTAGAGATTACCTGATTAGAGTCTAACCTTTATGATTGTTGCTAAGCTCAGTTGCAGTCTCAAAGATCACATCTGCAAATTTATAAGTGCTAATGTTTCAACTTAAGAATGGGGTGAGAGCTCAAATCTGTAACACCCCCTCACACACACACACACACACACATTTTCTGTAGTAGACAAAGAAAAAATGTCCTCTTGCCAATCTATTCTCTGCCCTGAGCAAAACATCTGCCTTAGAGGAACTTGAAAGATGTGACTCAAGTATAACTTTTCAACTGTACCTATAAAATATACTTTTCGAGCAGATGCAGCTGTATTTAATCTTAAATGTTCAAAATGAAAGTGATATGGGGTAGCACATGTATTCTGCCCAAATGATGTATTTTAGGGTTGTGACCATATCTTTCTATTGGTCTTCAGCTCTCATTGTTGCTATTCATGAATTAACTTTGGTTACTGTTTAATGGTAAAAGTAACTCTTTCTCTGGATGATTTAGGATTCTATAGTTCTCTCTGCTCTCTAAAAAGAGTAGTACTCATTCAGTTAGTTTAGTTAAAGTATTGTAAAGATAATTAAATACATATATATATATATATATATATATATATATATATATATATATATATAACACAATGTATTAAAAATGAAGCCATGAATTTGAAGTGAACAAAGGTTATATAGAGGAAGAAAAGGAAGAAATGCTGTAATATATTATTTTCTCAAAAACAAAATGAATACAAAAAGCAAATTCAAAATCTAAAACAAAAATAAATAAATGTTGGGGAAAAACCCTTCAGTCATGATTCATCAAACACTATCTTCATCTCCTTCTTGGGCGCCCTCTCCTCCCCCCCCCGCCCAGTAAATCCTTCAGTGTTATGTAGGCTTAGCTTTTTAGGTATCGTGAATACCTTCTTTATTTTTTGTGTGGTTTCCTTATTTATTTACTATTTTAAATCCCTGGGTTTTAGGTTATTTTGTTGTTGCTTCTGTTTGCTTTCCTTTTGAAACTAACCCCTATTATAAACCATTCACCCTCTTTCACTTTTAAAAGTCTGATATTAAAATAATTATGGATTTACTAATTCTCACTGTGGTATTTTTTAATCTCAAATTTATATTGGATTATTTTGAAAAGTGTCAAAACTTAGAGACATTCCTATGAGTTATCAGTCAGGGAAACCCCAAAGGCCTTCCAAATAACATGGGTTATTACCATTATGTTTGGCAGTCTACCATAACTAAATGGTGAACTCTATTGCAGAACAATGACCATGAAGGCTCAGCCATAGAGGAATTATGTATACTAACCTGCCACCGTTCAAATAATAAAAGTGCTATTAGGAAAGACTTAAAATCTTTTTAGGTTCTGTTTTGTAAGTTCTGATATGTTTCTGATTTGTTTCCCATTCTTGATAAAATCCTACAGAAGATCTACCAGAAAGCTTGGATAAATGGCCCGCATCCCACTGTTAGGTACTCAGTGAGTTTCCATATTTATAAAAACAGCTCTGTGACATGGACCAAACTTGTTAACTCTCTAACTACTCAAGTACTTATTTCTATTTGACTTCTCACATAAATGGGCTGTTTATCATTATTTCAAGGAAAGATGTTTGAGGTTCATATCTTTATCCTGACTAGTTATTTTGTCTTAGATTTTTTAACTCAATTATTCAACATTTAATTCATGCCTATTTTTTTCAAACCCACAAATTCATGAGACCATCCAAAAGATTTCCTCAAGATGAGCAACTACTTCCTAGTCCCAAATTACTTATGACTTTCCTCATTGGGACTTTATATTCATATCTGGACACCATACTAAGTGAGGGTTTGTTTCTCCATATCTTGTCTGGCCTCTTGATTTATGACTTTTGGGATCAGTATTACAGATCACAATCAGCTTAGAGTTTCCTCTCTTAAGATAGAGCTTATCAACCTTCCTCATGCTACAACCCCTTAATACAGTTCCTCATGTTGTGGTGACCTTCAACCATAATATTATTTTGTTGCTACTTAAGAACTATAATTTTGATAGTGTTATGAATCTTAATGCAAATAGCAACCCCTGTGAAAGGGTTATTCAATCCTCCAGAGAAGTCATGACTTACAGGTTGAAAACCACTGCTTTAAGACCTAGCATTTCTATCCAGATGTTTTGTTATCATTCTTGTGGTGTTTTGTTATTGTTTGTTTGGTTGGTTGTTTTGTCAAGTTGACATAAGCTAGAGCCACTTGAGAAGAGGAAAGAGCAATTGAAAAAACACCTCCATAAAGTAGTCCTACAGGTAAGACTGGGGCATTTTCTTGGTTGATGATTGGTGTGGGAATGCCCAGATGATTGTGCCTCATGCCACACTTGGACAGGTCTTCTTGTAGTACAGAAAGCAAGCTAAGCAAATGAAAAGTAATGACCCAGTAAGTGACATTCCTTCCAGAGTTCTGGTTTTAGTTCCTGCGTCTAGTTTCCTGCCATGGGTTGCTTCCCAGACGTTCTTCAATGATGGACTGAGATGTAGAAATTTAAAGTGAAGTAAACTCTTTCTTCCTTAAGTTGCTTTTGGTCTTGGTGTTTCATTACAACAATAGAAGCTACTTCTGTGCCTTCATTGTTCTCATTATGTGAGGTGGTGTTCTATGATGTAGTTCTAAAGGCAAAACCTTTTTATGAATTCCTACCAGACATTCTAGAAATGGGACATAGAGTTGGGGCTTTCTGAGAACTATATAACCTATAATGAAAAATATTTTGAATATATAAATTATGTTACAAACATTTCAAAGGCAAAATTGTGTCTGTTGTCTCAGAAAACAAGATTTAGTAGGCAGTCAGTTAGCAGGACACCAAATACTGGACAAAATGCCAGAAGGAAAAAAAAACATACTGTGTTTCTTCTGAAACTGGTAACAATGGACATAAGATAACAGATGCCACCACATAAACACTATATAGCAAAGTTTTGTGCATGCATTCCTCCAAGTGTGTGTTTATTTCAAATATTTGTCATTATATTTTATTATATTTATATATATTCAAAAGAGGAGAATGGAGAAACCAAAGTAAATATTTTAACTAGGACAAAAAAATGTTTTAAGTTAGTACAGAGGAAACAGAGGGGACAGTAGGTTGAGCAATCTGAACTAAAGCCAGATAATCTGCATTTCTAGCAAGTTTCCAGGTATTCCTGATAATGTCATTGGTCTGGAAAACATAGTATACAAATAAGGATATAGAATTAGTCTAAATCTAAATCATTAAATCTAAAGTGATCAAATACACAAATAAGAGCTACTAGAAAAGCCAAGAGGAATTTGAAAAGGGGCATCAAAGTAAAGCAAGATGTGTTTAATTTAAATATAGCTTATGATGATTATAAAGTCCCAATGAATATAGTCATAAATAATTTGGAACTAGGAATATAAAGAGAAAACAAGTTCGAGAGTGGTGGCCATGCACCTAGTAAATCTGACTATACTGCATTCCTCTTTTCCTTGCTGGCATCGTGGTAAATCTCTCATTTTGCAAATTATGTAATTTCCTATGCAATATTTCTAATACAGTGTAGGTAGAAGAGCTGTTAACATTTGTTTGGACACCATAATCAGTGAACTTATTGACAATCCTTAGGGAGAAAACCACAGTTCAGTATTTTTATATTAAATATTGTGTTGCACCTCTTTCTGTCAGCTAGCATTTTAGGAATGGCTTCATTAAACTATTGCTTACTGTGTCATCCAGATGTGATGAATTTTTCTTTAAGAATTTGGAAAATGATTTGATAAATGACAAAGATGAAAGTGCTTTAGTCATAAAAATAAATCTGGAGGAAGATTACAAACCATAATCATATGTCTATAAACAAGTGTCTGTGTATTTCAATGGGTGGGCTAAAAATTCAATTCCAGATCTTCATGTTTCTCATTTTCTGCTTGTGATATTCTGTCTAGATTTTTTTCAAAAGTTATGTGATTATGTTTTAAAGGGAATGTGTGTCTCTGAGTGGCTGAGAATTTTTACCTGGATAATATTCTCAGTGGAAATCACCAAAACTTAACACATCTCTACACTAACAATTCAAAATGTAATGAATCTGGAGATAGAAGAGATGTGAAAACTCAGGGAAATGTCAATTGTGACAACATCAAGAATGAAACTCATTCCATTCAGGTGTGGATGAGATTCTGTGAACCAAGTCTCTCGACTCCTCAAAATGACTCTAAAACATCATCCGTTTTCATCACCTTCTATCTAGGCTTGGTCTGCTAGCAATGATGAAAGGCAAATTGGATTTTTAAGCTTTAAGCACTGGGTCAGTAAATCCCTTATTGGTTCTTGGCTGTTTAAATAATTAAATGTGTGGCTTTATTAAGCAGACACTAAAGGCAGAAGCAGTAAAAGCCTCTGTGAGACTCTGGTACAAAGAATGGTTCAGATTTAATCAAAATAGAATGCCCTGCTCTTTATAGTAAAGAATCAGATTGTTTGTGGTTGCCCAAGAAAAAAATGCTGTCTTCTGGAATTTACAACCTGTTCAACACTGTATAAAGCACAGTGTGACTTCTTAGAGTGGTCTAGTCTTTGATATCATGCAAACACAATCCTTCAGGCCTCCTGAAGTCAATGGGGTACTATTCCTTCTGGAGTACAGCTGTACTGGAACAGCTCCTCAATCTGTTTGTAAACTTCCTATTGACATTTTCCTGTAAGGGAAAACAATCAATCCATAAGATAAAGCCACCTTTCAGCCTAACCACAGTCACAGGAAGCTAAGTTAAGTCCATTAATTGCAATGATTCCTGGAAGCTTTATGTTTTTCTTTCTGAATACCAAAAAATTATGGTAAGCTACAAAATATATTTTCTTTCTGGCACAAACTAACTTTATTTTGTTAATGTGGAGCTTTGGCTGGAAGTTCTCCTGATGTCAGGACATTTCCATATGCCAAGCTGCTCTATTCTTTCACTTTGGGACAAAATAAGCAGTATCTTTAAGTGGCTTAACTGATGATATTTTAGCATTTGTAGCTACACTGTTCCTATTATTATTATTATTATTTAACCCTGCCATCATAGCAGCATACAGCATCCCAGCCCCTGACTGAATGACTTAAGGTATGTCGTTTCACATCTCTGAGTCACAATTCACTCTGAAATGGAATAGCAAGATCTTTTTTTGTAGTTTTTGCTAAGATTACTGTTGAATCCTTCATATGTGTCAGAACCAGTTGATAAAGTACTACATCCCTACAATAGCCACCGAGCCATGGTACTATTAGCCTCTAAGGATGTTCTAGTAATAGATGCAATGTGATCAGCAATAGGTTACACAACTAGAAGTACATAACAGGACTCTTCTGAATCATCACATCTGAGGTCTTTGTTCCTTCTACATTGTGTATTATATGCCTCTTACTAGACTCTTTGTTAAAAATAAAAGGACACACATACACACACTAAAAAGAACATGTTGCAGCCTGTGGTAGATATAACACATGTAGACAACCTATCCAAGATTCAATTAATGGCAGAATAATAAATCATCCTGAGACAGAAAGAGGGGGGAAGAAAACAACGTGATAACATAGGTCTGAGTAGACAACTGAAGAAAAGTCTAATTCTCATGCAAGGGAAGCTCCTTATAGGCAACAAAATAAGGCCTGGGTCCTGTAGTCTTGATAGTCGCAGGAAGTCTCCATGGAAAAAGTTAGCCCATTTCCATTCCAGATGTCACACCAAGTCTATAGCAGTCTTATCACTCTCCGTGGCATCTGTTCAGTCTGCCTAAGACTTAAGGATATGAGATTACTCTATTAAGCTTCTTTTTTTTCTCTGTATGAAAATGAACTTAGCTATACAGTAAAAATAGTTCCAGAAAGTGAGTGAAGGTCCCTGAGGATGCAAACGTTCCAAGTAACCCCAAGGAACACATCTGTCGAAATTTTCTCCTTCATTTGTCTCTTTTGCTTAAAAGACTTTTTTGAGGTTTAGTATTCCTATCAAAAAGCCTGCTATACGGGTTAGAAAAACTTTATAATGATTGCTCAAGCTAAGTAAAGTAGGCTGCACTATACCAACAAGTCTGGCCTAGAATCTAAGTGAAATATTAAAACAATAGTTTGTTTCTGGTTTTTATGTTGTTTTACATTCTTTCTTTTTTTTTAGTGTGAGTTCTAACTTTGATTCAGTGACCACACTATTTTTACACAAATTCTTAAGCACTTCATGCTAGAAGTATATTATGTATGATATGTATAGTATCCAAATATATTTGTTTCCCTTCATCCAGAGCCAATCATATAGACTTCCCTCATTGCAAACCATCCCAGGGAACAGACGGAGGGAGATACGGATAAAGATCTTGTTAGCTGTAAATGTTCCTTTCTGAGATGCGCCTGATGGTGACTAGTTCAGAGGAGATACTTGAACCTGAGCATCAGTCTTGCTTATCTTCTCTCTGAATATTGATGTCGACCACAGTGTGGGAAGAGATGCACTGCACAGACATGAATGGTTTAAGCTTTGGTGAACTTGCTTTCATAGTCCTCCTTTATATTAGATGCATGACATGACTGTGATATTCTATGAAGTCGAAGTAAGATCAATAATATTAGTGGAAGATAGGTTTCTGTTAGTAGTAGAGAAAAGAGAAGTCTAATGCTGGAGGTTAGGCTCTGAGATTCTTTCTTTCTTCCTTCCTTTCTTCTTTCTTCCTTTCTTCTTTCTTTCTTTCTTTCTTTCTTTCTTTCTTTCTTTCTTTCTTTCTTTCTTTCTTTCGAAAACAGAAAGAGGCCAGCCTGCATCAGAAATGTTTATTTCTCACTCTTTGGATAGCCTCCTCATCTTGCCTGAGGGATAGTGAAAAACAAAAACAAGACAAAACATCCTACAGTATTTTCAAGGCCAGAAACTCAGAAGACAGTTAATGAATTAGAAAAGTCACAGTCAGAGTTGAGGTTAGGGTGGACTTGGATCAATGGTTTCCCACAACCTACCATTTATAGATAGAGGTTTATTTATTCTAAATTAAATATATTTATAAAACAAGCCCATTCAAATTAGATAGAAATGCATACACATACAGGGCAGTTTGCAATACAAGATCCTTGCCTTCAAATGAACAGATAAAGACTTCTTCAACTTCTAATAATGACCTGAGGAGCCCCAGCAGGTCAGAGTAACAACTGAGAGACAGCTATCACTCAGTAGTAGATAGCTGTTGACAGGAATATATAAGAAAGATTTTGGGATTGTTTGGATGTAACTGGCCTCAAAGATCCATGATTTAAATGCTTTAGTAGCAAGGCTTGAAACTAGGTATCAAACCCTGTTTTTCGATTAAAATCACAAGCAGAAGGGAAGATTTTGAGCCCCAATGTACAACCAAATGGGCCTTCTGAGAGTTCTCTGGAAGCCTGGATCACTCTTGCACTGAACAAACCGTAATTTCCTTCCACATTCTGCCAGGAACCACATATTCTACGCTTACAGAAGAGAAGAGTGACAGCATGATCCCCCTGGGGCTTGGGATCTGGCACATTTTTGTCTTCTCTGTTTCGAAGCCTGAGCCTGCCTGAATTGGAGTTCAGTTGGGAGAGCTTGTGAACTCCACGTCCAGGATTTTCCCAGTGATGCCCAGCTTCATTTGGATGAAATACACCTTGCCTTTTTGCCAATGCACTCTCTTCTTTTCTTAATCAGTAAGTCACAGACCCATTTGGCCTTTCCCCAGCCCAGAGAGAAGCCGGGCTTGAAGTCAAAAGGCAAAAAGCCAAAACAGACTCCTCCTTTGCCTCCTGTTCTGCTGCCATATACTCCCACCAGTGCACCCTGCTTTTTCCTATAACCAGGCTGTTTATTTCATGAGCGGGAGAAAATGCAGGATGGTATAAAAATGAAAATTGATTGGGAAAAATAAAAAGGCAAAAGGCACAGGGAGAAAGCACGTGGGGAACAGGACAAATTGGGAAGCACATATTGAACTGCTTGAATAAACAGAGACACCAAGATAAAGAATTGTGTTTTTATTCTGTAAACAGGCTCACACATGCATTCTTTCTTCAAGCTGGAATCAGAATCCTAACCTTTGCTCTTTTATGGTCCTTTTTCTCAAAATTTCTAGCTCATTTCTTTGGGCAGCCACAGTTGTGCCCTAACCTAAAAGTTTCAACCTTTAGATCCAAAAGTTCAGAAACTTGACAACACTCAGATAATTGCTTTCTTGCTTGATGAATGGGAGAGATGTCTTGCCCCTTCTCATTCTGTGTCAGCTCCAAAAGTTTTATAAGTAAACTCTCATTAGTAATTTTTAAAGTTGGCATAGAAACCAATGGGTCACTGTAATCATTTTCACATACATACTTATAGATGTCAATGAATATCCTTATATTTTGTTTGCATACATAATATAAGATGCTTGTGTGTATGTATCCCTACATGCACATTTGTGTATCTGTACAGAGGGTGGATATCACACAGAGCATCTTCACAATCACTCTACACTTTGGTTTTTGAGGGAGGGCCTCTCAGTGAATCTAATACATGATTTGCTAGACTAGGTAGCTAGAAAGCTATGGGAATCCTCCTGCCTCATTCTTTATTGCCCTCGGAGCTGGGGTGTCAGATGCTCATTTACATAGGTATTTTACATAGGTAAATGGATATTCCATGAACATTAGATCTGTATGCTTGCATAACAAGCATTTTTCTGATTGAGCTATCTCCCAGCCAATCATTCTTTGATAACACTCATCTACCTCTTTCCTCTTCTCCCCTGTTGTCCAATCAGTCTGCATTTTTCTGCTCTATAGCCCTGCTTCTAATTGTCATCACCTCCTTACAACTAGTACTACTAGCATTTTTCGACGACAAAACAGAGCTTCAAAACTTATCTGAGGTCATATGAGGAAGAAAGTAAGTCTCACTTGTAGAAGCCCATTCAAGTAGAGATCAGCTTCTCCACATTTCCATCATACTCCCGCATGTGAAGGAAGGGAAGGCAGGGAAAATCCTAAGCCATGATTTGTCAATATGCTCTTTTCCCCTCAATTTCCTAGTGGAGATGTGAAGCATGTAGCCTTCCTTCCTAGCCCACAGAGGTGCTTGGGAGTAAAATGGAACAGAACTTCAGACCTATAAAATAATGTGACTAACTTCTTTCACTCTACAAATGAAAGCTCCATGTCCTTCAATCTTAAATAAACTTGTAATATGATTCTACTAAGAGCAGAGCTTTTCAGACAAAAAGAATATTGGATCTAGAAGACATTAGACCATCTATATAGCTTAAGTCCCACATTTCTACCCATCTGTTTTAGAGATGTGGACTTAAGGAGTTTAATTAACTGCTCTATATTTGAGTTTCACTGTATACTTTTCTTCTAAATGTAGAAGGAGTTAATGGTACCTATTATGACATTTTCATAGATTCTGTTACAGAGTCTTTGGTGTCAGGAATGAGTGGATCTATCTAAAGACACAGTATGTATATATAGTGTCTGAACGTAATAAGCATTAAGTAAAAACATGTTGGCTGAACGACTAAATAAAAAATTATGTGAGTTTTTATAGCAGAAGGAGAAATAATAGGGACCTTTATGAAGCTCTAAATATACTATCTTAAAATACTCCCTGATAACAAGAGACCCTTGTAGAATAAAGCTAGCTTTTGAATGAATTGGAAACTTCCATGTCAGCTTCATTGATGTTTACTGTTATAGCAAACTGAAAAAGGAGACAGGCTTTCATTATTGTAGTTGTCTTTATATGAATGTCTAGGGTCTAGTGAACAGGACTTCTTCAGTGATATACTCAGTGTATATTGTCCTGCTTTATTCTATTCATTCCAAATTAACTGGCATTGTCAGACATTGGCACACATATAGTTTCAAAATGAAGAGCTTTAAGAAATGTTGTGTCACTTAATAGTTGGGGTCTCAATGTCTAAAGATCAACTGGTGATCTAGACATCCCATTGGCTCCTACCAGTATTCCCAGAACTTTGGAGGTAGAGGCAAAATCACAACTTCAAAATCAGCTTGGGAGTGCATAGTAGAGCTTGACCACAATAAACATACAAACAAAAAGAAGAAGAGATTTGATAACTCTTACATGTATAACACATCTGTTTCTCTATTACTAGTTAACAAGTATAAGCACTGAGATACTATTTAATATCTCTAATTTATGTTTATAACACATCTGTAAATGGATTGAAGGTAGTAATAGTGACTAGGATTACAAGTCTGGGAGACAGAGAATAAAGTGTGTCAGTATTTGATTTTAGGTTTCATCTTTAAGAAGATACCCATGAATTCCAGACTTTAACTAAATGACTCCTTCCCTGACCACAAGTGACCAGTGTCATGATCACCTCTTTTCCACTTCTTTTACTTTTACAAAATAAAAGTCTCCTCTGGCTGATCATTAAGCTATTCAGTCCCCAAACACTTTCAGTTGGCTTTTGAATTAAGACTGTTACTCAGCATTAAAAGGCAATTTCAGGCTACAGTGAAGACAAATTGCTTGAGAAAAGAGGTCTGGTTTCATGTATACATACATTTCCTGTCCCCATGGCTGATGAGCAGCATCTCATTTAAAATTCAATTTGAGGAATTATGGTGATTCTGAATGAGAGAAGCATTAATGAAATGGGCCACAATGTGGCAATTGTCTATTTCAAACGAGTTTGGAAAAAACTGTAAATAAAAGGGGTCTGTTTGCAGACCTCTGCTGGATAAAATTCCTATGAGAAAAGGTAAAAATGGGACAAGAATTAAGGCACATTGTTTTACTTGCTTTTCTGTTGTGATAAGTGTCATGAGACACAGCAACTTGTAGAGGTAAAGAATTATTTTATTTTACAGGTGATAGTGCAACAACTAGGGAAAATCAAGACATAAACTCAAGTGAGGAACTTGAAGTAAAAAGCATGGAAAAACAGTGCTCACCGGATATTTTAGCAGACTCACTTTCTTTACCTTTCTGGTATAGCTCCAGCCCACCTGCTTAGGGATGATACTGGTTATAGTGGTCTTGGCTTTTCCATATCAATTAGCCGTCAAAGCAATGTCTGACAGACTTGTACACAGTCCAATATGATAGCAATAATTCTTGAGTTGGGCTTCCTTAGAGGTATGTCAATGACAACCAAGACTAACCGTCACATCATACAACAGATTCTACCTAATACTGGGATGCCCTGACACAGAAACTTACAGAAAGAAAAGAAAGGAAGTATGTCTCAAAAGAGAAGCTGTAGAAACTGCCTTTCCTTTATCCTTTACTGAGCTTTACTCTAAAAGGTACAGTCATGCTCAAAAGAATTACAACACCCCACACCAAAACATGCCTTAGGCTCCAGTTCTCCATTCTCTGTATTACTCAGGATTCTGAACACATAAAAACAATTCCCTTCAGACATTTTTATTTGAAGCTGCTACTAAACTTCAGCCCTGACATTTGGTTCTTCTCAGGAGGGTCAATTAAAGAAATATTACCAACATTCTTTTTCTTTATCTTTCAGATTATATAAAGCTAATCCACCTGCATAGTAAAATAATAGATGAACCATCTCTTTTCTGGCAGGAGCTCAGAAGGAAGAAAGCATGACAGGAAAGTAGGATTCTGACAAAAAAAAAAAAAAGTAAGAGGAGACATTCAAGCTCTGGCTCTATCATAGTTTTCTATTCTTCATGCCACGTAGAACACATCAAAGGCCTTCACCCAGGAATTTAAGGATGGAGAAAGTGAAGCTAGAATCATGTAAGTAGCTTGCCCAGTAATATACAGCTTCCAAGTGAGGAAGTGATGTTACAATTCTAAACTAGACTACAATTTAAAAGTAGTATCTTGGGATAATATACTTAAATCATCAGCTAAAGACTTGGAAGATTCATTTTGCCAAAATGAACCTCAGAAGGTAGAGTAAGATCATTAGGTTAGAACTTGTATACCTGGCTCTTGATAAATCATTCTGTTTTATAAGTAAATTGGACAAGAAAAAAGTTTTTCACTGTGTCTCAAAACTGGTATTACATGATACCAGCTGGAGAGGCTGAACTCCCGTCTATAAAGGCACATATATGTACAAACAAGCACAGCTATACATCTATCAACAAGCCCTAGAAGAGTAACAAGAACTAACTGAGTCTACTCAGTACCACCATCATCATGGTCAGTGGACAAAACCTAGCTGGTAGATAAAAGATTTCAGCTAGTACAAATTTGCCAGTCTTATCTTGTCATCAAGAATTTAATAATGTCTCTAGAACAAGATACCTCAGTTCTTCTGAAACCCAGATGAAAATATTTGTCTTCCTAGTCTATCAGACAGCAAACTCTGGCACATGATCATCAGTGGACAATGTTTTCAGATGAAATACTCAACAATTCCTATTAGCAGATCTTTATCACTAGTGGGAAATGCAGATCCAATCAAGAACTTTCACAACCCATTATGAGTTTCTAAGTGCAGAGTATGGACTGAAAAAGAGTGCTTCAAGGCAAGACTATCACCCTGAGGAAGCAGTGTAAACTAATGTTTAAAGGATAAATGGGAATTAACTTTCAAAATTGGGCTTGTGGTTCAAGGCAGCATGCAAATAGTCCTGTAGTGAGCAGAAGATGACAGGATGGAGACAGTGTAGATGAAGAGAAAATGTGAAGTGGCAAAAGGGAATCTGCAGAGTAGAGTAGAACCATGGGAGAACACATAAATAATTGCAAGAGATACGTCAGAAAAGCTTCAGAAAGCCTCAAAGCAAGAGATAACATGAAAACGTGTGTGTTTTTTCAGTCTTTAAGATGTGGTTACTATGGTGCTAATTTTTGATAGAGGGTCCTCTTCATAGCTTGTACTCTGTTGTTTTTACTTACTGAATTTCCTTCACTCCATTCATCTGGATACATCTTGTTACAATTGTCTTTTTATCTCTTGGCCCCCAAAAGAAGATTTTTGTGTCTCATTTAGTCCACAAAATATTGCTAACAGCAGGAGAAATGTTTGCAACTAATTATGGTGTAGCACTAACAAAAAGGAGTTTAAGTAGAGAACAGAAGAGGCAAAAGCTTTAACTGAGCACAAGACTTCATTCTCTTATGTGTTCCCCAGATAATCACCAGGATGAGCACACTAAATTCCTTTTGCCATGTTTTAAATTCCTTATATCTTTATGTTGTTATAAGACCATTTTGTTCTTTTATGATGTTTGTCATCTATTTTCTAAAAACCTTGCATCCCCCAGACATCAATTCTCCCCTCCCCATTAATTATTAACAGGGTTAAACTCACAAGTCACTTGTTTATTGGATAATTTATGTATTTACATTTCAAATGTTATTCCCTTTTCCCATTCCCCCTCCCCCTGCTTCTATGAGGATGTTCTTCCTCCCACACTCACTCCCACCTCATTGCCCTGGGATACCCCTACAGTGTGGAATCAGGCCTTCACAGGACCAAGGTCTTTTCCTCCTACTGATGCTACACAATGCCAGCCTCTGCTACTTATGCAGCTGGACTCATGGGTCCCTTCATATGTACCCATTAGTTGATGGTTTAGTCCCTGGGAGCTCTAGGGGGTCTAGTTGATTGATATTGTTCTTTTTCCTATGTCAGCTCTTTCAGTCCTTTCTCTAACTCCTCCATTGGAGACTCCATGCTAAGTCCAATGGTTGGCCAAAAGCATACACTTCTGTATTTGTCAGGCTCTAGCAGACAGCTATAACAGGTTCCTGTCAGCAAGCATTTCTTGGCATCAGCAATAGTGCCTGGGTTTGGTGTCTGTATATGGGATGGATCCCCAGATGGGCCAGTCTCTGGATGCCCTTTCCTTCAGTCTCTGCTCCATTCTTTGTCCCCCATATTTCTTTAGACAGGAACCCTTCTGGGTAAGAATTTGGAGATGAGTGGGTGACCCTATCCCCCAACCGGAAGCCTTGCCTAACCTCTGGATATGATTACTAATCTGAGTCTCTCTTACATATACCAAGCCAGAGTGACTAGAATAAGGCATGGAAAACTGCTTTTCATAGCCTCACATGGAAAGATGTTTTTCTCTAAGCACGGGGCAAGTCCCTAAAATGTATCATTCTTCAACCTAGACAAGCAGTTTATACTACTACCCTTTCTTAAGGTAGCAAAAATGTCTTTCCTTTCTATGTGTCAGGGTCATTTTTCTTCTGTTTCAGACATCTGCTACATCAGCACCAAAATGCAAGATATATGAAGGAAGTTTAAGAAAAAATGGATGGAAGGAGTTGTATGTCAAAGACAAGAAAAGTAATGATTGCCATCTATTAGGAGAGAGCCTATAGCTAACATCCTTGAAATGAAATGGATTGAACTCTTCTATGAATGATTTTAAATGATGTAGGAAATATGTACATGGAGAAGGCACTGAGAAGTGGCAGGATGGCAATAACGGATGCGAGTGGAAGGCAGAAAAAGAGAATGAGAACATAGGTAATCCAAGATCAGCAGACAAATCTGCCAAAACAATCTAATTTCACTCATTTACTAACTTCATTGGTGTGTTTGATTATTTGAAGAAACAGGCTGCACCTATTTTAAGAACAGTTGTTTTGTTCTAACCAATTCCCTTTCCTTGAAAAGAACTACAGAAAAGCCATAGTTTTCTAGATTGTGCCTTCAGTAGAGACTTTGCACACACAAACTGACACTCTCTTTGCTGTTTCTTGAGTCCTTAAAAAATGTGGGAACCAGAAAGATGTTGGATTTAAGAATCTCCAGATAAATCCGTTAAAGAAGAAATGCTTCTCTCCCTGGGCACAACTTCCATTTGAGGAGTAGTTTCCTCAGCCTTAGAATTATTTTGTTCATTGTCTGGCCTAGAATCCCAGCAGAACTAGAACACAATCAACTAAGCAGCAGTTCAACCTTGATGTTTATTAAAATTATACCTTACTTTTTTCTTAACATTCATCTCCAAGTCTCAAACTCTTCTGCCGTGAGTTGAGAAAAATTCTAATTTCTCACAGGTTTCCTGTGATAAATAAATAAGATAAAAGCCCAAGAGCCTCTACTTGAGGCTGACATCCACCCAACAAATAACTACTGTTACATTATTACTGGTTTTCTTTGTTCTAGACACAGCCTCTTACTCTATAAAAAATTGAACTATTTCAAGCCCTAAGTCTTCTTGCTTTAGCCTTCCTAAAGCTGGGATTATAGGTACCTATGACCATGTCTAATTTGTTACATGTCTGAATGAATAGATGAAGTGCTATAATTTAGGCACAATGACATCAAAGATGAGTGACCTTTGGTAGTTACCCCAAAGCAGATCAAGACCTTCAGCAAGTGGCTTCCTTAGAACTTTAAGAGCCCTTAGAATGATTACTTCAGGTGTTTACCAGCCAAGATGTCAATTCTGTTTCACTGACTGACAAGTGAAATGATAGTATTCTTTTATAAAAATAATAAGAGATAAAATGATTAGTGTATGTGTTATTATGTTATAATATAAATATAAATTATCTGGAATATAAAAATATATGCCTAATTATATACTGTATTATTTATTAATTAATGAGCTTTAAATCAAGTTACATAGTCTCATTTAGCCTGTTTTCATATACTTAAAATTAAAATAACAATATATACAACTTATCCTATTAAGATTTTTCTTATTTTTATTTGTAGGGTAGGGATGTTCTCTATCATCTATCTGTCTATCTATCTATCTATCTACCTAATCTATCAATGTGTATGTGGTGAGGGTGGTAGTGTGTGTGTGTGTGTGTGTGTGTGTGATGTGTTATGTTTGGTGTGGTATTTGTGTGTAGAAGGAGCCTGGTGTTTGGTGTGTACATGTGTGTATATGTGTGTCTCTGTGTGTATTTGCTTGAGTGTTTGTGTATGTCACATGAAGGCAGATTCCTATAGAGACCAAAATAAGGGTGTCAGGTATGCTGGAGCTATAGTTAAAGCATGGATTCACTGGAAGATAAGAAGATGTGTTTAATCATTGAAACATCTATCTCTCTAGTCCCATTAGTCATGATTTTTATATTAAACTCTTGATGATGTCAATATTCTTTACAACAAGATATCCTTGTTGTTAGACTTCGATGGGTAGCTTGGAACAGACAAAACCATACCAACCGGTTCCAAAGGGGAGGGGGTCTATTGAGAGAGAGAGAGAGAGAGAGAGAGAGAGAGAGAGAGAGAGAGAGAGAAAGAGAGCAGAGAGGAAAAGAGAAGTATAGGAGTAGAGGCTGGCCATGACCACGTGGAGAGAGGGGGAAGGGAAGGGGGGAAGGGAGAGGGGACAGCAAACCTGAGGGCTGGGGTCAAGGGACCAAGAGAGGAGTAAGAGAGTGAGAAGGGGGCAGGCGGCCTCTTTTATAGTGGGCAGGGCTACCTGCCTGTTGCCAGGTAACTGTGGGGAGGAGCATACCTGGCTATTGCCAGGTAACTGTGGAGGTGGAGTTTAGACAGAGTACTAACACTTGTATTTGTTATAGATTTTAGATGACAGGAGATGATGCATTTACATAAATAACAAACATAATTTTGGAATAATTTCTGATGAAAATATTTGCAAAATAAAAATCTTCAATGAGTTGTATTTGGTTAAAAAATTATCTCTCACAGCCATAACACTGGGGCAGACAGATTTTTTCAGGCTAATATAAAATGTCACATATTTTGCTTTCATTCTTGCTTCTCCCTCATGGTATGTTTGCTTCTTCTGATTGCTAATAGTTTCTATAGCAACTACATAAGCTCATTAAATCAGTAACTCAAGTTAACATCTAAAACTAACCACACAAGTTGCAGATAGCTTCAGGGCATGCATCAGCTTAAAGAAGCTTTGTGATAGCTATTTTCATTATTACTCAGGGGATTTGCATTTTTGCTAATTTCAGATCCTTTGTTGTACTTAGAGAGTTGAGAGTGCCCATAATCTGAGAATTTCCCCAGAAAATTGAGCTATAGAGAATACTAACTAATAAGAGGTAGTAAAACTAAGCAGCCTTCTAGAGAAGCTTCATTCATTCCTTAATTCACTGAATAGTTCATTCCTTCCATTTATTGCATGCCTTTTACATTCAGAGAACCCATAGGAAAATTAATAAAACACAGACATTTACCTCATCAAAATACAAGTTAGTCTAAAAATGGGTAGAGAACTTTTACGATAAATTAGAATTTTATTATTTTCTATGTGAATCATTATGTTTCATCAAAATTTGTAAGTAGCATAAGACTTGAAGGAAAAGTGCCTTGAGATTTGGAGTTCAAAGATGGAAATATGTTTCTAGTTTGGGAGAACAAGAATTATCTAATGACTAGTTGAAATGGTAACTGAATCATCAAAAATGTGTAGATGTTAGATTCAAGGCGGGAAGCAGGAGATGGCAACATGAGGTTAAAATGATCAAAAGTACAGAAGTATCTCCTTAGGGCATACAGAACAGGGAACAATGTGTTCAGTCTAATGAGTCAGATATGAAGAAAGTCACAGGAAATAATTGCCCTAAAATAAATATAGCTTGAAAGCAGAAGTCAATAAGAACTTCAGGATCT
The DNA here is from genome assembly GCF_004785775.1 of Grammomys surdaster. NCBI lineage: Eukaryota > Metazoa > Chordata > Mammalia > Rodentia > Muridae > Grammomys > Grammomys surdaster. The sequence goes on along the minus strand of NW_021604618.1, from coordinate 11,738,850 downwards.
CATGTGGACAATAAAATCCACAAAATGACTATGATCAGGTGTGGGAGTAAGGTTGTCACTCTATTTGGATCATTACTGATAGACAAAGAAAAAACAAGCTGGAGTACAGGAGAGTAGTTAAGAAGTGCTGAGGAGAAAAGAGGAATCCCTACACGTTTGTGAAGAAAATAATTTAAGACATGTCTCAAAGTGCAAAAGACGGAAGTTTGCAGAATTATCCTGAGACCCCACTGAAGGCAGAGGGAGCCACTGTATCACTCAGTCTCACAATCATTCTTTCACATGAAGTTATCTATTGTCAAATCATTCTGTTCTCTACTTGTCTGTCATCAAAACATTTCTCTCAAAATAATTGTTCCTTCGTCATCTTTCACCCCAAGGAACAAGTGCATGAATCATCATCCTTTCTATTTTACAGCAAGAATGGAGGAGGTTTGAGAAGTTCTGAGCATCAATTGTCATTAAAAGTTCTGGTAAGGAACTAAGATAAGGGCAAGGAAAGGAATTCTGAAAACAGTATGGTGTAATAAAGTTCTTAATAAATGATAGGCACCTAATATAAATACACTTTCAGTCAATCAATCAATAAACGAGTGAGTGAGTAAGTAAATTAATGAGATAAAGTCATAAGTTCCTGAGTTAATAAAGAGTAAATTATTAAAACAAAGTTCCAAAACTAATTCAAATGTCTCAATCATTTATAGACAAAATTTAAGATGTACAACAGCGTTGAAGGAAAATCAATTTCTTCAACAAACTTAAAGTTATGTGTGTATTATATTGAGAAATTCATTGAAATATATCCAGCAAAACTTATCAATATACTAGGTTTCATGAAAACAGAGATACAAGTACCTTGGCCTTGAAAATATTTTAATCTGAAAATATAAGATATTAAATAATTTTTATTAACTGTGATAAAATTTAACAGTAGAGTATAATATAATTTCTGAAAAAGATAGATATTTAATTTTATTTCTGTTCACTCTTTAATTTGTCACATCCTTTGTCAACCAGAACAATGAGGATCATGCTGTCAAACTATTCCATGGGGCTCTTGTAAACTTTCATATGAATTAATAAATTTAGAAGACACAGTATGAGATGCATTATTAATATTCACTAGACATTTATGGCTTAACATTTCAAATAAGCTCCCTAGCAAAGCCACACAGAACCAAGGCTGCTTACAAAAAGCAGTTTCTCAGAGGAAGAAGAAGTCAAAAGAAGGTGATGGGAATGGCCATGTTCAAAATAATATATATATATATATATATATGAAATATCTTAAAACCTATTAACTAAAAATAAATACAGTTAATGAAATCAGTTCATCAAATGACCAGAAACTCCTCTCCAATTATAGCAGTGCAAATGACTGATTTTAAGGAGACAGATTTTAAAGTGTGCCCAAATTTCAGATAATTTTCACTGAGAGATAGAGATAATTTGCTTAAAATTCCAGTCAACATGAAAGATAAAAACTAAAAGATCAACCTCTGAAATCCCATTTATACAATATGATTTATACCAAAAGGGTTCTAAGAGAATTCCTCCTGCTGCCTCTAGCCAGCTGACAATGATCACTTTCTGATGATGTTCAAAGGAAAGGAATTATGTACTTTTCATTCCATCCCCAGGTTGCATTCCTATTTCAACTTAATGTAGAAAACTTCAATTTACCAGCGTGAGTAGTCATAGACCTTTTAAATAGGTAGCCTTGGCAGATAATACCAACTTAGATAAGGGCAAGTGAATCATAGACAGAGTCATAGTGACCTATCCCCTGAACCCTCACCGAGCCAATACCCTGTTCTGAAAGATATCTGTATTCCCCTGAACACCCATGCTCCAGTGTCATCCCCTTCCCCACGTCCTGCCTTTTTGTGTTTATAACCCCTGTGTGAATGTGAATGAGTATAAATTACAATTTGAAAAAAAATAAATTTCATATATATATATATGTATAACTTCTCTGGGATTGTGTGTATAAGCCCTTCATCATGAAATGCTTTGCAAATAAGACTGCTTGTCTGTTGAATGAAATTTGTCATTTAGCATTGATAGGCTAGGGTAGAGCTGAATACAGTGCAGAGACTATTGAAGGACAGAGCCAGGTAGTTTGGAACTACATCATCGCTGCAGGATATTTCACTATGTACTCATGTCTCAAATCCTACTTTTCTCCCACCATATGTTGGTTAACTAGACCATATATTCCTCAGATTTATAATCCACTGTGTTGAAAAGTAACAATGAACCAAAGTGCTAACAGGAAGGACAACTTGCTTTCTTACTACTGAGTAGCACCCAGAGTAAGCATGTTAAATCAGGAAACACACACAGCTACCTTCTCAGATATGAAGGGTATTTGAAAATTGAAGAAATCTAGTTAAACATCCTTTCTGTTGGACACTTTTGCCCAGCAATTTACGTTTCATGGCTGAAGAAGTAGACAGTGAGGAAAATAAAGGTGCTGTGTCCAGAAATAAAAGCTTACACAGCAGCAAGATGTAAGTACATGCTGTTACCAGCAGCTCCATAGGCTAAGGCTAGAGGCTCTTTAAATGTTTTCTTTTACCCTCCATCAAATAGCACTTAGTAGCTGTTCAATAAATTCATGAGGCATGAATTAACAACTTTCATTAAAAGTAAGGATATGAATATAAAAGGTAGTCAAGTATGGCTAAAACCCTGATTTTCCTTGCACCAATAACAATGAACTTTTCAAATGTTTCCCAGGTTTCATATGGCTTCCCCTCCATGAAAATATTATTTTAATAATAGGATATGTTGACTAGATTGATTTAATTATCTCATGGGACTTGAAAGGTGATTTAGTAAATCAGAACTTCCTGCTCTAGCAGAACACCAAGGTACATTTTCCAGGACACACATGGTTAAGCTCATAATCATCCATTGATCCGGTTCCAGGAGGTCTGATACCCTCTTCTAAACTCCATGTTACCAGACATACATAAAATTACCATATATAAATGCAAGCAAAACCACTTATGCATGTTGAGGTTTGGTCTGCTGCTATGTATTGTAATTCTACATTCTTGTCCTAGTTGTTTCAGGGACAAGAGAGCCCTCATATAAACAAAATGAGGCTATGTGACCTTGTTGCTTAATTTAAAACTATTGGTTGAATAAAGACGCCAACATCTTATAGCTGGGCAGAAGAGAGCTAGTTGGGGTCAGCTCCTGGGGTTAGGGGTCTGAGGCAAGGTATGAGTAGAAGAAAGAGAGAGAGTTGGAGAGAGGATAAGATGCCATGGGGTAGGTGAGTCATGAAAACATGGTCATGAGGGCTGGCCAATTGGAGTTAAGAGCTGCCCAAATGGAACATGGCAAGTTATAACTCAGGGTTATTGATGAGACAGTTGGTTTTAATAGCTTAGAGGGTAAATATTTGCCCAGCTCTAGTACATTAAAGACTTATTATAAATATAAAAGTTTTGTGGTTTTTATTTAGCAACTGAATGATCTAAGGTGGTTAGAAATGCCAAATTGAAATTAAATATTTAATGCAATGCATACACATAAAATGCATAAAATAAATCAACAAAACTTTAATGAAAAAGTAGAACTAAAATAAAATACAGTCCAGCAAATATGGCTAACCCAGAAAAATGCTTACACACAAACATGAGAACCTGAGTTTAGATCTTCCACAACCATGTAAAAAGCCAGGCCATAAACCCATAATCTCTGTGCTGAAAGAGTTGAAACTTTGGGAGCTCTTGAACTCATTAACCAGCCAATCTTGATGAACCAGGGAGTTCCAGATTCAGAATAAGACAGACAGTGACTGAAGACACATCTATTATCAATCTCTGGCCTCCAGGAACATGTACTCACATGTGAACACATTTGCACATATACTATATACACAAAAATGAATAAAATGTATGTATTATTTATGATAATTAAAAAGCAAAAGCTGTAATTTTTTACAGCATTAAAAATTTACATAAATAAAAATTTTGTATTGTATACTACAAAACTCTACTTATAACAAATCTTGGCACTTAAGGAGTATAGGAATATTTAATATCTTCATTTTTATTATCATTTTTGACTTTGGAATTTGAAGTTAGTAAACCAAAAGTTAAAAAATTAGATGGACTAGATATGAACTTGTCATCTTTTTCCTACATATGTGTGAGCATAAGGGACCTAGACATCAGTTCTGAACTGCAGTCTCCTCATGTGGAAACTGAGAATGACAATGAAATTCTCTAATGAAGGTAACAAAGTATGATTGAGCATGTGTCTTAATTAGAATACAATGAAATGCTATAACCAAATCAAGGTGAGAAGGAAAGGGTTTATTGGGTTTATATTTCCACATTGTAGTCCATCACTGAAGGAAACCATGATATGAACTCAATCAGGACAAAAACCTGTAGGCAAGGTCTGCTGCAGAGGTTGTTTGGAGCCATGCTGTTTACTGACTTGTTACTCCTGGCTTCCTCAGCCTGCTTTCTTATAGAATCCAGGGCCACCTGCCCATAAATTGTACCACCCAACATGAGCTAGGCCCTCTCACCCACCAAGTTAATTAAGAAAATGTTCTTCAGGCTAACCCTCAGCCTTGTCTTATGGAAGCATTTTCTCAGTTGGGGTTTCCTCCTCTCAGATTATAGCATATGGTTATAGTATATGTCAAGTTGATATAAATCTAGAGACAGAGAGTTCACATCTGTGACCTTAACTCTAATCTTTGTACACAAAGAACTGAATGTGTGTGCCTTTCCTTTAATAGTTTCATAATTATCTTTTTCCCTCACAACATTCTTGAAAATGACTTTCATAATGTCTATTTTATTGACGAGGAGCCTGAAGGTAGAAAAGGAGCAAGAATGACTCGAGCATTTGTTCTTGGCTTTTAAGGGCTGGATCCAGAATGATGGTTCAGAAAGGTGTCTATGGTTTGAGTTCTACTTAGACAAAGCTGGTGTCTATGGAATAGCATCATCCCGCAGTATCACTTATGGGTCTGCTCGCACAACACTTCAGATAATATTAGTGATATTTTTGTAAGAGTTTCTAGAGGCAGAGTACCTTAAATGAACGCTTTAAAAATGTTCATCTTGGTACTTAGATAAAAATGATACAGGTGGATGGTGTCTATGTCTCAACTTACTAATTTCTGTCTCTAGTTGTAGTTTTACATATACATTAGTACATCAAAGAAATGCTACACAACATACTTAAAACATCAAATCAAACTATATTTAATCCCACATATCTTGAAGCATTGGAACACCGAATACCGATTAACAGCCTACAGAAATCATTTTTGGAAACACTGCTTTCTTTGCTGGTGAGAGTTATAGATACATCAGCAAACTGCTGAAACAAAAAGGTTTACTTTTTCCTCCAAGTTTTACAATGGCATAGGAAACTTAAACTATCTACATGAGTTATCATTGACATTATCAAATGTCATGATTCTTTAAATGAAAGAAAGATTAAGAATTCAAATGAAATAACTGCCTATCCTCAGAGAGTCCTGGTTATGCTTCTCATTTTAGAGGTAACTGTGTACCTTACTTACTAGGTTAATGTAGGATAAAATGTTACTTATATTATTTGATAACTATTTCACTTTGGATAAGTGTATGATCCCTATAAACGTTTACTACTCAATTGTGAAGCCATCCTAAAATGGAATACATTTCAGAGTTGTTATCAAGCTGAATGTAAAGTAGGGCTGATGTCACTTGCTAAGTAAGGAATTGTAAGGATAATGACAGTATAGGATAGGTGCCAATAAGCAATGAATACAGTAAATAGCCAACATACTTCAGCTAGGAATATAACCACTAATGGTTGTATATTGCATTAACAATAACCCAGAGTTAACAAAAGATCAACCCATAAGTCAGAGTTGCTGCCTATTATCTTATTCATCCACTCACTGTTTCTCTTTCATTTACTAAACATTGCTACCTGCATCTGTTTGTTATTGGAAAATTTGGACTGTCTTTTGAGATTGATGGAAGCCTTTCTGTTAGCCTCATGTGAGCTCAGTATGGGTGTTAGATTTCCAGGAACCTTGCCTGCCACAAAAGCTGTTTTGGGGCTCTTGTCTAGTGAATCAATAGAATGAAATTTATAGACTACCAAGCATTAGCTTTATAAAGAAATGCACTGTGGATTCTTAAGTGGAAGCTTAGGAGAGCGTGAAGAGCTCCTACTATCAGGAGTAAGTCCCAGGAAATAGGGTATCATCAAGTGCTAGTCTTGGGAACTCTTAAAGAACTTATGACAGAAATTGGGCTTGAGGCATTAAAGGGGACGCTGTTAGATAGTCAACAGAGTTGTCAAGCCATGAGGTGTCCATGTGTTTCCCTTCACTTTTACTCATGTCTTTGAGAACAGCTTCTATATAAAAGGACAGGGAGATAACAAGGAACCAGAAACTAGAACTTTCTCCTGGGGTTCCTGGCCTCCAGTAAGAACAGTCTTAGAACTGACCATACCTGACCAGTTTCTATATCCTGTCCTAAGTATATTGGGAGAAACATGTGCATAAATAAATATTATACATGCCTAGTACTCAAAGAGCATGCCATTCAAAAAACAAGTCAAGTGATGTTCAAAATAGAAATAGGTGATGGGGAAAAGAGAGCGGTGGTACAGATACTCAGTAAGAATTATAGAAGATAAGAAATTATGCAATCTCACAGAAAGAAAATTACCTTGAGGTACCTCAAAGGAAACAATATTTGAAGTTGACTTAAGAAGGATGGGAGAAATTAAGAAGGAAGATAAGTAAAATTATTTTAAAGTTATTATTACTTTCAGAGTCCATGAATATTCCTGGAAATTGGAAAATTGAGACTTTGAGTTGTAAACCTTGATTTGTCCTTATACCCACAGATAAGTCTAGCCTCACACCTCATCAAGAAAACTTATCTTTTCAACAAACAAATTTGTAACCGGGGGACTGACAGTGACTTATTTCTACCTTTATTCTTTTTAGCAAGCAATCAATGATGAAATATTGTGTGTCAAGTACATTTCATAGTGTCAGTGTGACTTCAGAAACAAAGAAAACTGCCTACTCTGAGCATGAGGTTGAAACATTCATGAAGAAGTAGAAATAGATAGTCTGAATTTTGTTGTGAGGACTAAATAAGAATTTGGACACAAAGCATACAATAAACTGCCTGACATGATTAATAATGTCATTTTACCAAAACCAATGTTGTGAAAAGGAAGTTTTGACCAGGACATAGTGGCACATGTCTTTAGGTCTAGAGCTTATGAGACAGATATCTCTGAGTTTGAGGCCAGTCTGTTCTATATATTGAGTTCATAACTAGTCAGAACTACATAAGAAACCCTCCCTCAAAAAAAAAAGAATCATTAACTTGGAAACATGTCTGATGGAGAAGAACATTTATTTTCCACTAGCAACAGTATGAAATGCAGTAATTAGCAAACAGTTAGTAAAAAGAAAATAACCTAATAATTCTGAGATCATCTCTAACTATTAAGAAAACATGTCATGTAGAAACTGGTAGAAAGTGGGAAAGTAACGGAATCCTGAGCAGTAAACTAAAACTGAAGTTTTTGCAGCACATGTTAGCTCAATTCAATAGGGAAGAGTATCCCTGGGACCACTTTCACATAAAGCAATTGTGATGGAGAGGTCTATTTATTTATTTTTGTCAACCTCTTATATGCTCAGTTTACCTGAGAAGAGGGAGCCCCAATCTAGAAAACAACTCTTCCTGCCTCAAATTATTTTTTCTGTTCTAGCCTAATGCCAGATTGCTGCATGAAGTCCACTTCCCTGTCCTTGTCCTTGGCCAATGTCATATTCCTGCCAAGCAGCCCATTACCTTAATACTTGCAGGTAATTAAAATGGTATAAAAGCAAAAAGGAGGAGGGGGATGGGATGGGGGGTTCTAGGGAGGGGAAATGGGGAAAGGGGATGACATCTGAAATGTAAATAAATAAAATATTCAATTAAAAAAAGAAAAAAGAAATGGAAAATAACTCTTACAAACTGGCCAATAGGCAAACCTGTGGGGCATTTTCTTGACTGGTGATTGATGTGGGAAAACCCAGCACACTGTGTCAAATGTCATCCCAGACAGATAGACCTGGTTTATATGAGAAAACAGGATGAGCAAGTCATACAGAGTAGGCAGGTAAGCAGCATTCCTCCATGGTCACTGCTTTAGTTCCTGTCTCTAGATTCACATATTAAAAAAAAATTAATATCTGTTTTTTTTCCCAGCCACAGTTTTCAGAATCGCAACTCTGAGACAGATTAGTTATTGTTAAATGGCTAGACCACAAGCTTTGGCTCATTCCGTGACTAGCACTTAACTTATTTAATCATTTAAAGTATTCTATGTCTTCCACAAGTTTATCTACCTCTCTTCAGTCCCAGCCCACTTCCTTCTTCACATCTCCTCAGCATCTCCCTGAGTTCATCTACCTGCTGGTTTACATCTGTCATCTCTTGAGTAGATATCCCATCTTGTCTCTTGTGGGACTCCCCTGTCTGTTATGTCTTACTATTTCCTAGAACCCTCTCTTTTCCTGCCCATGGCCCACCTCCTATTTCTTGATTCTGCTCATTGGCCATTAGGTTTTTAATTGACAGATGTTTCTTATACAAGATTCTCTCTATATTCACATCTTCAGTTCCTGCCCCAACTTCCCTTTATGAAGGACTGCAAGCTGCAAGATGAAATAAATGATTTCCTTCCTCCATTGTTTTGGTCAAGGTTTCTATGACAGCAATAGAAATCAAACTAGGACAGTAATGCTATATAAAAGTGCATTTGTAGGAGGATTTAATCTTTGTTTTGTAGAACAATTTAATTTCTATAGAGCATACACTTTTCCCTAAAAGTGAAAGCTGAAATAAGTAAAATATATGTACATCAAAACTGTTGGTTTCATTAGAAACAACAGTTTCTTGGTAAACACAATCTGCCTTTATTCACCTGTATCTACTATAGAGCTGGCATCTAGTGGGTGGCAGGGCTGGTGTTTCTGGCAGGCCGATTATAGCTGCACTGTGCATGTAGCCTCAGGCTGAGAAACATGGCAAACATGGTGGCTGGGCTAGGCAGAGCCTCTGCAGCTTAGATAGTCAGGTTAACCAGAGGCTGATTTAAATAATTACTACAACAGTCTTCTGGTATTTGACTCTCTGTCTTCTTTCTTCTTTCTTCTCTTCACCCTCAAAGAATTGTTCCAGAGCCAGCTTTAAGGTACATAAAGGCAATATAAGCAGCCTACTTTGGTAATTGTGATAACCAGCAAATAAGTCTCATACTTTCCATCATGACCTGTTATTGCTTCCCTAGGGAATAAAGCTCTCTTGTTTTTAGTTATGTCCATCTTATATTTAAGTTGTTTCTATCTTAGGTCATTGTTTGAGTATTTTTATCATATTTCTCTCTAAATCTGTGATTCCTTCTTGCCATTTTTTTCTGTTCTCATGGGGATGATGGTGAGAAAAGTAATCTTTTGTGGCAGATATTTGTTATGTCCATTAGGTACATATTTTGAGTTCATCTTCACAGAAAGAAGTCAAGGTAGGCATTTTTACTAGTGTTTCTTGCACAGAAGTTTGTACATATGATTTTGAGATACAGAGTGTTAACCTCAACAGCATTATTTGAAAGCATAGGGACACATGAAGGCAAACCTGAAAAAGAGTCTAAAATGAGAGAAGGTCATTGGGTTCCCATATTTTAAAATTCAGAAATTACTATAAAACTACTTATCTTCATACCTCATTGTGTATAGAATCCTAGGGGTGAGATTGAAGAGTAGAAGAAAACAAGGAACAAAGACTCATTTTCAGAAACCCGAAGTTATTCTTAATCTTCCAAGTAGGAGAACCTCACAAAATGTTAATGCTACAATTGGAATGACATCTGTGAGATTTCTGGTGGAGTTCAATATATTTTGCATGTGAGAAAATGTGGGGGCTAGTGTAGGCTTAGAGTTTTCAAAACCTACTTTAATAAGGATAGTCAAACACTTTGACCTCTCTTTCTAGCCCACCATTCAAAGGTAGTGGAGAGAAGATGGTAAATAGGACAAGGGGATGTGGACCTGTTTAGTGATTCTTAAAGTCAATTCCAATCTCCATTGTCAGGATACCAGCAGTCTACTTCAGTAGTATCAGAACACCAACAGTTCAGTTCAAAGAGTTTAACCAATCATGAATCAGCAACACTGGCAGGATCCAACATAAACAGCTGGGTGTCAGCTGAATCAGCACTTGTCAGCTGGAGCAACAAGAATCAGCTGAAATTCAAGGAGAAATTGTCTGCCATGCCTCTTTCAATGAAGAGAAGATCATCAAAGATGCAAGACTAACTAAGCATTTCAAGGTTAGCAATGTATCCAGGTGCATAGTCACTGTCTGTTGGGTGCTATTTATACTATCTCCAAACATCACATGTCCTCTCAAGGGCTTTGCTTCAACAAAATATCACAAGTCTACATCAGAAAAATATCACATGAGTCTGCATCACATGACACAAGAGAAATTTCCACTTCTGGCTAGTATGATAGTTCAGAGAATAAAGTACTTGTTGAACATTTAGGTCTCCAGCCCCCACGAAAAAAGCCAGGTGGGGTGGCATTTGTCTGTAACAGTAATATGAGGAGGAGTAATGTGCAGAGAAAAGTTGATACCAGGGCATTCTATCCAATATTTGTAGATGAAATACTGAATTCCCATTTCAGTGAGAGACCTTGTATCAGAAACCTAAGATAAATACTCATAGAGAAAGATATTCAGAATCAACCTGTAGAATTATCTACATGGGCAAAGGTATGTACATATTCACACACATGTGAATACACATCCACTTGTGCAGCCCGCCTCATGCATACGAGAAAAATATTAGTAGTTTGGAGCTTCAGATGACAAGTATATTAGTAAGTATGTATAATAAACTGGAAAATAAAGATAAATTCTGTCATTCCTGTTATGCAAACTGCTTTGCAACCTAAATACCACACTTTCCCAATATATGTGGGAATTCATAGATAATTGATATACCACAGAATGCAGTGAAATTGACTTTCGTCTACCTCTCATTCATTTGAAATGGAGCAATGATAACATTAATTTTATCTTCTTTCCAGGAGATATTCAGATAATTATTAAGACATTCAAATATGTGAGGAAAACTGAATAAAATTACTGTTTTATGCTTTCTCTATAACTTACAATATAAGTTTACACTCAAAAAATTATCCACTTTTGTCAAACGTCTTGGCTACAATTCCTCAGAAATATCAAAATCAGTTATAGTGAAAATTAGTAAGGGGCTTAATAACTGGATCTGATGGTGAAAGAGGGATCATTAAAAAATGGAGGAACAGTAAGAAGAAAAATAAGGAAATTAAAAGAAAAGCATGATTATCCTGAACTTTATGGCTATATCCACCTATAAGTAAGTACAACCATTTCTGTCTTTCTGGGTTACCTCACTCAGGACTATATTTCATCCATTTGCCTGCAAATTTCATGATGTCTTTGATTTTAATAGCTGAGTAGTATTCCATTGTGTAAATGAATCATTTTTCCTTTATCCTTTCTTCAGTAGAGGCTCATCCGGGTTGTTTCAACTTTCAGGCTATTATGAATAAATCTGCTATGAACATTGATGAGAAAGTGTCATTATGGTATGATGGAACATCTTTTGGGTATATGTACAGGAGTGGTATATGTGGGTCTTAATGTAGAACTAATAATCATGCTACAATCCAAAGATGTAAAGAAGCTAAGTAACAAGGGGGGGCCTAAGAGAAGACACTTGAATCTTGCTCAGAAGGGGAAAGAGAATAGACATCAGAAATGAGTGGAGAGAGGGAATTGGGTGGGAGAGGACATGGAGAGGGGAACTGGGGTAGGGATCAGGAATGGGGAGATTGAGGATAGCAGGTAGAAGGGCTGGGAGAGGGCTAGGAAATCAGTGGTGGCACATCTCTGGGACAAACCAGAACCTGGGTCAGGGAGGCTCCTGGGAGGATATGTGAGTGACCCTGGCTGAGACTCCTAGCAGCAGGAGAAATTGAGCCCAAATTGACCAGTGGCTATAGCCAACCAGGAATTCAGGTGGTGAATGGGGGCATCAGTCTACCCACAAAAAAATCGACCCAAAATTTGCCCTGCTTACAAGTTGTGCAGGGATAAAGATGGAGCAGAGTTTGAGAGAATGGCCAGCCAATGACTAGCCCAACTTGAAATGTATCCCATGGGAGGGGCAACTCCAGACACTATTAATGATACTCTGCTATGCTTGCATACAGGAGCCTAGCATAACCTCTCCTAGCATAGGAGAGGTTTTATCTAGTGGCTGATGGAAAGACATGAAGAGACTCACAGCCAAACATTAGAGAGAGCTGAGAGACTCTTATGGAAGAGTTAGAGGAAGGATTGAGGGAGCTAGCAGGATAAAGAACACCACAGAGCCAACTAATGTGGGCCCTTAGGGACTCAAAGAGACTGAAACACCAGCCAAAGAACATGCATGGCTGTACCTAGGTCCCCTACACATTTGTTGCAGATGTATAGCTTTGTATTCATGTAGGAACCCAACCATTGGAGCAGGGACTGTCTCTAACTCAGACTCTGTTGCCTGTCTTTGTATACCTTTTCCATAGCTGGGCTGCTTTTTCTGGCCTCATTGGTAGAGTATGTGCTTAGTCCTCCTGAGGCATGATGTGCCAGGGAAAGTTTGTACCCTTTGTACCCATGATGGAGGGCCTTCAATTCTCTGAGGAGAAGGGGAGGGGAGATGAGAAAAGTGGTATGGGAGGGTGAGACTGAGAGGAGGAATTGGGAGGTCGGCTAAGACCCAGATGTAAAGTGAATAATTAATTGATGAATAAAAAAAACAAAAGAGAGACAAATGAAATTGCAAGAATCAACTGAAACACATGAGTGAATGAAATGATCAACAATATTAGTGCACTGAAAATAAAGATTGGGATTCATTAGACCTTGATGACACAGAAGCATTCATGTTCATTTTAAATAGGTTTCTAAATACTCGAGGCCCAATATCTGCTATAGAATTCATGTAAATAAACATGGACTCTCAAATGAATATATCTATGGGTAAATAACTTACATTTATTTCAATGCTATTTAGAATAAAACCTACCAAGATTATACAGAAGCATTCTCTTCAGATGCTTTCATTCATTTACATAAGATTTCTCTAGATGTTGGACTTATTAGTTTGATGAGTCCGTCTTGCAGAGATTGGCAAGGTTACCTATTTTGAGTCTATTTACTGGTGCTACTACCAGGTCTGAGCGTCATGATAGGGGCACCCATTTGAAATTTAAACTTGTGCCTTGGACATTCTTATGTCTGTTTGCCTGGTAACATCTAGTTATATACCATGTTTCTTAAACACAGAAACAAAAAAAAATTATCCTTTTCCTCAAAATTTGACATATGTATGATAGGTATTTGGTGTGATCTTAAGTTTGTAAATCTCAACTTGATATTATCCAGGACACAGACCTCTGGGCATGTCTGTGGAGAATTATCTCAAGTTCTTTAATGAATGTGGGAAGACTAATATTATTTGAAGGCAGAGTCATTCTATGAGCAATGGAATGGAAACGGAAAAAGCTAGTATGTGTTCATGTATTTCCTGATTATGGCTGTGATGAGACCAGCTGCTTCAAGATCCTGCCTCCTTTATTTCCCTGCTAGGGTGGAATGTACCCTTGAACTCTGAATTTGAACAACACTTTCTCTCTGACGTTGCTTTTATTTGGGATTTTTGTCACAGCTTTGGGAATACAATCTGAGACATTGAGATTCAACAGTATGTCTCAAACAAAGTGAAGAATACAAGAGGAGATGATGAGCCATATGTAACTAAACAGTTCTCCAGTTCAGATAACTATGTTAAATGTCACCTAACAACACACTCTGTGTTGTCCAAGTAGAATCATGTCTAAAGCTTTACTTCTTTGTTGCTATATTCACTAGTGTCATAAATATTTGATCCCTAGTTTGGCAATCAGCTCTTTCTAACTCTAGTAACTGAACTCTTAAGTTACATGACCTAATGTTTTAGTTCCATTTCCTTGTAAAGAATAGGTTGTATATATATAAGTATTAGATATCCTAATGATTTTAGTTAAAAATAAGTTGCTGTTTTCCTTCCTGTTCCTTAGGATAGGAGTTATTTTATTTTTATTCTGATCCTAAGATGCTAGTCAATCTTTTGCTTTAACAGATTATTTGTCACTCCATTGTACGGGAACATGTCAATATTTCCTCAAATCTTCAAATGAGAAATTTGACCCAATCATATTCAGTTTGTGTCTAGGTTTCTTTAAAGTTCTGCTGGACTCACTTAGAATTCCCTTCCTAAAAGCCAAGTGTTCTTCCATAGCCTACTTCTGTAATCCTCTCATCAGCCTTATCTGAAGGAAGCTGGTAGCCTGAAAGCATTTCTACTTCTATCTTCTTTCAGTACTCTACCCTTTCACTCAGAAGTCTACCTTCATATTCTGGAACTCTTTATCTGAATGACATTAAATATCACCACATCGCTTTATTCTTTGCCAGTCAGTGGACAAAAGGGAAAGATGCCTTAACAATGATGAAAGGCTAGGAAGTAATTTCTCTAATTTGATTTGAGTGCAAGAATCTAAACTAATTATATCCCATTCTTCTTTTCAAATTGTGGTTAAGGTTTAGAGGCAGCCAGACAGGGACTTGACACTTGGCTCCACTACAGACATCTGAATATTACTTTAGGCTTCTTTAGCACGTTCACTTAGAAACAAGAGCAATATTAATGATTCAATATTCAGCTGGTTTCAAGATTCAAGTTCTGGCACAATGTGCTGGTCCATTTTTAAGAACATGGTGAATTCTTGATAAATGATAGTTTTATGAGGTGCTCTCCATGCATCCTCTACGGGACCATGTTATCTTACACAATTGTGACAAGATGAGATGAAACACTGTGGACATTTTACAGAATTCTCTAAGATGAAGTGCAGCTGGATCATCTCTGATGAGCAATTCCATTTGCCTAAAAATAGCACATCTTCTGTTTTGTGTTAGCAACCATCATTATTCCATTAGCAGATCCCCTGAAAGCCACTGACAGCTCAGCAGAACTTCTGTGCCTGTATCCTGCTCTTTGCCCCCTAAAGGACCAGAGGCTGAATCTCCTTCTACTTTGTAGTATATCACAGACTGCTTGCTTATACATCACCAATCTGCAATTATATACATATGTAAATATGCATTAGCCATCTACATCTACACACAGACACACACACACACACACACACACACACACACACACATATATATATATATATAAAATTATTTTCTTGTTGGGATGAAGTCTTAGAGACTATCATTCATCATGCTCATGTTTAAGAACATTATCATCAGTAAATTCATTCTTCTGAAGGAGTTAGTAATACAAAAAGGTGAAAAAATAATGTATATTGGTTATGAAATTCTTACTGTGGTTTCTTACTGTGAAGGGACAGGCAGAAGTCCAGGAGAACAATGAGTCAGTAAGTGAAGAACAATAACATCAACAGTATTTGGCTCTGATATCCAGGCTAACAGAAGAAAGAATTGCTTTTCTTTCCCTCTCATGATCATAAATTTGGATAAGCACAGAGATAATCCAAACCTTAATAATTGTAAGGTAAAAATAATAGTGAAAACAGAGGAATGATCACTTTCCATGATTTCATATTATGGACTAAAGTGCTTCAAATTATGTCTTTCAGGAAATCTTAGGTAAATATTGTTGCCACCCTACTTTGTAGACGAGACAACTGAGATGGTGAGCCGATAAGCGGCTGCACACCATGACCAAGTGTTTCATGTAGTAGGTGGCAAGTCTGGAAAGTCTACACTGAACAGATGATTCTAGGTGTATGGACTATGCATCCATACCACTGAAGACTTAGCAGCAAGTTTTTTCTGTAAGGAGACACAGCATTTTTTTTTTAAATGATTTCCCTACTTTGTGTCTCTATCAAATCAGACACAAAATACAAGTCAGGGATCCCATGCAAGTGAAGATGGCTGTTTTGACTTAAAGTTTATTTACAGATATATGGACAGAGTTCACCTGTCCCCAGAAAAAATGAGAAATAAAATGTATTCACAATATATGGGTAGAGTTCACCCCTCCCCAGGAAAAATCAGAAAGTATTCTTTACTTCATTCTTCAGAATGCATAGCAATATTTTATATACAAGTTAAGTCAAATAAATTTGAATGAAGTCATTGCTCCCATCCTCAGGTTCTACTTTGGCCCAGTGCTGCAGTCAGGACTCTGGAGGAAGCTGTAACATTAGCTTCTCCAATTAGAGCCAGCAGACAATTAGCTTGTGGCCAGCAGTCTTTCAGACTGGGCAAAACTGGGTCAGAATAAACATGTTTGTTTATCATTCTGTGAACCTGTCTTTAAGGGAACTAGTTGATAATTTACATTTCCATGAACAAATAAGAATGAATGAATAAATAAATAAATAAATAAATAAGCATCCTTTCCTAGTAAAATGTTTGTCTGACCTCCCAACTAGAAAGTGTCATTTCAGCCAACTTTATCTCACTCTAAGCAACTGTACTGGAACAACTGAGTCATTACCTGATCATGTTCCACATTGCTATATTGATTTTTTTTACTAAGTATTTATTACTAAGAAGGAAGTGACAAGAGTTTAGAGAGAGGGACTTTTTAGGTTCATACTTGGGTTATATTGTTTTCTGTTGGGTCTGAAGTAGGTAGAGAAGACCAGCACCCCAAAGGCCAGACCTACTGACTTCTAAGATGACAGTCTGGGCTCAGCTCAGACCTGGTAAACACTCAGCATTCCTCAGAACCCCATAAATTGGGTTACATTTTATCACAAAAAGCCATTACTCTCTTATCACTTCTACATCCCCCAGAGTCCATCTGGAAAGAGCATCCAGTTTTCCATTAACTCAAACAAACCTCCAGCAGATCCAAGCCTTAGGCTATGTCCCAAGCTGTTCCTGCTAAGTAGCTTTTCTCCCTCAGCAAGATAATCCCCTTATGGCAAGACTCTTCTGTCACTCTTACTATTCTCTCTTCCTGCTATTCTTTCCCACTTTCTCCCTACCCCTGCTACTGTCTTTGCTCTTCTTTCTTACTGTATTTTCTGCTCCTGACAGATAGCCCTGGAACTCACTAGCCAGTCCTAACCAAGGATGCTCTGGACTTTCTACATGCCTCCTCCTGTTCTCATATATTCAATAAAAACCTCCACCCTGTTCAAGATGGGTCTTCTAGGTTAGTTCTTTACTGTGTCCTCACAATCTCATCTCAGGTTTCTGTCTTGGCTTTTGCATCTAAAACTACAATGATTGTAAAACCTAGAACTTTTAGTTGAGATAAAATAAATTAACACATAAATACTGAGTTCTTAGAAAAGGATCTGATATACAACAAACATGTAATAAAGGTTATGCCCTTCTATTAAAGAGCATAAAATAGAAGTTTTTAGCCATGCCAAGTTTTTAGAAACAAATTAATAAATGTTTCACACCTAAGACAAAGGTCTTTTTTTAAGAGTACTATTCTGAATTTAAAATAGTCCCAACTCTTAAGGATCTTAAAATGTATTACCATTAAAACTTGGAAGTATTTTAAGGTTATTTAGAAAAAGTATGTGCCAATTACATTGAAACATTCTAACCAAGAGCTGAGAGAATGTTTAAGTGGTAAATCACTTGCCTTGCAAGCATGAGATCAGTGTCTACACCTAGATAAAATGCACTCATTGGTGACACAAATTTACAATCCCAATACTGAGGAGTCAGAGACAGGCAGATTCCTGGGGCTTGGTTCCAGTCACTCTTGCCTAATCAGTGAACTCTAGACCACTTAGAGATGCTGTTTCATAAACAGGGCATGATGTTCCTGGGGATGATACTCTCAGCTCACACATACAATAAACATGCATGTTCTAATGTGAACATGAACACACATGAACCATAGTTATCTTAATTCTAGTTACCTCCATTATATATCAAAGTTATTTCTTGCTCCAAAGCTTTAAGTGTAGAGTTCCTAGAGTGAGAAAAAATGTGTGAACACACCTCATAGGTAGGAGAAGAATTATAATGATGATTCTGAGCTATAGCATAAAAAAGAAAACATCTGAATGAAAACATTGGGGAACTTAAATTTAAATGTTCCTCAGGTCTCCAATGGAGCTATCATTGTATGGTATTTGTAAGGACTGTTTTTGTGATGTAAGCTAATAACTAAGGTGTTTACAATAGTGTTACATTAAATAAAAATCACAAGTAAACTAAGATTACTTAACTGAAAATTAAAATGATAGCTTCCTCATTGTATTTTTATGAACTATAAATTAGATAATGTAGTTGCCTATAGAATAAATTAAATACAGTTCCTATCATTATCCTATTATCATCTACCATTCAGTAGAATTGTCTGCAAGTATTTTATATATGCTATTGATGAAATTTGTTGTTAACGTAATATGTATTAATAAGTTATAAATATTAATTCAATGTATTTACATGTTATAAACAATGCTTCAAGAAAGGAATACATTGTGCAATGATCAAATTGTACCAACTAGCAGATCCCTCACTCTATATTTGTGGGGCTATCAGCTCGCACGTGGGCATGGGTGTGGGGTTTGTTGGGCAGAGTTGTGATTCTCATGTGTCTTCCGCCCTGAGCAGCTCAGGGAGGCGAAGTTCCAGGGAGCAGAAGCATGGAAGTGTGGAAATTTGACTGAGCTCCCTCTATGTGCAGCGCACGGGGCAGATGCTGGCCTATGGTTCAGAGCTCTGCTCTGGCATGGGGAGACCTCAGTCTAAAGTTCCATGAGGTCAGGGCTCCTGATGGGTGTCTCTGGGCCGAGGTGGCTGACCCAGAGGCCGGTGGTCTCTCTCTTTGGCTTCCAGACACCACTTGGGACCGTGAAAGAACAGAGATGTGAAAGGAACAAGAGGAAAGAAGGAAGCCGCAACAGCTCCCCAAGGGAAGGAGACTCTTGGTTACTGTACTGATGGCTCGTCTAGCTTGCTTGAATCAGGAGCCTTACCTCCATGGCTGGAACTTAGAGAAGCCCTCCAAGGGAGATTAGGCAAAGGCTCAATACTCAGAGGCCTCCTCCACGGTTCTCCACGACAGGCCACAAAGACACAAGGAAGTCCATGGTGTTAAAAGGGTTTATTGTCATGGCGGAAAGGTAGATGAATCTGGCTGTACCCTTGCACCCACCGGGTGAGCCTTTGGTTAAATACTGTTTGTAAGGAGAGGGTCTGGGAAGGAATACTTAAATGGCTATGTCCTCTGGCCTTCAGGTAACCCAATAATATGAAAATCTATTGAGGTTGAAGTTGTAGTCATGCCCTCTACCTGTGGAAAGGCTGGTAGGGGCGTTGCCCTACATGACTTAAAGGGGTTGATCAAATGGAGGTCTTAGACCACAAGTCAGGAGCCTGGAGTCTTGGAGCATAGCGAAATATATGCTGTCCATTGCAGGCATGGACACCTGTTAGGTCTCCAGCTATCTCTAGCTAGTGCTCTACCAGAAATCAAGCCATCCTTTCATAGTCCCACGTATATTCTCATTTCTTGTTGAGAACATCTAAACTCTACCTTCTAAAAACTATGACACATGCTACATACTATAGTGAAGTATTATCACTATACTCTTTCTATGTTATTAAATCCATCCTAAAGATGGCCTCTAAGTGTCCAGCCTTTTGTGTGGAGACTTTGAAATATGTTTCTTAGATCTCCTGCAGCAATGACGGTTCTTGATTAACTGCTCCAGAACCTGACCATTAAACTAACTCCACATTTGTACAAAGATGTCAGGTCATATGATGGGAATATTGATGTTGCACTGAACAAGAATACACTCAGTAAGTAACTTTGATTAAGTACCTCTTTCAACCTAGAGAGATTTTCTGAATATTGGCTTCAAATTGAGACTTCCTGTCCCATCTTTCCTCAAGTATCCATCATGGTATGAAGGCTCACCTTCCTCATTTCGACCCTGCCTTTGATTCCTCATGGTTGTTTCATTCAATCCCACTAATGCAAGCTGGTTTCATTTTACCAACTGATCATTCAAGAAGACAAACTGGTAAAGGTGCCATATGTTTACTTGTGGAGATCTGACATGAAAAATTTTATCTTACTTTGATTAGTTCCTGTCTACCTTTTCAATTTTTTTATTTACTATTTGATGCAGATATGTTCACTAAAATGTGTGATAGAAGAGTTATTTTTGGAATTCTGATTTCTGCTCTTATTTTAAGGCATAATAGCATCCCTCAAAGTTCATTACTATTTCTTGTTAGCAGTACCATCTTACCTGTCTCCAGTGCAAAACAGATAACTGAGTGCAGCACAGGTGCACTGCCTTCTACAATCTTCCTTCAGATAGCAGCCTTTCAAAATGAGCAGGACAAATTCCTTCTTTATTTCTGGGGTGTGTGTGTGTGTGTGTGTGTGTGAGAGAGAGAGAGAGAGAGAGAGAGAGAGAGAGAGAGAGAGAGAGAGAGAGGAGGGAGGGAAAGAGAGAGACAGAGACAGAGAGAGATCACATATATACATGCATATGTAATCCAGAAGTCAATGTTAGGGATTGCCTTAGTAATTTTTCAATTTTTCAGGCAAATTATAAAGGAAAATGTTTGATAAGGAGTTGATGGTTCTAGTGTTCTACAGTGAATGAATGTAATGGCAGCCATTGTATTTATCTCAGCAGTAGTAAAGGGCTCACATCTCATCCACAAGCAGGAGACACAGATATCCTGGAAAAAATATGAGAGTTTGAAACTTAAAATCCTGCCCCCAGTGACACAAGCTCTCCAACAAGGTCACATCTTCTTCTTACCTTTCTCAAAAGTTCCACCAACTGGAGATCAATTTTCTAAACCTAAGAGCTTGTGAGGGGCATTCTCATTCAAACCACCACAGTTGTGTTCCACAACTGTGTTCCACAATCACTCTTCCTTCCTTATCTTTGACACAGAGTCTCTCATTGATCCTGCAATTCATTATTTCAGCCATACTGGCTGGCCAGCAAGTCCCCAGGATACCACACTCCCCACTAACACCCATCACAGTATAATATGCATGCCACACTGCCAAGCTTCCATGGGGCTGTTAGGGTCCAAAAGCAGGTTGTCATACTTGCACAGAAAGCTTTACCCAGGGAAATATTTACAGTCTAAACATCCACATTCTTAACAGTAACTTTTTAAAGGGAAAGATTTCAGAGAAAAATATTTTATTATAGGATCTAAAAAAATTTTACAAATTTACTTTTTTTCAATCTTAGGTTTTTTTACAGAATAAGTAATGTAAAGACAAAAACACTAAGTGGCTTTTCAGAGGGCAAATCACAATCAGGAATAGAACAAAAATTGTGCTCTCAAAGAAACAAGGAGCCCCTATAGCAAACACAAGTGATTTCTAAAGAGCCCCAGCCACCAAAAAAGAGGCAAACAGTAAAGACATCCGGGAACCCTTATAAAGCATGCCTACTTCTAAACAGCTTCATATAAAACAGTGCCTATTTATAATATCATGACTGAGAGCTATAATCTAGACAAGCAAATTCTTAGTAATTAATTTCAGAAAAGGCTACTGATTGGACATTTGGCTACAGCCTCAAACAAATATAATATCAATTTTCCTGATAATTACCAGGTGCAAATATAAACAGAGGTCACACAATTATAGAGATTATAATCTTTTGTGAAATGATATATTTTGGATACTAAAATATTGACTCAATCTCCTTAAAACATTTATTTTTCATATTAAAATTGATGAATACAAATTTTCTTTCACTTTGGAGATGGAAAAAATATTTATGCCTCTTTGACATGGAATTTTTTTTACCTCAAAGATAACTTTCCACTATACTAAAAAGTTCCTTCCAAAGGTAAATGACATACTCTATGCTAAATTGAGTAAATTTATTTCTTACCATGATTTATAGTCACTAATAGTCAGATAACATGCAGTTATTGGAAATATTTCAAACATTTACAAATAAACATATATTCATTTATTCATGAAGAATGCACAAATGCAACATTTGTTAAATGTATTATATAATACAAGAGGTAATGTATCTTCAAGAAAGACAGAATCATAGATATTCATGAAAGGCCTAAGGTTCTCAATTTTTCTTCATAAAATATCTTTTAAATATTTCACTTTATGGATCACTGGTCTGCTTCATAAAAGTAGAAGTGAAGCCTCTGAATTTCATCAAGCACCATTCCTCTTCATTTCCTTTTTATTTACATCATTGGATGCATTGGATGCATTGAAAATCTTTTTTTCTGCTATTCTAGCTCTTAACATTTTCTAGATTATCCATATATTCTGTAGTTGACACCTCCTACATCAAAGATTGTAAAGAGTTGAACCACAGCAAGAATTAAACTCATACATAGATTCTTTGTGGCCTAAACAGTGTTTCTTAAATATTTAAACTCAAGATTGTAGGAAAGTAAAATCTTCTGTGGTCTGCAAGATCATTTTCCTGCTTTCCACTTTCAGTCCTGTCTGTCTTCGAGTGTTAACATTGAGAAAGATTAAAGAGTGTCTACAAATCCTTTAAAATCCCTGCAATACATGGGCATGTCTGTTCAGCCTCCACATGAAAGTAGCTTAGTCCTCTGATCTCCTCTGACCAGTCACATTCAGTGGGAAATGAAGCAGCATGAATATATGATATATACAGCTTCTATTTTCACACAGTTTCCATTGGATTCCAGATGCCATTCTGTAGGAAGTCCAGGCCATATGGAGAGACCATGTGGAAGATAACAAATACACCCAGTCAATACCCCAGCTGAGCTACTAGCTGAAAGCCAGCCCCATCTGTCAAATAGTTTAGTTAGTAATCTTGGACATAAAGTCTAAAGCCTCTAGATGACCATGTATTCTGCTGATACCAACTGAAACAACAAAACTACCTATAGGTCCAAATCACATTCAAAATTTTCAATTACAGTAATTGGCTTTCATTTCTCTAAACCACTAACCAGAAGATACCCGAAGTGTACATTGCTTTTAAGTGGCATGTGACTTTTCTGCCTTCCCAATACAACTTTGATTCAGCTATGTTAGTTTCATTAACATGCTTCTTATCTCACTATACTTGTCATTTTCAAGTTCTTTGCTTGTGATATTGTCTCCTAAATTTTGTACATCTGTATAAATTATAAACACCAGAAGAGGCATAGATGACTACAAATGATAGCCCATGACCTAGTTAAGTAAATAAGGTTTTTTTTTTTCATTTTCTCTACATTCTTCATGGTTTTTATTTGTTTAGTTTTGAAACAGGGTCTTATGAAGCCCAGGTTTACTTCTGACCTACTATGAAACGGCAGATGACATTGAACTCTTGAACCCCTAACTCTACTTTCCAAGTGCTAGGATCAAGTATGTGTCATTATGCCCTGTTCTCTAATAGACTTTTTATATATTGAGTATAGAAATAATAAATTTTGGGATTATGAGTAGGTGGGAAAATATTGATTATAAAAGGATTATAAAGAAATGTTGTCCATTCCTCAGAAAATGTTCATACAGCCTTGCCTACTATTGAAAGCCACTTTGAACATTTTGATGGTATTTATATTTATTCAATCTAGTTTTAGTCAGCTGAGTGTTTACCTCTGTTCAGAATTCTGTTGCCAAAGATGTAAAAGAATTCCTCTCTATTCTGTCAAATCTTAGCTCCATCAATAAATCAATTAAGATCATTTCTTTTAAAAGATTAAGATATCTACCAAAAGGAAACGTTGTGATGAGCTTGAGCATAGTAACTACGAAGAAGGAATTTTCTACCTATTCAGTTAACCGAAAAAGAGCAGAATTATATCTGATATTTACCTTTTAAAATGTTCAAAACAAAATCAAGATGCCCTGTACTAGTCCATTATGTTTTCAGGAAAGGAAAGAAATAATTAACCATGTCACTTATGTGAGACATAAGCCAGGTGATAGAATCAATGGATATATATGAACATACATCTGTAAAGTAAAATAAGGGGGTTACATTTAGCCACGTTAATAACAAACTGTATAATTATTGATGTTTACAATGAGAAAACTGAGAAAGTACCAGTAATTCTAAATTTTGGTCTTGTGTTAACTGAATTTCCCTTATCATAACAAACATGCCATTAACTACAAAAGAGAAAAAGGGTTATTTTAGATAATGGTTTTCAAAGACTTAATTCTGTGGACAAGTGGATTATCTCTTGAAGGCCAGGGGCAAAACAATATACCATGAGACTTGCCAAGAAAACACTATCTTCATGACTGGGATGTGAAGAGGATAGATATTAAGTTTTATCAATTGCCTTGAAGACAATGTACAAAGACCTAAGGACTTCCCAACAGGACCTGGGTCTTAAAATTTCCTCTATTATCCATTCACACCAAATTGCCAAACCCTTACATATAGGTCTTTGAGGGACATAAGTTCATAATGTGTTGTTACTCTTATACTGCACTCCTCAGTGTGAAAATCCTGGCTCCAGGAGACAGGCTTCCAGGGTGCCAGGACAGAAGCTTAACAATAGAGCTCTAGCTTATAATTAGTAATCTTTCTGCAAATATTGAAAACACAATAAAGGGGGAGACGACGGAAAAGTTTATTTGTTTTGGGAATGGGAAAATTCCCCAAATGGGAAAGCTTATTTCCCATTGTCAGATGTGGGGAAAGTGTGCCCAAGCTAAAAAGCATCAATATGGTTCAAAAATGTGATTTAAACAAAATATCGCCAGAAAATTAGTAAACTACGATATAAGGATATAAAATACTTAGACTATGGCTTTTTAGCTAAAAAATAATTAACAGTTTTGAAGTAAAAGAATTGTATTTTATACATTTTCACTTTTATTGCTATTTACTTTACCCATCTCGGAATTTTTATGAGTAAGTTTTTATATTAAAAGAGGTCAGGTTGTTCAATTATTACAAATTACTTTTTAATATAAAAGACATTCACGAAAAATGCCCACTAACGTCGATTATTAAGCAGGATACAGGAGCAACATTATAGTAAAAGGTAAGACACACATTTTAATGACTTAAGAAAATAAAAATGTGTTTCGCACATCTATAATTCAGTTTGGATCAGCCAACTTTCCAGGGAAGCTTTTCTCTATCAACTGATTCAAGAATGCAGCTTGAATAAAAACATATCCAACAGTTACCACTATTGAGAAAGAAAAACATTACAGGACTCATTATTAAATATTCTAACAAGATTTTATACACCTAACTTTCTACTCAGGCTCCATTGGTTAAAATTAGTCACATGGGAATTTTGCACCATAGCATCACATCAGTGAAAATACTGAGCCTGAACCATCCATTCTGAATCCGAGATACAAAACTTTCGACTACAATTTTTCCTGCCTGCAAGATGTGCTGTGGTAATGGTGGCAAATAACTTGTGAGACTGGCCAACCAATGAGTAGTTTAACTTGAAGTTCATGCCATGAAAAGAGCACATGCCCAGCACAGTCAGTATTCTGCCAGCATCCTTCAGACAAAGATGTAGAACTCTTAGTTCCTCCTGCACCACGCCTTCCTGGATGCTGCCATGTTTCTGCCTTGCTGATAATGAACTGAATCTCTAAATCTGTAAGCCAGCCCAAATTAAATGTTGTCCTTATAAGAATTGCCTTGGTTATGATGTCTGCTCACAACAGTAAAACCCTAAGACAGAAGTTGGTACCAGAAGTAGGGTATTGCTATGATAAGCCTGACTATGCTTTTGCTTGGAAGAATGTGGAGTTTGCAACTTTGATATGGAAAGCAATGGAATGTTTTAAGTGGAACTTAATGAGCCATCCTAGTAGAATATGGAAGATTTGTTGCTATGAGTGATTCGAATGGTGCAGACCTGGCCCAAGAGGTTTCAGAGGAGAACTCTATGCAGTCTGTATGCACGTGGCATAGAGACACTTATTGTGGTATTTTGGTGAAGAATGTGGCTGCTTTCTGCCCTTGTGTGAAGACTCTACCTGAGGCTAAGGTAAAAAGATTTACGTTAATTAAATTCACAAAGGAAGTCTGAAAAAGCCTAGTAGAAACTTTGTTCTCTGGTTAAATCTCAAGAAGAACATTTTGAAGAATAGCAAGGTTAGGAAGGAAAAATATAAAGTATATTGCTTGAATATTAAAGGGACACCAGGAAGTGAAATGGAACTGACTAGGAGATAGCAGAGTAAGGGAGTGGGACGTTGAGGCTAGAGCTACCCAGCTAAATTTAGATCCAGGCATAGTGGTACACACCTTTAATCCCAGGAGATACAACCAAGCAGATTTCTAAATTCAAGGCCAACCAGAGACAGAACAAGTTCTAGGTGAAAAAAAGTTTAAGTTCAAGTACGGTGGTACACACTTTTAACCCCAGGAGACAAGCATGCAGATCTCTGAGTCCAAGGTCAATCTATAGAGCAAGATCCAGGACACCCAAGCTTAGACAGTGAAAGAGTTGGAAAATAGGAAGGTAGTGATATTGTAATAGAACAAGGGGGCCATGGTCCAGCTCTTGCAAGCAGCAGAACTCAGTAGTTTCAGCCATGTGCCTTTAGAGTCCAGAATGCTGGTTAGCTGGAGCTAAGAAATTAGTGGTGATAAAGAAGACATCAGCACCACTGAGGTGAAATCTTCTGGGAAGTGTTTTATGAGAGCACAAAGATGTTGTGTTCCAGAGATAGCCAAGGTTGTACCTCCTACAGCAGCTGAGGCTTGACACTGTGATAGGCCACAGAAGGCCTTTGGTGAAAGTGCAGCCTCAGTTATAGTTGATGACCCAGGAATGAAGGGGTTATGCAAAGGAGTTGAGACTTGACACTATGAAGAGAGCCTATGTGATGCTATTGATGAAACCTGGTTGCAGCAGCAGACCCCAGTATATTGGAGATTCCAGTGCCATGGAATGATCAAGAACAGCAGCGGCAGTGGAATGTATCAACTTGAGCTTAGAGTGTTACAGAGGGCAGAGCTGGAGAAGTGACTCCAACCCTTTGGAGAATCTCAGAAGATCATGTGTGGATCCCAGACATTGAAACGAGAATCGGTAACACTGAAGCTGCCTTGGAGACCCAATGAAGTTAACGATGCCAAAGCCATGGGCTATCTGCTGAGGAAAGCCGCTAACAGGTAGTGGAAACAGCCCAGGAGAAAAAAGTTTGTTGCAGTCAACAAAGATGAAAAAGGAGCTGGAGATCTGAAGACTGCTTTGACATCAGCCATGGAGATGCAGAGTTTGGAGTTTGCCCAGCTGGTTTCCTGTCTTGCTTTGGGAATTACAGTTAAGTGATTGGATGAATCTCAGAAGAGACTTTGGACTAAATATATTTTGCATTATGCTATGTTTAGGTATGGCCCCATAAATTCATATATTTGGACAAGCCTATGCTGGGTGGTAGTGGAATGTAATGGTTTTTATATGCTCTACCCAAGGAGTAGCACTATTAGAAGGTATGGCCCTGTTGGAGCATGTGTGTCACTGTGGGTGTGAGCTATAAGACCCTCATCCTAGCTACCTGGAAGTCAATATTCTGCTAGCAGCCTTCAAATGGAGATGTAGAACTCTCAGCTCCTCGTGTGCCATGCCTGCCTGGATGTTGCCATGTTCCTGCCTTGATGATAATGGACTGAACCTCTGAACCTGTAAGCCAACCCCAATGAAATGTTGTCTTCATAAGAGTTGCCTTGGTCATGATGTCTGCTCACTGTAGTAAAACCCTAACATAGCCTTCTTACTTAAAAGCAAATCATGAACATGTATTTTGTTCTTGTTGTTGGTGGTGGTGGTTTGTTTTATTTGTTTTTCAGAACAGGGCTTCTTTATGTAGCCCCAGATCACTTGGAATTTTCTCTGTAGACCAGGATAGGCTTGAACTCAGAGATCCATCTGCTTTTGCCTCCCAAGTGTTTGGAATAAGGGCATGTACCACCACCCACCAAAAGAAATAAATTTATCAAATTTATATGGGGGTGATTTCAAGCCAAGTGTCTTGAATAATATAAAATATGCTTCAAATAAATTATTAATATTTTTTCCTTTAATTCTCTACTGAATAAAAATATTAATACAGAGTTGAAGTAGACTGAACTTCTAAAGCAAAACAAAGGTAAACCTCAGTTTCTTCAGAGAGACTATATCCTGGAAATATGATCTGTAAATCCCTTGACTCTCCCATGAGATGGAGGCATATGAGCAGAATTCATCTTGTCATTTTCTAGATATGGTATCATTTGATTGAACATCATGGCATTATGTCCTTGTACCACAAACACCACTCCAACATCTTATAATCACCTTGTTTTTTTATCCCCGTTCTAGCATCAATCACATTCTGCAGTTCAGAAATTACATTGGCAACGTGGGCTCAGCTGTGCATCAGAGGGATGAGAGCCTCCATTCATCTTTATCAACCCCTCTATGAATTCTGCTGCCCGTCAGCAGCATCGCCAGCTTCTCCGATACTAAGTCATGGTATTATTCAGTTTAACCTCCTCAGCAACATTTATTCTACAAATTTAGCAAACTTTTCTCTCCATTCTGAATGATATTAAAGAAATTTAATCCTTAACACCCAATTCAGGATTAAGGTATTATTTTTTATTTTGTTCCTTGATATTCAAGGCACTTTTTCGATCCATGTTGTATATACCAGATGAGTTTTATAAAAATACCAGCAATGATGCATCCTTCAGAGTACACTATAAATTTCTAAAGAATCTATATCTCCTGTTAAATCTAATAAAACAAATTTTGTTTTTATAATATTTTCTCCACTCGCTTTAGCAAAATGAATGTTACACTCTTTCCAACATTTATTATTCCAAACAAGATATTTTTCTTTAAAAATAATATTTTACTAGTTATTTGAAAATTGTAAACATTGTTTTTTTATTATATTAAAATCGACCTCCCAACTCTTCCCATGTTTCCCTTCTCTGTCCCCACCTTGATATGCACTCAACTTCAAATATTCTGTTTTTTAACACATGAAGTCCAGTTTGTATTGATTAACTAACTTTTGGAGTGGAACTTACCCTGGTGTATTCTCAGTATAAAAAGAGTAATATCATTAAATCTCTCCCAGAACTGCCAAATGCAAATATATCCTTAGCTAATTATGGATTTTATGCCTAGCAGCCCCCCATTGCTAATATTCTGGTGAGCTTGAGTTTGTACAGATCTTATGTGTGCTGTCATAAGCACTGAGTTTATATAGGCAGCTACCCGACTCTGACAGAAAACATTGTTCCCTTGAAGTTGTTTGTCACTACTGAATCTTTAAACTTTCTAGCCACTCTTTCATGAGGATCACTGAAACTTGATCATATGGGTTGATATGTAAATCCCATATAGGACAGAGCATTCCAGAGTCTTGTGTTCTCTGTTCCTTGACCAGTTAAGGCTCCTTGTATTGTCATCTACTGAAGCTTCTCTAATCATAGTGGAGAGATGCAATGATCTATGAGCTTAGCAGCTCCACATCAGACATCATTTTAATACTATGTCCATTTAACATAAACATAATATTAAGTTCTCTCAGAGAGCCAATGACCAATCTAGTCCCAGGTTTTTGGCCCTACTAACAATGTCATATTTGAGTTCCAGCTCATGGAGTGAGCATTACATACAATTAGAAAGCGGTTGATTACTTCCATAGCATTTATGCCATTATTTCAACAATGCGTGTATTTTGTTGTGCCAGTCATACTGTAGCTTCCAGGGCTCACAGTAGGGTGAGACTGGTGATGACTTTCCTCCTCTGGTTGCTTGCAAACCATCTTCCAGAACAATGAAAGCTAGTTTTAGGAACAATGCTTCTACGTGAGTATCACCTTGATTGCTCTGTGTTCTATGACTCAAGTGTTCAGTGACTATTGCAATAGGGCTTTGCTGTCAAGTTGGAGTGGATAACAAAGAGGTTTGTCAATAACCTGAGATGTTTGTGGGTCTATGGAACCAGATTAATTTAAAAAAATATATTTGTAAGCTTTCAACAAGAATTATTCATGATTTTAAGACATACTATTTAGGAGTTTTGTTGCTTTTCCAGGAAGAAAAGAAAAAATAACAGCTGAGGAGCACCTCAGAATTTAGGGAGGATAGTGGAGGACCACTGGTCCAGTAAATGAGAAGAAGCAGAGAAATACATTAAAGACCACTTTTTGAGACACAATTAAAGCCAAGACCTTAAGTAATTTTATTAATTACTGCTCAATGTATGACATACAATGCCATGCCTCCTAGATATTTTTAATCCTTTCTGGTCAGGGATTTATGACAAGAACTATTTATTATAAATTACTTCACGCTGAATTGTTACCTGTTACTAATGTATTTGTATTCATTTCATGAATGTAGATAGGATATTTTGTTGATTCAAACCTATAAAAAAAAAGATGCTTGTTTAAAAATAGTTTGGAATATACAATAACTTATTTCTTTAACTCAAAATATGGACTCTCAGCCAATAGCTGTATTGCTGCTCTTTGCTGTACCCATCTGAACTTCGAGAAGAACCAAGATCGATATGTTCATACTTTTTAAGTTGCTGATTACTTTGAACATTTATTAAGTACTGACTTCCTTTTGAAATAATCAAGGCACTATGAGCTAGCTGCTATTCTTCAAAATGAACAGGCTTACAATTTTCAAGTTTGGAGACGTCAAATTTCATGAGTAAATTAAGTGATTTACTAAAGTATAAAACTGATTCCATTTAAAGAGGCGTATGGAGCAAGTACATGTCTTATACAGAGATTGCCTAGAAGAAAGAGAAAAAAAAAGTTTTCTTGTAAGGCTAGGATAGTGCATGACAATGTGGCTGGAGGCCATAAGTTGCTATAATTCTCACAGGATCTTTCCAAAGCAATTATTGAACACCAGAACTGTGTTAACTCTGCCTACTCCTTGCTCTGCCTACATTACCCACATACAGTTTTAATGTCTAGCCTCTAGACTGTCTTTTTGGAAGAAAACTTAGGAGAGAGAAGTGAAATAATCTATAATCCTATCTTTTTTTTTTATTTCAGGCTAACACTGATAATTCTTCCTATTACACACCCCAAACGCTTCTTTCAACTATTACTTCAGTAGGTTTGGTAATTTACCTTGTGTAGCCTGTACTCTTATTCCTGAAGTACTGAGGTCTCTGGTAATCATGGACGTCCCTAAGGTAGAGTAGTTTCAAATGACAAATCACACTTACAGTGGCCTAAGTGAATACTAAGGCTAAATGAACTATATCTCATGAATCACAGGTGTATGAATGTATGTATGTATGTATGTATGTATGTATGTATGTATGTATGTATTGTCTTGAAGTATAAAACAAAAAACTGCCTCCCCTCCTATGGACCAGGACCAGTTGTCCTGGAAAATGTTAGGGCTTTCTCTAACCTTTTGGCCCTGCTTTTCATTACTTATGTACTCCTTTGCTAGGAGCTTTAGCTTACAGTGAGTGAGACTGGCTCAATCTTCTAGCAAATGTTGTTTCCCCTTTATGACTCAATGGTACTGATTTCAGAGTTTTTGAAGTGAAGTATAAAGTTCTCAGTGGGGCAAAAATATCACCACAATAAGTAAAAAGGGAACAAATGCCACAGAGATTGTAATTTCCCTCAGATGACCTGCATAATATCAAGGCAATTAAGAGTTCCAGTGTGGAGAGTGGATGGGGTCCTGAAGTCCCACCACTAGCTGAGGATCTCTTGGCAGTTGATTGCTGCTAGGATGAGGGTCACTTTTCTTTGTTTGCTTTCCTTTCCTTTTCTTTCTTTTCTTCTTTTCTTTTCTTTTCTTTTCTTCAGTATCTGAGGGGTGGACACTGGTAGGTTTCCCCTATCCTTATGGATGAGTCGATATCCACACACATAAGAGTAAAACTAACTGTCTCGATAGACTAAGTGAATTTAAAATATCATGAAGTTAGGAGATATAATGGAGGATCCTGGACAGCTGTAGCAGAGATTGAGGCATGTATATGACTAAGATATATCATATACGGGTACAAAACTTTCAAAGAGCAAATAAAAAGAAAGAAATGAGATGTAACAGTACATCAAATGAAGCAACTTATTCTACCTGTACCTACACATGCCTTCTGTGTAACACTGCTATAGATAGAAACAGGTTGTCTTACTTGTTACATTATTATTTACCTACATTCTTATTTTTGCAGGGGAAATACGATGCTCTCCCAATTTAGGAATCAGGTTTCTGCCCTAGTTTTGATGGAGTATGTCCATTACAGGATAATCTACGTCTCTGTTCCCCAGCCTTTACTTCTCTCAAGAAATACTGACTCCAAAGCTTTATCCCTAGGCTCCAGTCCCAAAGCTGATACATTAAATACACATTTCTATATACTGGCCCTGATGGCTTTGTATATTTTCTCACTGATAAATCTATGTGCTCAAAGTACTTTGTGTATCTTCTATGATGGTATTTAAAACATTAGAAAAAGAATGATTGGTTTGAGCTATGATTCACCTTGTCAAAGTAGCATGACAATGAAGCTGGGATTTATTTTTAATTTGCAAAAATAAAAAGGCACAACAAAATAATTTAAAACAAAAATTAATCAGATAATTATGTTCTAAAGTTGTAATGAAATAGTGTATTTGAAATTCCATTGTAAATTCTAAAATGGATTAGACATGGAGTAGAGTAACTTTAATAATATTAATTTTTATAATTGTAATAATGGCTCATCAGCTTGAATGAAATATATATGGTCATAATATATATGGTCAACATACTGAGTAGACACATAAACAAGTAATAATTCTTAAAGTCTTTAAATTTCACAATGGACTTTATTGAGAATATTCCAATATTAATAAGCTCCATTCCATCTACTTAACTGTGTGAGTATGGACCATTTACTTGGATTTTAATGACTTTCTTTCAAGGTTAATAAGCTTAATAATTTCTGAGTATAATTTCAAAATCATATGTAATTATGACCAAATCATAAATAAATCCTCTAGAATAATGTCAGTAGTTTTGATACTGTGTACCATGGGCTATAGTTACAGGTTTTTAGTTATCATCTCATTATCTCTGATGGTGCTTTCATAAACCTATCTTAGCTCTGCCTTCTGCTAGAAAAGGCTTGAAGTTAGCATCCTGTGCTGTCTTAGTTGGGATTTCTATTGCTGTGAAAAGACACCATGATCATGGCAACTCTTTTAAAGCAAAATGTTTAATTACAGCTGGCTTATAATTCATTGTCATCATGGTGAGAATCATGGCAGCATACAGGCAGACATGGTGGTAGAGAGGTAGCCAAGAGTTTTCCATATAGATTCAACAGCAGCAGGAAGATATAGTGAGCCACTGGGCCTGGCTTGAATATCTGAATCTTCAAAGCCCACTTCCCAGTGGCACACTTACTCCAAGCCACAATTCCTAATAGTGCTCCTCCCTATGAGCCAATTTCATCCAAATCACCACAAATGCTAAACATACTTGGATTTATTATGAAGAAAACTTTACCAAATTTCATATTGCTTTAAGAATGTTTTTCTTTCTTTGCATCAATTATAGAGTTTAAGTCTAGAATTGGCTAAAGGGAACATGCATGAGTTTTACAAAGGAAAAGCAAGTTGAGCCATATTTCACTAGTATGTGTGAGACATGGCAAAGACACACACAATATAAGCAGAGGATGCTATACCAGCCTGTGTACATTCTCTGTTGCTTCATAATCAGCTAGCTTCTTACTATTGGATGGGGTGCTTCATAATCACCTAGATACTTGCTATTAGATGGACTGTTCTATTCCAATTTTGGCATCAACACAAGAGATCATGAAAGAGACACCTTTACTTCCAACAGCAGCTGCTTCCTTCAAGAGATTTAGTGGCTTCCTCCTAAGCCTATAAGACTCAAACATAGTGACACAATGGGAGATAAAGGCACACTATGTTTCAATATAACATAGCAAGAATGATGAAGAAGAGCACATTGTGAAAAAGGCTCAGATATTTTCTTTAAGATTCCTTGAGGACTTTTCTCCCTCCTACAGACTCTACAAAAACAAAAGGAAAGAAAAGCCCCGAGCAGTAAAAAGTTTTGCAGAAACTCTGTAAAGGAAAGAATAGCCTTGGGCTGTATAACTCTGTGGACTATCTTCTAAACTATTCCAAAACAAGATGAATGAATGAATGAATGAATGAATGAATGAATGAATGAATGAATGATAAAGGAATGGTCAACCAAGTAAACAAACAAATAACCTACTTCATGAAGTTCATTTTTTCTCCATGGAAAGAGTAAATTGCTAAATACAAGTGAAAAATAAATAGTTAACTACAAAACAAACAGGGAAAGATTAAAAAAAATTATTTCCCAGCATGGAAAACAGAGTACAAGTCAGCAATGTCCTAACAGGCTGATGTAGCATTTTTATATTTATAATTTATATGTATATGTATATGTATATGTATATGTATATGTATATGCATATTTATATGTATAAGAGGTCCTAAGCTAAAATAATCTACTGGTAAATCATAAACATTTTAAATTCGGCTAGAAACATCAAAAATATCTGGAGTAGTAGGAAAAATATGAAGCTTAAGTCTAAAATTAAATCCATGAGTATAAACAATTCCACTAAGAGCCAGGTGTTGGATGCAAAATCAACTAAAATTTAACGACTTCAGTGTTATTTTAGCTAGCAGGAATCGTTTCAGAAGGCTGGAAGGCACAGCTTGCCATATCGAAAAGATTGAGCTTACATCCCAAACTAAGAATAGAGCCTTTCCTGCTTGTGCTGCTGGTATTTTAAGAAACATGACAGCCCCATCTGCCATCCTGATGAGAAGTCACTCTTCCCAAGGTGTCAGAGCATTTATGCCTATAACCCTAAGCTAACAGGAAAAAGAAACATCATTCTCCTCCATCTCCTTCCAAGAAAGGTTTAATGTTCAATAGTTTAGTACTGTTTCCAAGAAGGTAACAAAAGATTTTCTTGTACAATTATATGTATGTAAATACAAACACACACACACACACACAATTATATTAATATGCAAAATGGAAATGGAGCAATATCTCCCAGGAAAAGTGATTCTTATCTTAAATTGCCTTGCTAAGCCTTCACAGGTCACTTCACATGATCTATTCTTCTTAGCTCTAGCTCACTCACCAATATCATTCAATAGATGAAAAGACAATATTCATAGAAGTGAAAACATGGGTCTCATCCCTAAACACTAGAAAGTTATTGCACTTGGATTCCATTCTATATTTTTCTGATGCCAATTTTAATGTTTTTACTTATTCTAAAGAAGTGTCTGTAGGACCTACATCCATTTCAGTAATCTAACTGTCCACATTTTGTGTAGTAATGCTCCTCATTATGCTGTAAGTGGATAGGAAGAAAATTCTGGACTTCTATGAACATACATTTTTTAAAATAAAAAAGACACATTCAACTCTTAATACACTTTAGCATATGCTTCAACTCAGAATGCAGAGGAAACATTGTGGCATATGAGCAGTACCTCTAACTTTGTCACAATGGAAACCACTGATATTTTTAGAACTCTTGCTGTGCAATTATCTCAAAATATTATAATATATATTTTCAAGTATTATTTAGGTTCAGTAAAAATGCCTTCTTTTAGAATCCTAGGAATCGGTTTTACATATCATTTGAAAGTGTCTTTCTAAGAAGGTCTCCATACAACTCACAAGTCTACCAAATGTGTGTGTAGCACATTTAAAAAAAAAAAAGTCAAGAAAGTCTTTTTCATAAGATGTAATCCAAAGTCCTTACTGGGCATCAAAACCCTTTTAAGTAATATTTTCTGTGAGGTCATAAAATCATCTTCATGATTTTTTGATATGTAATGAGTACTATCTTCTCTCTGAAAATGTAATTTGTGAAGATGATGAGCCCATAACTATAGGTGACTGTGTTTTCCTTACCATACCTCAAAATAAAACTAACCAAAGAAATAGAAGAACAAGATTCTGTTCCTGACAACAAATGATGTTCTGATGATAGACTGTATTTTAAAATTTGTATATATAATTTCTTACATTTGTGAGTATTTGTAAGAGCAGGCTCAGAGCCCTGCAAATTATTTTTAATTAAAAATAAGGGATCATATTGAGCTACACAGTCATTCATTTCAAAACTTAATTGAAATAATGAATACCAAAAATCCTGTTATATACTCTAACCAAAAACTGCCAGTGAACTGTCTTTATCCTCAAGAATGTTTTTAGCTACTCAAATGTATACTAAAAGCAGTTAGTACAAACAGAAGGCATTCTACACCCCTAAACATCATGGAAAAATGGGCTGTAAGATAGTGGTTTTTGTTCAGCGACATTTAAATCGGGATTTTCTTGGGCTGACTATCTAAGCTGAAGTGGCTCTGCCTAGTTCAGCCACCTTGTTCTGCGGCCAGAGGCCACGTGTGTGCAGCAGCTAGAAATGGCCAGCCAGAAATACCAGCTCTGCCACCCATGAGATGCCAGAGTGGGAGATGGCTCTGCCAATCTTCCACGCTGTCTCGGCAAGGCTGAGCAGTGGCCAGACCATCCCACCATCCATGCGGGCCCAGTAAGAAAATGAGTCTCTAATGCTTAAATATTAATCAAAGGCTTTATATGTTTGGCAATGCTCAATAACAATATGCTCATACAATTAGAGGTGTATCCCAATTAGCTAACCTACATATAAGTTGTTACCCAGAACTGCTCTCCATGTATGCATGGCTCTTCATTCTCCTACATCTCTTTTCTCCCTAGCTCTTCCTCTTCCTTTTCCTCTTCCTCTCCTTACTCCTTCCTCCTTAGCTCCTCCTACAGGTTTTATTTTCTCCAGCAAGTAAAACACTTTTGTAATATAAATCAAATTTCTGGAAATACAAAACTAGCTTAATATATACTTGCAGGCTTGTCATTTAATTTTCTCTTTTTAATCTGTATTACTATCTAATTGTATCACTATTTCCTTTCCAAGCAAAGGCTGCCAAAAAAGAGATGTCTCTCCGATCTTTCTGAATCACTAAAAGAGGGATTTTCTTGGCAATTTGTTTTATGGAACCCATGAATTCCGGAATGGATTGTGTTCGGCTCTAGCAACCACAAACTGTGTAGCCAATCTTTCGACTCACTTTGTCAATTATTTTGTGGAGTGTAAAGGATGGACCGTCTTTGTATTCACAGTCCCTTTATTCTCTCATGTCTCTAATACTCTCACTTTTATATTTTTAAGACTTTTATCATTTGTGTTTTAATTCATGTTATCGTGTGTGTGTGTGTGTGTGTGTCTGTGTGTCTCTGTGTCTGTGTTTCTGTGTGCATGTGTGCACATGTGTTTGTGTCTTTGTTTGTGTGTGTGTGTGTGTTTGTGTGTGTGTGTGTTGCTTGCTACATGTTGAGCAATTACAAAACCCTATTTTAATTTGGAGACATGATAAGCAAGTAAATACCTAGCTATGTTAACCTAAGGAAGTAGGATTGAGTCAGCTCCACTTTTTTATTGTCTCTCCCTAGATGTACTTTAAAACTCCTTTAAGTTGGCACACTTAAGTATTCTCTTCATCAACATGTACATTTTCCATAACACTAGCTTACACATCTAAGTTAAGAGGGTCAGTGGGTAGGTGTGGGAGCACCCTCATAAAGGCAAAGGGGAGAGGGCAGGGAGGATACAGGATGGGCAGTCGGTGGAGGAGTAACCAGGAAGGGAGATATCATTCGAAATGTAAAGGAATGGAATGGTTAATAAATTTAAAAAGTCATTTCAAAAGCAAGGACATCATGTTGTTTCTTACATGTTGTTTCTTAAAGCTTCCATTATTGGCCCACCCCATGGCCAACAAGGATATATTCCAAAGATTTTAGTGGGCACACCAGGGGATTTGGGGATTCTATGCTCAAGAATTGTGCAAACAAAGCACTCCTTGTTTTTGTTATTAAAGCAAACAAAACACAAGGTTATGTATATAGCTAGCTTAAACAAATACAAATACAGAGAGGGAATATACTTGCTGATATGTCTGATAATCTTTGCTCATGTGAAAAACAAAAGCCAAGAACATACCTTCAAGACCTTTGCCTTTCTCACAGAGATAATCTGGATATGCCAAGGCATTTCTTCAATTCCTTTCTTTAAAGAACATTCACTTACCATTCTAGAAAACTACTTTGTGGGAAGAATGTTCTGCACTCTGCCCAATCCACAACTCAAAATAAATTCACAGCTTTGTTATACAGGATCCCACATCTAGGAGTTCCCATTGTGTACCATCCAAAATGTAGCTTCACTCAACAAGCTCTATTCAAGGATTTTCAGAGACTTGTCTCACATGAGCACATGAGCATTTAACTTAGATACTCAACAATAACATATCCATCATCCTGTGTTTCAGCCACACATGGTAAACTTCTGTTTAGGAATGTGTGGTGTCTTTTTCTGATTCCATGCTTTCAACTCAAGTAGTCACTGCACTTGACAAAACCTCGATGATCTTGAATCTCTAAAACGCTCTATTCAACATGATTCAGCCTATGTACAAACATCCTCAATAGCCCTAGTTCCTGATTATGTCCACTAGAAGTGAAATATGTTTCATAAGCTTCACTTGCATTCCACTGACCATTTAGCCTATTCTATCTAGTGATATATTAATTTAATGGAAATTTTTCTCTTTAGCAGGATTAAGAGCTATTACACCCCCAAAAATTTATCCTATGGTGACCTCCTCTAAATGCTTTAATTGGATTGTTTAATGTGCCTCTTACCTCTCACAGCATCTCTTTGAGTTAGAAACTATTACTGCACCATTTTACACATGAAAAAAATTAAAGGAATAGTAATTATCATGAAAACAATGATTCCTTGCTAAGGGTGCATTTCTAGATTAAATAATGAATCTTTAAATCCTGATGCTCTAATTCCAGAGTCCATAATCTTCTCTGTTCAGCTTGTCATTACCCTCACTGACAAGAGTTGAACAGGAACCAACGTTGAATACCTAGATAATGTTTAAAATCCTGCTTTGGGTTTAATAAATGCTCAATGAAGTTCTGAGAGCAATATAGAGCAAGTAAACCATCTGCAGAGATTTATTTGAACCCAAATAGCAAAACAAAGGACTCTCTTCCTGAAACAAAAACAAGACCAAAAACCCTTTGCTCCATTTTAACAGTTTTATCAGCTGGACTTGGGCATTTTTAATTTTTACTGATCTTGATAAAGTATGTAATCTGGTCCATGTTTAATTCCTTAATGAATGTTAGTAATATCTAGAAAGGTTTTTTATTGTTGTTGTTATTATTACTTATGTTATCATAGAGAGTTCAGGAGGGGATGTTTGTGTTTCCGTGGCCAAACAGAAAACAATGCATGTAGAAAAGCTTAAATGGCAAGGCCTGAAACCAGTTGCTGTTTATTTTCTGTTGGGAATGCAGACCCACTGCTACAACTTAATCTCAAGAATCACACCCATTTGTGTTTGTTTGTTCAAAGAGTGAAAAAGAAATCTATTCATTACTGACCTAAGAAATATTTAGTAGCCTCAATAAATTCAATTTATATACCATCTTTATTCATTTACTTAAATCAGAAAAATTCAGTATAATTTATATGCCTATGTAGTACCAGAAAACTTAAGATGTTATGTAACTTCAATTTTGAAATAGAATTTTCTTTTACCCCAGAATCATATGCTTCAGAAAAATCACCTATCTTCTATTAAAGTCCCATGCTTTGTCATTTCATGACAAATTTAAAAATGCTTTAAGATAAAAATCTTTGATTCACTCTGGCTGGAAAGGTAAAGGCAGTCTAATAGCAAATGTATCCCAACTTCAAAAAACACATACTGCCAAGTCATTGCCTACTTGTGATCAATCATTCTTTCTGAGGAATACAAAGCGTTCCATAGATGATACGGGGAGGAGGGACAGGAGGGGCAAAATTAAATTTAACAGCTTCCTGCAACAAGCATGTCTTTCTCTAGAGACAACTCCAATTATCTTAACCATAAAATGAAGTTAATTGTTGGTAGCCTTCCCTTTGCCAGCTTTCTTCAATTTCAGTTCTCAAATAAGCAGATTGCCTTCACAATAGAGTTTTGCTGTTTCTGAGATGGAGAGATATGATTGGTACAAGCTGGAATCAATGACCCATGTAGGTCATATCGCATTCAATCTCCTATCTTCTTTGTGACATGAAACAGATGACAAATTAACCCTGATTTGAACTCCACAGCTGTCCACTCTCCTCACCTTAGTCTTATGTCACTCACAGAAACTCATATTCCATTGTATGTTCCTCTGTTACTAATAGC
This sequence comes from Grammomys surdaster, assembly GCF_004785775.1. NCBI lineage: Eukaryota > Metazoa > Chordata > Mammalia > Rodentia > Muridae > Grammomys > Grammomys surdaster. Next base: position 11,698,406 of record NW_021604618.1, on the reverse strand, counting down.
ATGCACTACACAATTACTCTTCCTTCTGAGTCCAACAAAAATCTCCATTCAAATCTGGTAATCTATATCATAATATTTGCACATGTGTTAACTAGGTGGATGTTCTTTCTTCCTCAATTATTCACTGCTGTGTTGGATAAAATAAAGAGTGGCCAGCACAAATGTGTTTCAGTGTGTCACACCTGTTTTCTTCTAGTGTTTTCAATGAGTTTGTCATTAGTCCGTTTTGAACTAAATTTTGCTCTATTTAAGAAACAGAAGTTTGGTGTTACTCTTCTGAACATGAATATTCAATTTTACAGCACCATTTGTTAAAGAGTTTAACCCATATCTAATGCATATTCTTGACATCTTTGTCAAAGACTATTGGCTATAGAGTTTTGGGGTTACTCATTATTTCTCTATTCCATCTGTTTTGTATGTTTTCTTGTTCATGCCATGGTCTTGATTACATTGTAGGATATTTTGAAGTCCAATAGTATAATACATGTTTTGTTCCTTTTGTTTTCTTTTCCTATTCAGGAATTTTGTGTCTTATATAAATGTGTGGTGGTTTGAACATGTTTGGCCCAGGGAGTGGCACAATTTGGTGGTGTGACCTTGTTGGAGTTGGTGTGTCACTGTGGGCATGGAATTTAAGACCCTCATCCTAGATGAGGGTTTTCTCCTAACTGCTTTCAGAAAAAGAGAATTCTCAGCTCCTCCAGCGCCATGCCTACCTGGATGCTGCCATGCTTCCCACCATAATAGTAATGGACTAAACCTTGGAACCTGTAAGGCAGCCCTAATTAAATGTTGTCCTTTATAACAGTTGCCTTGGTTATTGTATCTCTTCACAGCAGTAAAATTCTAACTAAGACAAATACAAAATGTGAGGATTTGTTTGTTTATATGAGGAATGACAGCAGCATTTTGAGAAAGATTATATTAAATCTGTGAAGTAATGTGTATAGCATTAACATTTTAACAAGATTATTTATGAGCATTTACTGTTTTTTATTTCATTCTCTTTGGATGCTTCAATGACATTCATTGGAGTTTGTGAAATTCATTGGAGAAACTCTTCACCTTTTGGTTAAATTTATTCCTAAACACTTATTTTCAGCTACAGTGATTAGGATAGCTTTCTTATTTTCTTTCCAAACCATTCTCTACTGATAGCAGAGCTCACGAAGTTTCAATGTCAATTTTGTAATGTATTACTTGCCAATTTTAGTAGTTGTAATATTATGTTGGTTGAGTCTGCAGAGTTTTCTAAACACCAGATCATATCATCTTCATAGATTAACAATCTAAAATCCCTCTTTTCCATTCAAATACCTATTCTTTCCTTCTCTTGCCTGATTGATCTAGCCTAGCAGCAGTATCATACAGAATAAAAATGAAGAACACTACTTAATTTGCCTTGCCATCCACAGATCTTTCTCTTTTCCCTTATCTCACAATTCTGTTTCAGAACTAGAACTACTAGGGTTGGAAAGAGAACACAATGTAAAGTTAGATATTAGACAAACTTCGGACAGCAAGGTTACTTCAAAAAACTGCATGAACACCACAGTGTCTGGAACAGGATCTAGAGATTAGATCATTGCTCTACAAAGAATGCAAACATTCTGAAGGCATTTTAGAAATATATATTTCTGTCTTACCTCCTCACAGATATTTTGTGTATAATATTTCTATAAAATGAACTATCTGGAAAATATAAAAAAAATCATAATCAAACCATTATACTGATATTAATAAAGGCTTAAAAAGTTAATAAAGTTAAAGAAAAGTAACAGTATGCCACTAAAATTTGAGGAGTAACTGATGAATACATTACTCAGAGCTGAATGATGCTCAGAGATACAATAATGTCTTAGTTGTTCACTTTCATTGAACTAGTGTCTCTTATCTCAGGAACTCAAATTAAAGACATTTTGCTTCCTGCTTATACTTCAGTAGAAGATAAATTGGTAAAGCAGTTGATATTCTATCCATAACAATAATCATCAAACATTTGAAGCATAATCTTAAGACTTTAACATTCCTCTAAACTAGAAATTTGATGGTCTCCCTTGATTCTCCCATCCTTCTGATCATCCAAATATTAATTCTTCACAAATGATTACAAACTTTTGCCACTAAATGCTGCCCAAATTGTTCTTTCTCTTTCACTTGACATCTAGCCACGCCTCACTACATATCCTAGTCAACACAAATGATAGGTCTTCTGAAATTGCACACTATATTGTCTGAGACTCTTTTTTAGTGAATATACATAGTGGTGTATACCTTTAATTCTTTTCATTTCCTTGCTGCTTCCTTGATGCATAGTACTGGGGATTAAAGTCTAGAATCCTACTGGATACAGTTTTAATTTATTTGTATCATTTCCTTTAGCATGTACACTTTAAATACTATGTTATGGTTTCCCAGACTTCCATAATTCTGTTTCAGACATCCCGATTTTGTGATACAAGCTCTAAATTCTGGTACCTAAGATTTCATTCATTTCACAAACCAATTTTTATTTGGCTAGGTAACTCTTGTTCTCACAGAGATGCCCATTATATTATCGAATTGGTTGAGTTCATCAACACTATATAAACATATCATGTCCCACTTATTTGACAGCCTCCTCATAGTTTCATGAGAAATTGCCTCCTATTGTCCACACTTTATTCTCCATCAATCTCAGTTAAAATTTCCAAATCACAACACTTCTGGCATTGTATATTGGGTGAGAGAACTAAACAAAACACAAAGTATAATCATATACATTGCAAGAGTGAGAAATGGAGAATTGCTGGAAAAGCCCATATAAATACACAGCCATTCTCACACATTGGGATGGTTTAGGCAGGACCTGAGCTAAAATTGAGCCATATTGTATCTTGAAAAACAGCAAGGACACTCTGGTTAATATCCATAGCCATAACAGCATTTTAGCACACTATGCATTTTGAAAGATATGACAAGAATTATGTTTTAAATTATATATGAAAATAGAAATTTGAATACTATCTTCAGATTCCAGATACAAAAGAGACAACATCAGGCCAGGGAAATTTTGAAAAACTATGGAAACAATAAATTCAAGCTAGATGGTGATAATGTGGTAAGACAGTATTAAATATACATAATTTAGAAAAGAAATAAATGCAAGAACAAAATTGGAGGTAAAAATAAAATAAATATAGACCATATTTAAGACAAATAATGTTTTTCATTCAAAAAATGTCACTGTACCTCTTTAAACTAGTGTCAAGTTGCTTAGCGTTCTGACCAAATGTTTTCATTCAGCTATCAATCATCTAATTACCAATTTTTATGCTCTAAAAACCAGACCATTCTACAGAGAACTTCCAGGAAGAAGAAAATCTTAAGCCCCTATCAATAATAAGTATAATATTGAATTTCCCACTATAGCCCACTTGAATCCTAGTTTTGAATGAATTTGATGAAAATAAAAGGTGTTCTCCTTAAACTTTAAAGACTAGTCTTAATATTTTACACAACACTGAAACCTTTCTAAATCTTCCAATTTACCAAAGCTCCATTTCTCATATTGTTGCCTAAATGATAAGCCAAAAGGACAAAGTTTTGTGAAACTCCATTCAAATTATGAGCAACTTTATCTGTTGTTCATTAGAGTCCTAAATACTCAAAGCATCTACTACACAGGGTTAACTAATTCTATTGCACATTTCTCATATAGGACAACAATTTAGAGATCATAGGGGAGAATGGCTTTGACTAAAATTCTGGACAACAATCTAAAAAGCTATGTATGTATGGGAACTGACTCCATTCTCTCTCTAATCAGTTTCTCTTCTATAAAAGGGGTGTACTGGTCCCAAAGAGATGCTTTTTAAGGATCATCTGAATGAATTCTAAAATATGATACCACTTGCAATTAGGCTCATGTGTGAGGAAATAAAAAAGGCCAGAAAATAGGTGTACAGGTCAGCAATTAGAATGTTAGTTTCACAACATCAGAAAGGCAGACACTTTCCTCTTGTTTCTACAATATTTATTTTTCTATTATTTTCATTGCTATTACATTATCCTTAAGAGTTGCTGAAGATAACACCTTTGAATTTATGGCATTATGCAGGAGAGAAAGAGTATTAATTTTAATTGCTGTGTACAATTAAAATTTACTGAGCACTGTACATAGGATCATGTGTTCATTGTACCAAGAAAAATATGTTGCAATCTACATACAAAGAAGATTAAAGGTAGCAGTAATAGGTCAATAATTATCTTATTTAGGCTAAATAAGATGTTCTTAGATTCATATGAAAAAAATCGAATTTATCTTAAGACAAAACATAATAGGTAATTATTCAATGGAATATAGGCAATACTTAAAAACTTTGATGTGTTTTATGTAATGTTTTTAATTATTAATTTCAAATTATTTCTTGGTGTCTAACATCATTAACCTAAATTTTGAAATCTAAGACAAAAATTCATGCACTTACTCTGATACAGAAAAACTCTTCAATAATCACTGAAATTTGAGACTTAATTTATTTTTGTAAGCATTTCTACAATTGCTTTCTTCTTTCCCCTTGCTAGAAACTTTGTCACTTTTTCAGTCAAATTATTAAAGAGGCTTTTTCAGTTCATCAAAACGCTTATCAAATAAGTTTTAGCACATTTTGTGTTTGGCAATGGAAAGGTACTTAGATAATTAATTGGGAGCTCATTAGGGTTATTCCCTGAGGCACTACATAAGCAAATAGAAAACAACAACATAGGGTGACAAAAGTACAAGGAGTCTTAAGGAATCAGAAGCTACCACTAACATCTAATGAGAGAACCCATCAAACTAAATTCACCACTGAACCTACAACCAAGTTCTTCTGCTCTAACCAGTCAAACATTTCCTTTGACTTAACTGCAAGAACACTGTAGATAAGATTCCATGGATGCTTTTTTTCATATTCTTTTTTTTTATTGGATATTTAATTTACATTTCATATGTTGTCCCCTTACCCCATCCCCCACCCACCCGGGAACTCCCTATCCCCTTACCCCTCCTCCTTCTTCTCTGTGGATGTAACCCCTACCTACCCCCCCACTCCCACTTTCCCACCCTCAAAATTCCCACCCCCTGGGGCGTCTAGCCTTCATGAGGTCAAGGATCTCTTCTTCCACCTATGCCCAGCAGGGCCCTCCACTCTTACATATTCAGCTGAAGCCCTGGATCCCTCCCTAAGTGCTCCCAGGCTGGTGGTTTAGACCCTGGGAGCTGTGGTTGGTTGGTATTGTTGCTCTCCTCGTGGTGCCACAAACCCTTTCAGCTCCTTCAGTCCTCACTATAACTCCTCCATTGAGAACCCCATGATCAGTTCAATGGCTAGTTGTGAGCATCTGCCTCTGAATATGTCAGATTCTTGAAGGCCTCTGAGGAGACATCCATATCAGGATCTTCTCAGCATGCACTTCCTGACTTCCACATCAGCATCTACCTTTGGTGACTGCACATGGGATGGATACACAGGTGGAAAAGTCTTCAAATGGCCCCTCCTTCAGTTTCTGTCCCTCACTTTGTCTCCATATTTGCTCCCTTGAGTATTTTGTTGCTCCCTCTAAGAAGAACTGAATCACCCCCACTTGGTCTTCCATTTTTATGAGCTTCATGTGGCCTGTGAGTTCCATCTTGGGCATTTCAAGGTTCTGGGCTAATATCCGATAATCAGTGAGTGAATACCATGTGTGTTCTTTTGTGATTGGCTTACTTCACTCAGGATGATGATTTCTAGTTCCATCCATTTACCTAGGAAACTCTTGAATTCATTGTTTTTAATAGCTGAGTAATACTCCATTGTGTAAATATACAACATTTTTTGAATCCATTCCTCAGTTGAAGGACATCTGGGTTCTTTCCAGCTCCTGGCTATTATAAATAAGGCTGCTATGAACATAGTTGAGCATATGTCCTTGTTATATGTTCGAGCATCTTCTGGGTATATGCCTAGGAGTGGTATAGCTGGATCCTCAGGTAATGCTATGTCCAATTTTCTGAGGAACCGCCACACTGATTTCCAAAGTGGTTGCACCATCTTGCAGTCCCACCAACAATGGAGGAGTATTCCTCTTTCTCCACACCCTCGCCAGCATCTACTATCACCTGAGTTTTTAATCTTAGCCATTCTGACTGGTGTAAGATGGAATCTCAGGGTTGTTTTGATTTGCATTTCCCTGATGACTAAGTACACTGAACATTTCTTTAGGTGCTTCTCGGCCATTCGAGTTTCTTCCGTTGAAAATTCTTTGTTAAGCTCTATACCCCATTTTTTAATAGGGTTATTTGGTTGTCTGGAGTCTAATTTCTTGAGTTCTTTGTATATATTGGATATTAGCCCTCTATCAGATGTAGGATTGGTAAAGATCTTTTCCCAATTTGTTGGTTGTCGTTTTGTCCTATTGACAGTGTCCTTTGCCTTACAGAAACTTTGCAATTTTATGAAGTCCCATTTGTCAATTCTTGATCTTAGAGCATATGCCATTGGTGTTCTGTTCAGGAACTTTTCCCCTGTGCCCAAGTATTCGAGGCTCTTCCCCACCTTCTCTTCTATTAGTTTCAGTGTATCTGGTTTTATGTGGAGGTTCAACTGGAGGACAACATGTAGAAGAATGAAAATTGATCCATTCTTATCTCCTTGTACAAAGCTCAAGTCTAAGTGGATAAAGGACCTCCATGGATGCTTTTAATGAAGCCCATGTGGTATGAAGGTGACCAATGCATGTATTGCTATTATGTGAGACAAATTATTTTAAATTTATTTTTCCTAAACTTTTTTGTCTAACAAAGGGGCCAGAAAACATCCAGTCAATCTTATCTTTCCAATCTTTGGTTCATTTTAAAAAGCTACTTTTTAAATGCAAAAATAAATAAATAGATAAACAAGTGATGGATAGACTGATAAATCAGATAGACAGATTATTGATAGGTAGATAGATAGATAGATAGATAGATAGATAGATAGATAGATAGATAGATAGAAATGAATATCATACCTAAAATCACTTTATCTAGTTTTAGTGGGCATCTGTTCAGTGTTAGCTCCTTGATTCTTACCAACATTCTCATCATATGTATGTATGTCTTTATGTGTGTTTGTATGTGTACACACAAGCACAGAGCATGAATTTGTATGTGAAATGGATTGACTTTTTACATTATAATGATAGAGCCAATACTTTCTAATTAAACATGGTTGTTGTTCTTGTGGAGGATCTGACTTGGTTTCTTAGCACCCATGTTTATTGGCAGCCATATGCCTATAACTTTCACTTCAAAAAAATCGAGTCCTCTCTTTTGGCCTCAATAGGGACCTTCAAACATATGGCACACATTCACACAGACAAATACACATAACTAAAACCAATAATAAATACATAAATACAATGATGTGTACAACATCATTTGAAACCCAGAAAAGTAGTCTTTCTTTATTTAGATTCCAAAAGCTCTACAGTTAATAGATGCTCTTTTCTACAAGGTCACTTTTATAGAAGTAGAATCACATATTAACTATATTATAATGCCAATTATTTACACAATAATCAAATAAAAGCTTGCTGTGTCACTGAGGTTGTTAAAATGAATACATTTTTTTTTTGCATCCAGCAAATGCCTGTCTTATTTTCATTAAGCAGAACTTTAATACAGTTTGTCATTAATATTGATATAAAATATGTTTTGCTTCCAAAGGACCCAGGGCATTGCCTGCTTTAGGAAATAAAGAAGAATCATTTGGAAAAATAAGATACATGTGTTATCCAAAACAAAGTATGCTTCAATTTATTAGTTTCTCTGTATAGTGTTTATTCGTAGTAGTAAGCAGAATATCATTAACGGGGTTTTTCTTTACATACTAAGTAATTCAGAAAAAATGGCATATTTATAAATGATTAGCCTGCAAAGTGTCATCTGTTCAATCGTATGATTGAAAATAGTGTTATTTCATTACTTGACATGCAATTGGCATATTATTACTTTTCATAAGTTTATGTCATCAGTAATGTGAATAACAAATTTAAATTAAAAACATTCCAGAGATGAATTGTGGAAAAAGCTGAGATCTCAAAGTAGCAAAATCTCTAGGAACTTGATCAATAATATCTTTAGAAATTGATGTGCTTATTTTAGCTGAAAACTAAAGATTTTCTGAAAATTAGAAATAAAATGTTATTATAGCAATATAGTAGACAAAAGTCAAATTCATATTTTAAACAGACAGAAGAATGAAAAAATAGGAATAGAGTGAAGGTATGTGATGCTTCAAGAATTCTATATTAATCTGTCAAGGTCTTACAAGAACTTTCTTTTTAAACATGAGAGTAATAAAGGGAAACAATGAAAAAATGAATGAATGATGCACACATTAACAGTTTGATTTGGTTTTGCTGTGGATCTTTAAGGTGTTTGTTTGTTTGTTTGTTTGTTTGTTTTGACAGCCTATCTTATATATCTTAAGATGATTTCAAACTCATTGTGTAGTAGAGGATACCCTTGAATTCCTATTACCCTTTCTATTACCCAAGTGCTGGGATTACAGGCATGAGCCACCATACATAGATTAGGGTAACTTTGCAAGGTGGTTTTAGGGAAGTTAAAAGATGCCAAACAATCAAATATACTCAAATCAGAACTAGTGAATCTGATTTAGTCATTTAAAAGAAATGGACATACACATAAAGGCAGAGAGGAAGGGTGGGAGGAAAGGAGAGAGGGAGGGAGGGAGGGAGGGAGGGAGGGAGGGAGGGAGGGAGGGAGGAGGGGAGAGAAAAGCAGCTTAATAATGTTCTCTGCAGAAGTCTTTTGTATTCTGTCATAAATGACTAAGCTTGCAAAAAGGGAAATAATTTGGAAAAGTATACTTTTATACAAATAATTTTCCCTCCTTGGGCTGAAAAAAATAAAGAAAATAGTTCTACTTTTCTTCAATTCAAGAAAATAATTGAAAGGCATAGGAGAATGTGGGAAATAGAAATCAATTTATTCTTTATGAATGAGTATAGGCAGCCGCATTTGAGATCAAAGCTTGTTTCTTCTCAGCACAGGTAGATTGTTTCAGATACCCATTCCCCCCCTCCCCAAAAGATCATCTATGGGAGTGACCTGGAGCTGCTAGTGCTAGCTACCAGGAGTCAAATTTAAATCTTTATGAACTTTGTCAATTACTTGTCAAGTGCATTACCTCAAAAATAAATTTACATGAGCTTACAGTTTAAGATTACATAAAAACAATGGTTAAAATGCTGAAAGTTTTTATTATTTCTTAATTACGCTACCATATTCTACTATTGGCTCTGCCTTGGACGTTATTCACATTGTCTTTGTCATGCTAAATATCATAAAACACATTCTGTGCATCAGTTTTCAATTCTGTCCTCAATGATGATATTTTGGTGGCTTGAAACAGCCCTGCTGTATTTGAACTATGAAAACCAGAAACTGAGGATTTGATTTACTGTTTTGATTTAGAGGAGTGGGAAATAGTAATAATGAAGATTAAATGTAAAAGTGGGTCATGTCTCTAGCTGTTCGCACTAAAATGAGAAGGTATCCTTTTGGTATTCAAAAACTATTATTCAGTTCAACAAAGAAATTGATTGTGTGATGGCAGAATAGAGTTATAACAAATGTCCCCATTGCCTGACTCTCTCACACTCATTAAAGTAAATGAAAATATAAATCAGAACTCATATTTTGCTAAAGTCATCTATCTACATCACAAATGGCTCCCTTGTCAATCTGAAAGTAACCTAGTGTTCATTGTAGACTGATTTAGCCGTATCACTGTTGAAATGCAAACCATAGATTGGCTTGAGATAGAAAGGACTGACAAATGAACAAAAGCATGATTCAAGAATCAATTGGGTTTGAGGGGTTTATAGTAAAAAGTATTGCTGGCGAATTTTGTTATGTGAAATTTAAATCATTACTATTTCAATGCACAGATATACAAACACTCATATACACCTACATACATATATTACCTACAACATAATTGCCAATACAAATATACAAATAGCTATTTGTCTACATAGAAGAATGCCCTCTAAAAGTTTAGACTGGCTTGCTTGCCTTTCGAAGAATATAATCTCTTTGTCCATCAGAAAATAAGTTATTATAGTACAAATTATTGCTTCTCTTGGTAACTTGAAAGTTTTAACTATTAAATTATGGAATTGTATGGATTCAAATTGTCTTTCTTATATTTTTCCCTCTTGAAATCTTCTATCCATACGAGCATCCCCTCTCAGCTTCTGTCAAGCCAAAATGAAGATCTTCCACCAGACTGACTAGACTTTTGACTGCCAATTTCTAGTAATTGTGAAATTGTTAAATACTGGTATCTACTTGAATAAATAATTTTCCATGCTCATCCTCTGATGTTTCTAACAGCTGAAGTCTAGAAACCCCAGATACTGTGCGTATGTGGCAAGCCTCAAATAGGAGGAAAGTTCTATTTTCAGAATCAAGGACTGAAAGTGGCATCTGAATAAAAGGGTGGAGGTCCAAGCAGGCATAGGACTATACTGGAAGTGAGAAAAGAAAAGAAAAATTTTGTGCCAAAAAATAAACTAATAAAGGTCAGATTCCAGTACCTATAGATCATCATATTATTAATAGTGTTCCAAACTGAAGCATGCTCATAAGTAAATGGCTATAAATGTGGGATTCTTTTATTCTTCACAACCTATGAATTCCTGTCTCATGTCATATATTATGTCAGATACTAGAGATATACCACTTAGCAACATAGATTTAGTGTCTGCTTTCTTAGAGCCTATACTATCAAGATGGGGGCTATATAAAATTTGTTTTGTATGTGTGTGTGTGTGTGTGTGTGTGTGTGTGTGTGTATGAAGCATGGACAAGACAAACAAAACTGTAAATCTAATTAAGTTAAAAGTTCCTTGACCATTGTTATTGAATATTTAATAACATAATTTTCATATTAATACTTTCTACCATTTACACAGAAATTACTATGCAACCATTGAGCCATAAACTCACCTTTTGGATAGATATCATTCAAAACTATAAAAAGCTGTTCAGGTAGTTGCTATGATTACTCTGTTTTACAACAAAGTTATTATTATTATTATTATTATTATTGCTTTTATTTTTTTTAAACACTGGCCATTGCCCCCTTCCTGGTCACCCCTGACATAGTTCCTCATCTCATTCTGACCCCTTCCTGTTTCCAAGAGAATCCCCTCACCCAGGCCTCCCCTTTCTCTGGGGCGTCAAGTTTCTTGAAGATTAATTGCATCTTCTGATACTGAGGTCTCACCAGGCAGTCCCCTGCTGTACATGTGTAGGGAGCCTCAGATCATCTAGTGTATGCCGCCTAGCTCAGTGTCTGAGAGATCTCAGGGGTACAGGTTAATCGAGACTGCTGGTTTTCCTGTGGGATTGCCCTCCTTCTCAGCTTCTTCCAGCCTTTCCCTAATTCAACCACAGGAGTCTCCGACTTCAGTCCAATGGCTTTAAATGTCTACTTACGTCTCAGTGAACTTCTTGTTGGGCCCCTCAGAGGACAGCCATGCTAGGCTTCTCTGTATGCACACCATAGCATCAGTTATAGTGTCAGGCCTTGAAGCCTCACCTTGAGATGGATTCAAGTTGGGCCAGTCACTGGACCTCTAGTCCCTCAGACTCTTCACCAATTTTGGCCCTACAGTTCTTTTAGACAGGAGCAATTTTGGGTCAGAATTTTTGACTATGGAATGGCAACCCCATTAGTCCACATGATTCCATAACTGACAAAGAGATTCTATGATTGTGCAAGCAAATATAGCTTACAATTGAAAGATTTAGCAGATGGAAACTTATATGGGCATTCCTCTAGTATCTACATTATTGATTATTCTTAAAATAGAAATTACTTAAAGTCAATGGATCTTGATATAAGTTCTCCAAATTATACTACCTGACTAGACTGAATAACAAAGTTATACTCGACCAACTCACATTTTAGAGACAGCAGAATTTTCACTTAATAAAACCTATTCCAAATGCAGTAATTTAGCTTATTATTATTTTTATCTGATCTAGAGAAAGACTTGTGTTTTATTTTAGCCTAGGCTTTATTTCCCCACCATTATTTTTTTTGCTGTTACAAACAGTATTGAAACTTATGAACTAATTAAAACTATGAACTACAAATCTGCCCAATCAATGTGGGTGTCCCCCACAAGAACCTTCATACTTCTTGGATCTTACCATTTGTAGTTTCTCAGATTGGTTGAGAAATTTCTTATTCTATCAGCAGAAATAGGTGCTGAGTTAATAAGTAATAAGTAATTATTCATTGATCCTGCTGTAACAAGGCTTACAGAATTTTGAAAGCATGTTGCTTCACACACTTTCAGGAAATAACTGGAGAATGCACATAAAAAGAAGTAAGTTTCTATAAAGAGCTAATTTAAAATATGTTTAATGTAAAAAGGCTCCAGAAAAAGTCTGTAGCTTAGATACAGTGATCAGCATGTGCAGAAAACTTCATGGTAGCTGGTAGTTTGTTTACCTGAGCAGAGCCAAAAGTTATAAATATGGTCAAAACTTTACAAATTGATACTATATATGTGTGTATGTATCTATATATTTATACATACATATGTATACACGCATACATATATATACTGTATGTGTGTGTGAATGAGAGTATTTTCTATTGTTTTTATTACATCAAGATAAAACACTCTAAAAATAAGAAATGATTCATTTGTCCTCTCCTGGTGCGCTTGTGGTTTGAATATGCTTGTCCCAAGGTGTGGCACTATTACAAGATGTGGTCTTTTTGAAGGAATTGTGTCACTGTGGGGATGGGCAATGATACTCTCCTCCTAATCACATGGGAGCCAGTCTTCTCTTAGCAGCCTTCAGATGAAGATGTAGAACTCTCAGCTCCTCCTGTACCATGCCTGCATGGACAATGCCATGCTCCCACACTGTGGATAATGGACTGAACATCTGATTCTGTAAGCTATCCCCAATTTAAATGTTGTTCTCATAAGAGTCCCCTTGGACATGATGTCTGTTCATAGCAGCAAAACACTACGATACTTGGAGAGAAACAATCTTAAGGAAACTGTTGCTATGAATGATCACCCTGACCTCTAAGGTGAAATAGAACTGATTTCAGCAGAATATCTGCACTAAATCAAGTTGACTCCAAACAACAGGAGTTTATGAATCCTTAGGAAGAAAAAAATGACAGTTGCTATATCATATAACCAAGATTTTAGGAATCAGCAGCATTTGATCCATAGTATACTGTCCCATTAATATATTCTTCTCAAGTCATCCATCCTTGCATCAAGATTACTTCTTCATTGTTTAGGACTTCTCACTGAAGTGGAAGTAACAATGCAATAGCAATTCCTTTTGACCTGTCTTGAATTCGGTATTCATATCTCACAATTTGGTATGTGTTTGTTTGTTTGTTTGTTTGTTTGTTTGTTTTAACCTACCTGTCAACCCATCACTAAACCACAGGGATAAGTAATTGTTATTGATCAAGAACATGCCATGGGCCCACTCACAGGACAAGATTTTGGATAAGCCAACTCTATCTGAAAACTGAACAACTATGAGTTGAAAAAAATGGTATAGTTTTCATGATTATTAAATAAGCCTGCTATTTTGTCTCCACCTACTTTCAGAAACAAAACAAAATACAAAAGAAAATAATTTATAGTAAAGATTGTTTTGTTCTTTCTAGCTTGACTGCTGTATTTCCTAAGATGAAGCTGGGCACAACACAAAGCTAGCACACTAACAATGGTGAAACTCAGATTCCAGTTATTGTTCAGCAATAGTTTAAATAAATTAATATCTACAAAGCTTGCTGCTTAAGAATCAGTGTACTGAAGAGTGAACCTTAGCTATAATATTTTAGTGGTGCTGACTTTAGATAATGGGCATAGTTTGAAATGTGTCTCCTGGATAATAGCATTGAGGTTTTAACTCTCAATATCCGTCTATGACTCTTACTGGATTTAGAAACAGTCTCATGGAAGATGCAAACAAGTTATCAGGCCATGTGAATTAGCTCTAATCTAACATTTATTGTCGGGGTATAGCCTCAACACAGGATCGGAGTTCTCAACTGGAAGCAGGAATACCTGGAAGGCGCATAATAAATATACATAAACTACTTTTTGGATACAAGCTGACAGGCAGTTTTTCAAGGCTTCAAGTTTCTCTCTCTTCTCTCTCATTCTCTGTTCTTTCTTGTTCATTCATTCCCACCTTGAGGCTGCACACACTCTGCATTCTCCTGTGCACTCTGCTTTTCTCCTGTGCGCTTTTCTTTTCTGGAACTCCCATACTCCTACACACCTCTGTACGTTCCCCTCTCACTCTCACACACTCTTCACACACATCTCACATACACCTCACACACACCACATGCACTCTCCTTGCACTCTCCATACACACCTCACATTCTCTCTTCCCTCACTCTTCACATTCTCTTTCCACTCGCTCTTCACATTCTCTCTCCACTCACTCTTCACATTCTCTCTCCACTCACTCTTCACATTCTCTCTCCACTC
>NW_021604618.1:11631611-11683819 GCF_004785775.1 Grammomys surdaster | reverse complement strand
CTCTTCACACTCTCTCTCCACTCGCTCTTCACATTCTCTTTCCACTCGCTCTTCACATTCTCTCTCCACCCACTGTTCACATGCTCTTCTCACGCTCTCTCACTCACTCTCTCTCTTTCACCACATTCACCTCACATTCTTCTTCACCTTTCTCTTGCCCCAGTCTTTTATTGATACTCCAAAAGCAGGTAGAAAAAATGACATTGTATAATCATTGCCAACTCTAATTCAAAAGAATAAACAGATCTCACAAAGAATTAAGAATTACAATTGTTCCCCAAAGTTTTAAGCTTCCCTGTTCCCAGGCCTGTAGCCAAAATAATAATAACTGCAGACTTACCATTATTTAAACTTTAACTTTTAACTTATTATACTTCAGAGCTCAGAGCTCTAAGGTCAGCTAGTTGCATTTTCCTGTGAAGCTGTAATGATAAGTGAAATGGGCAAACCTGCCAGGCAGTGGCCAGAAAGAATCAAATTAACCCTTAACTCAATAGTTACACTAGCTTTCTACTTTTATGTATTGCACACAATGACTCTCCTAAGAATCCCAGTGTTTTGACTTAGTTTTACTAGTATAAGATTTTATGTATTCTATACTTCTTTGTCTAGGAACTACTCTTAAATATTACGCAAAACTTATTTCATAACTTCAAAAGATTTTTCCCTTTTCGAGGTCTCAATGTTGGCTCTATTTAATTTTCTAATAATCTCTTCAAACTTTCTTCACAAGTCAACCATTAGTCTGGAACTACCATTGTGCAGTTATTGCATTGTTTCCAAGATGAGAACACACAGAATGTACCTGGGCCATTAGGCCTGTGTTGTGCTGTGCCTTATGCCTCAATTTTTAATTGTTTAAGAATCATTACATCAAGGAACATCTAGTTTCACAGAATTCACCAGAGCAGAAGGAGAAAGAAGTAAGAAAGTCAGATATAATAGAATAATTATGCACACCAAGGCCAACTGAAAAACATGAAATCTATACAACTGTTGTCCAAGCTAAGGTTAGGAGAAATAGAAGTAACTGTTTTTTACAAAGAGCTGCTGCGGGCTACTGAGATGTCTCCATCCCAGCCTACTGCAGGCAGTCCCTTATTTCAGATGGTGGGTCCCCTAAAGGGATGTGTCTCTTGCTTCTCAGGGTCCCAGACACCATCCTCTTTATAAGGAGCTGTCTTGGGCTTCTGAGATGTCTCCAGCCCAGCCTACTGTAGGCAGTCTTTGTCATTAAACGCTGTCCCCAGCATCTATGGTCTTAATAGAAAAGGATGAAGAGATTAGAATAAGTAACCTGTAAGTTAGGGAACACCAAGCACAGATTTGTCACTACAAGTAACTGTAAAGAAGTAAGTAAGGATGCTTTTCCAGTTTTCAAAGGAATCATGTCCTGGGCCATATGTTCACACTGGAATTCTTGCCTCTGAAAATATGATTGCATTTTTATTTTTCTTAGTTATCTAATTTGTGGTAATCTGCTATAGGACCCCAATAAGACTAATATTTTTTCTTTTTTCTTTTTTATTTATTTACTTATTCACTTTACATCCTGATCACTGCCATCCCCTCTCCTGGTCCTCCCCTGATACAGTCCCTCCCCTGCCCACCCACTTTCCTTCATCTCTGAGAGTGTGGAGGCCCCTTCTGGGTATCTTTCCAACCTTGTGCATCAAGTATCTGCTAGGCTAGGCCCATCTTCCCTCACTGAGGTAAGACCAGGCAAACTAGTTAGGGTAACAGGATCCACAAACAGGCAACAGCTTTAGGGACAGCCCCTGATCCAGTTGTTGGGAGATGCTTATGAAGATCGAGCTTCATGTCTGTACATGTATCCCAATAACATATAAGCAAAATATTCAAAACTAGGATCCACAAATAAGAGAGAGCAACCACTGTTTATCTTCCTGTGCCTAGCTAACCACATTCAGTATGACTACTATCTATCTATCTATCTATCTATCTATCTATCTATCTATCTATCTATCATCTATCTGTGTGTCTGTGTGTCTCTCTGTCTGTCTGTCTGTCTATTGTTTTCAGTGTCATCCACTTATTTGCAAATGTTCCCTTTACAGCTGAATGGTCTTCCATAATATATATGCACCACTCTTTTCCTTTTCCATTTATCAGGTGATGAACATATTAGTTTATTCCATTTTCTATATAGTATGAACTGAGTTGCAATGAACATGAATGTGCCTCTATAATAGGGTGTAAAGTTCTTTGAGAATATGCACACCAGTCATGTTGTTTGGTCATATGGTAAGCTATTTCTATTTTAAAGAAATCTCTGGACTGATTTTTATTGTGGCTGCAATGGTTTATACTCCCATGAACACTGCATAAGATGTCTCCTTTCTCTACATCCACACCAGCCTTTATTGTAATTTGTCTTCTTGTCTCATCTTTTACAGCTCTCTTGGCACTTGTTTCCTTCTTGTTGCAAACATTTTCCTTGAGGCATCACTCCTCATTCATATGCAGAATCTGTGCAAATCGGTAAATGTAATGCCTCTGTGCCTTCCTCATCAGCCAAGTGTGTCTGGTCAACAGGGTTTTATTTCTAGAAAAGTATTCATCTGAAGAATAACAACTAGGATGTTTTCCTTTAATGTATATTTTTGCAGGTCCTTTAGCGCTACATATGAACATGTTTGAAATCTCTTCTGATCACAATCAGAGCAAGTCATTATTGTGCTTTTTGACAGTTTATGCCTATACTATATATAAATAAAACACATCCATTATCAATCAAAATTTATAAGCATAAAGAATATCTTAACCCAATACTTTAAAGTGATTTTTATGGTTCTGATGAAAAAGAGAACATTTAGGGAATTAAAGCACTTCCTTAAGCATGAAGCTTTCATCACGTTTAGCTTCTTGGTTACAGGTAAGGTCTACAGTGTATTTTAAAAACAGGTTACCTAACAGTGTCGATGGCGTTAACTGTTAAATCACTATATATGTAGTCTTACTATTAAAATTACAATCAACTTGTCTTTAATGACAAGAGCCTGGTAGATATTTTTATCTTAGAAATGCCTATTTTTTTTTAAATACAGATAATTTACTCCAAAGGAAAGCAGATATGAAAACTACATTAGAGAGGTAGTGATGCAGAGAAGTGGATAGAAGTCTGGAGAATTAATAGAATTAATTGCTGATAAAATAAACTGATTCTTAAATAAGAAATGTCTTCTTTTAAAATTTAATCCTGATTGCTTTAGCATCAGAAGACATTGGCATATTATATCTTGTGTGATAAATATAGAACCATTGTTAACAGGAAAAAAGTCTTTAAAAGCTGACAGAATGAGGTTGGTTTTAGAACATGGCTCGGTTTAGTCTCTCTTCTACACAATTAATATTTATTTATTATTATTTTTCTATTGTGTGACTAATATATCAGTATTATAACTGAGTTCACAGATGCATAGGACTCTTTAGATAACTTTTCTCTTACAGCATTCTCCATATCACTTAATGACAAGTGCATTCTAGTGAGCAGGAAAGGCGTCTGGTTTAGTTCTAGCCCAATTCCCTATTCTATAATGTTTTTATCAAGAGGGTCTTGCCATCTATTTCTGCTGGTAAATCAAGAGAATTGGCAGTTGTTGGTGTTCAACCATCATCTGTGTCCTACACCTATCAATAACATTTTCTTTTCATCATCTGTAGCTCCTAGAATTGACAGTACCATATGCCTATGCAACTTTTAAAACACAGCTTGAATATGCTTATAGTATGGTAGATTTTCAAATGTAGAATTTTTATTTTATTTTATTTTATTTTATACCATTTTAATTACATGCATGTATTAGGTTGAGGAAATAGCAATACAATGGATGCAAATAGTCAAGGAACAAGCAAGACAATAGACACAAATAATCAAAGAACAAGCAAGGCATTAAACACAATTACTTTAAAACAATGTATTTATAAAACAAAAAAGGGGGAAACATATCCTTGTACACCACAAATTTATTTAAATCATGCTGTTTTTATTTTCTATTTTAAATATTTTTTTAAAAAAATTTGTATGCCAAGGAACTTTCTGCTGAGTGTCTATGGCATTCTACAACTAGGCATACTTATGCATAGGTGAAAGGGAAGGATCCACTTACTGGCATAAGGCATGATCCCAATCAAGTATTAAATATGAGGAAGAGGGCATGTTTGTTTGTTTTTTTTTTTTTCCTACAGGATGCTTAAGGATCATGGTGGCTGCCAAAGCAATGGGTGAGACATGCTGATGCCAGGACAAATGTCAAATTTTTACAACATTTTCTATCATAAGCAATCATTGTTTTCATACCCAATAGTTAACATGGCCTCATATAATATTCTAATATAATATTATAATATTATAATATAATATATTCTAATATAATATTTCTTCCTTGCTGAAGAAATATTTTCCTAGACAAAATGTATGTTCCAAAAATAACTGTGAAGAGATTTAGTGAGTGCCAAATGGAATGTGAACATGTACATCTATCATTGTGACTATTATCAATGTTTTTTAATGACCCTATTTGTCAACAACTTCATTCCAGAAAGACAGTAACACCTATTCAGAAAAATGTAATGTTCTCTCCGAGCCCAGGAGGAGCACGTCAAATGTCAACCCTAGTAGAGATTGGAGGCAGAAACGAATGCTATTTTTTGTTGCTCACATACCAGGCTTTTACCTTCATAACAGTGCAAGACTCAAATACTCATCCTTCTTATCTTTGCTTATTAAATATTTCCCAAACTTTCAAGTAAAAAATACCAAATTTGAAAATATGCTCTAAGACTAAACTAAAGCTATTCTTTACACCTAAACACTATCAATACTTTGGGATATAGCACTGAAACTTCTTCACAGGAGAACACATAAAGAACTCTCCATTATGAATATTTAGATGTATGATACAAGAGGTCCTAAAATTGTCTCCCTTTATTGTCTAATACATTCATGAAATACTACTATTAATACTTATAGTCTGATGGATAAACATATAATACACTGCTAAATGTCTAAAGAAATGATTTAAGTTTGAATAATTATAATTTTGTATATCTTTGTAAACATAAGACTACGGAAGTAATAGGGCATGAGCCCATAATAATGGCTTTGGCTATTTTCCTAGGCTCTCTGAAAAGATGCAAGTACTAGTATCATTCTTTGAAACTCACTATGCACTAGTGATATTTCCCCTAAGCCTAGAACATCTAGGATTATATTGAAGGAATAAACTAAGGGAGGGAGTTTTCCAAGTGTTTCATGTATCATCAGAGAATATTTCAAATACTCCTCTTCATTGGTTTCTTATCTTTGTATTAGAAATTCTTTTTTTTTCAGATTTCTCAACATTAGAATTTCTTATAACAAATAATGGCCAGAGCTTTGAGGTGGAAATATGATCTGAGGATAGATATTTGGGTGAGGGAGATAATGGGAAGAGGCAACTCTCTGCATTTTCTTGAGTAAATTAAAGTAAATATGCTTTCATTAAAAAAAAAGAATTTCGGGGGCTGGAGAGATGGCTCAGCGGTTAAGAGCACTGACTGCTCTTCCAGAGGTCCTGAGTTCAAATCCCAGCAACCACATGGTGGCTCACAACCATCCGTAATGAGATTGGATGCCCTCTTCTGGTGTGTCTGAAGACAGCTACAGTGTACTCATAAATAAAATAAAAAATTAACCTTAAAAAACATATTTAAAAAAAAAGAATTTCTTTTTTTTATTCGATATTTTCTTTATTTACATTTCAAATGTCATCCCCTTTCCCGGGCCTTCCCCTAAAACCCTCATCCCATCCCCCTCTCCTGCTTCTTCTATAGGATGTTCCCTCACCCACCCTCCCACTTCCACTTCCTCCCTCGAATTCCCTTACACTGGGGCATTGAGCCTTCACAGGACCAAGAGGCTCTTCTCCCATTGATGCCCGACAAGACCATCCTCTGCTACATATGCGGCTGGAGCCATGGGTCTCTCCATGTGTACTCCTTGGTTGGTGGTTTAGTCTCTGGGAGCACAGGGAGGTCTTGTTCGTTGATATTATTGTTATTACTATGGAGTTACAAACCCCTCAGCTGCTTCATGTATGTTTAAAACATGGTCCAGTAAAACAGTAATGAGTCAACTTTTGGTACAGCTTTCAGAGTCCTCACTCTTTGAATTAAGATTTGCCAATTAACAAATAACAACCTCCTAACAGTGAAATACAGTGGTAAACACTGAATATAGCAAATTCAATAAAGAAAAAAAATCCTATTTTTTAATATCTGAAATAAAACCTACACCAAACCAAACTGTACTTGGATTCAAGATGGAATAGAATCAGAATGTGATCAAAATGGTATGCTCTGTGTTATTAAATATTATAAAATGATATGTTCTGTGTTATTAAATCCATCTATCCAGGCCCTAAAATCCACTTTCAAGATTTAAAAATTTTTGATTACAGTACCCTAGACTGTTTCATCTCTTAGAATGATTCAGATGAATGAATATATATATATATATATATACATATATATATATATATATATGTGTGTGTGTGTGTGTGTGTATGTGTATCTGTGTGTGTGCATGTGTGTGTATGCATATATATATAGGGTGTGTGTGTGAATATATGTGTGTATATAGTATAATGTAGTGTATATGTGTATATATTTAAATTTTAGAGATAGCTGCATTTATAAAGTCTATACATAGTATATAGTAATTATCTGCAAATTTAATACATAGGTATTTGAGATCCCTCAAATCTACTTTCTGCTCTTTCCTGACACTGGGATACAACTACTATTTTTGCATGACATACAGTATATTTCCAGACATTAATGTTGAAGTATGTGGAAATATTTATTCCACAAATATATATTTACCACACAAGATCCAGAACCCACACATGAGTTTGAAAACATAATCATTGCTGAAAGCAATGAAGTTGAGAGGCAGTCAGACTAAATTAGAGTCGAGTCTATATCCAGTAACTATTTCAGGTTCATACATATATGTAGTGTGCATAACTGTTTGTGGTGAGCATCTAAGTGTGTATGAGATCACATTGTGATTTTTGATGTCTTCCCTGACAGCTCTCTATTTTCCAATGGATAGAGGATTTTGCACTGAACATGGAGCTTGATAGTTTTGTCCGCAAGGTATTCTTAGCTTTGCCTCCCAGGTTCTAGAGTCTTAGAAGGTCCACCATGCTTGCCTGTCATTTACATGGGTACCTGAGACTTAAACTCCAGTGTTTTGAGCCATTTCAACAGGATCTCTACTATTTTATACTAAGAAGAGTGGCACACAAATACCCACAGAGGAATCTTTGGGGAATCAAAGTGAAGGAGCTGCATGAAGAGAACCTCCAGGACCTCAATACCCACCAGAAACTATGAAAAGGCAAAGACAGGTCGAGTGAGACCTTTGAGTGCTGCCAATACCTCCATTTAAATTTCTAGCTGTCAGATGAGATAGAATAAGTGTGAAATGCTCTAAGACACAGAATTCACAGCAATAGCTGGAGCAACTCCAGGAAGTAGCAGAGTTGTACCCATTATCTTACATTGTGAAGAACAGGCCCATGAGGCAGCGCGCCACCATTTTCCTCTCTAAAAGGTATGCAAAGGTCTTCTGCTTGAGGGTTTCCTAAAGAAAGAATTGGATTGTATGAGAACAGAGGTGGTACAATTAAAAAAACAGAATTGTAGGAAAGGTTCTTCTAAATGTCACTCACTAGGGTGTTTCTCTGATTTGGTTCTTTAGGTCTCAAGCTGCTGCTGGGAGGTTAGGCCATGACCCAGGATGTTTAAGTTGGTTATACTTCAAATATATCATCACCTAGTTAAAAGAAATGGGTAGGATTTTAGCTTAAATCTAATTGCCAAAAAAAGTTTCTAAAAAGTATTTCATTGTATTAACAACATTTACCTTTCTTTTCTTTATTTTTGGAGTCAGGAGTATCTCAGGGTAACATGTTACTCTATATATAGGTAGTATTTTTATTTTTATAAATATGTTAAAATTTTTCTGTGGGTTCTAGCAAATAGAAAATGTTATATATAAATACTATCTAAATGATATTGCATATAATATGCATGATTGTAAACATATTAGAGGAAGTATAGCACAGAATAATAACCTATAAAAGGTCAAAAGTAGAAAACCATTCAACCTGTTTCTCTGGCTTTGCAGATGTCACCTGTAGGAGGAACTCTCTGCTGTTGCTGCACCTCCAAACATAACACCAGTAAAATACCTTGCAACTATTTTGAGCAAATTGTCTTCTTCCTGTTTTGCTCTGTATCACCATACACTGTCAAGTCCCCACTTTCCGGTTCATGGCGGAGGGGGGGAGTGATATGACAAGATCCAAATAACTGTGCACTTTAGGGAAAGAGTGAATAATTATAAAGACATGACATACTTGCTTTCCGCGATAAATGTCATTTTGCTACTCTACAAACGGATACAACAAATAATCATGTAAAAATGTTTGCATGCAGTTAAGGAAAGAATTAAAACCAACCCAAGAGGACACAATAGACCATGGTCTCTTTTAAGGAAGAAATAGGAAAAATTCTGGGCGTACTATAACTGGGGAGGGCAGAAGATAATAAAGAAGGAAATGGTAGAGAGAAAAACAACACTAGAATATTTGAAAAAATCATAGGGAAATGTATTATTTTTTAAAGCTTAGTGTGTGTGTGTGTGTGTGTGTGTGTGTGTGTGTGTGTGTGTGTGTATGTGCTATGTAAGCTGCTAATGAAGAAAACCCATCATTAGTCCCACCCAAATGTAAAGCCTAGAAGCTACAGAGGTACAACAGTAACACTTTTATCTTGGTAGTAACTAGCACCTGTCTAAATGTGCTTAAGGCCTACACAATGGGAGGAAATTCAAGCCTGGTACTGTAAAGGTAGCTACCTCACCCTCGGCTATGGAGGTCATATACACTAGAAGAAAATTTTCCTAAACCAAGCTCTTTTCTAAGCATATTCTAAATACTTACACTGTCAGGTAAGTGTAGTTCTCATTCCTCATCAAAGAGGATTCATTTTGTAGCAGCTGGGTCCATTACTGAAAGCCACAACTGATTAAAATTCAGAGTATAAGTGTCTGTGGGATGACTAGCCCCAATTGATAAGATGGCAGTGTAACTCCCTCTACCTAAGGCTCAGGAAAACTCCTGAGGTAGACAGAGAATTAGAGTTAGAGGAACAGGACATGGTTTGATAGGTGGTGTCTGCTAGAAGTGACATGGAAGCTACACCCATGAATGGATGATTGAAATGACATGAATAATGACAGCATCATTTGACATGGCATGCAACCATGAAAAGGGAACATTTCGCGAAGTCCCATCCCTAGAAGAAGAGCTATAGGATATCAATGTCTACTCAGAGGAGGGATTGGTTTTCTCAAGGGAGGAGCTCTTTGATAGATTATCTAATCCCAGTGGTCAACATGTAACGCTTATATAACCAGCTCACAGCAGACTTCCCAGTATTATGACTTATATTCTTTTAAACCTCTGTAGAAGTATTCATTGAGGTTTGGATCCTCATGATCTCTTGATCATTGTGTCTAGCTGTGCTTTACAGTGATGTTGCTGTAAAGAGTAGCCTTTTTGATGATGAGTTGTAGCTGTAGTTTTCTGTAGGTGCAAGAATAAGATTTAGAATGCAGTAAGGAATTATGCTGGTCTAGTAAGTTGGTGATAGTAGATTCTTTTCTAAGATCCATGACCTCATTAGCCGAGAAGCTGACTAGGTTCCCAGTACCATGCATCATTTCCCTTCTGTTTAATGGCCCTTAAGGTCAATAAGATAGTTGCCATTTGCCATCAGCAATATGAATATCATTTATTGTACCTCTATGCATGTATTTCTTGGCATAGTTGCAATCACCCTTGTACATATGTGTTGCACGAAGTTAGAACTTTTTAATTATCATGGAACCAAGGCTGACACCCTAGCTTGTGTCAGGTTGGCAATTAACCAACAAAAAGTTATAAATTTCACTAAACTTTTAAAAAAAATCATAAAAAATGTATTGTGTCACAGTGCTCTCATTGAAATACAATAAAGTTATCTATCATTCTCTAAACACTGTTCCCATATCATCTAACTTAGCAAAGTAGCAAAGTGTATTGATGGGTGTTCCCAGCTAATTATAATTAGAAAGATTAAATCTTGAACCCATATATCCACAGCTTAAAAAAGGTCACTTTGACTCTAATTTTCCACGTTAATTGTTGGTTTGTGAAGAAACCCTAGCTTAAGGTTACTCCCCCGCTCCAAGAATGAAGAACAAATTTATATTACTGTTACATGTTTTATGTGTATTGTTCCAATTAAACTTTTCCATTTATACATACTGTATCCTTAGATATTAAAAAAATACTATTTAAAATACAAAGATTCATAATACTCTCAATAACTTATTTTTTATCCTTAATCTTGGAAGACCACAGAATTATTAGAAAAAAAGGTATAACTCTGCTTTATGTATTATATTTTATGTGGTAGGTGGAATACCAAAATGTGTATGTAAAACAGATCTAGGAAACTGAATCATATTCCAAGTATCTCATTGCATAAATTAGTTCACTGTGAAATTACATCAGAGAAAGTTCAAAACTCCGTATTTGAAATATACTCCAAATTAATATCTTTGTACCTCAGCTTTGCTCCAAGACAGGTTGAACACACTGCAATTTGAGGGATAAAAGCCTGTCTTCTTACAATAGAATGACATAAATACCAAGCTCCATGCTGCGTAATCAGGAGAAAATGCTGTGCGGAGTCTTCATGCAACTCCACCAAAACTCAAGGGTTATTTATAGTTTCTGGAACTTTCAAAGAAATGGATGACATTAAGTGAACTTCAGCTGAAACTGGTAGTGTCCTATAGCTAAACATAGTTCTAACTAAATCCAGCACAAATGCAGTCTTTAGAGAAAAGATTGTGAATTCTTAGAAAATGCATCCTTATTCCAATTGTAGTTAAAAGGTATGTTCTTTTCTAGAAATATCACGTTCAGGAATCAGATTGTTACCCATTCTTCATTACATATGGCTAAGTGTTTAGTTTATTTTATGCATAATTTCCTTGTTGAGAACCGTTTAGATTAGGAGGGAGAAAAGGGAAAGCAAGGGAGAATGAGAGATAAAAAGGCAAAGGTCAGAGGAGGACGGGAGACTTCAGGGAAGGAGACACTCACTAGGCCCAATTGCAGTCTAGGAGGGGCTTAGGTTTCTTCTAGGCTCAGCAGTACATGAAAGTCTATGTGTGGCAAAGCTGGCACCATGTGTCCCTTCTCCCGCGAAATCTCTTCACACTCTGAGGCTTCTAACAGCAAACCTTCTGGAAGGTAGGCCGATTCAGATTTCACTCTCAGATGTTCCTGCGAGTCATTCTCCACATTTAATTAGACCTTCCTACTCATGAAGCTAGGTATAAAGGACTTGAAAATGCCACCCAAGAGAAGCAAACACTCTGAAGTTCACCTTGGAATTTGTCTGGTGTCATCATTTGAAGGCAGCTCCCACATCTTAAATCTCTCTTCAAAGCCCACCCTCCCTTCTACTCTAGATACTACTACCTCAGCCTGAAAGAGCTTATTATAATTTTCTGCTACCATAAACAATCTATTATTGTCTTTCCAAAAAACAATGTTTATTTCTATGAAATGATATTTGTATTTTTCCTGGGATTTTTAGCGTCCTAGCTTTTCAGTATTAACCTGAGATTTAAAAATCTGATTCAAATACCCACTATTCAAATAATTTTAGCAAAACACATAGCTCGTTTGTTAACTGAACTCAGTCTTATCATCTGTATGGTGGAAATGGTAATGTCTACTTACCTGTAATGCACACAAGATGTGTATACTTGAAAAGCCTCTTATCAGGGCATCCAGAAAGCAGTAAGAACTAAATGAAACTCAGTTTCTACTATTATAACTACTATATCATCGACATAATTATTACTGCTTAGCTGATGTAATATTACTATCTTTTTAAAATATTTTTATTCATTTCATGGAACTAAAATTATCTCAAGTTGTTAGGATCATATTGGATCCTCTGTATTTCAACCCTCACCACACATGAGACCATAAGGATCAGAATTTTAATATTTTGGATAAAAATGTTTCTATTTGATGCTGCATCCAGTGTTAATTTTTGCAGTGTTCTCCACCATAAGTTGCATGTACACATGTCGGAGCAGGAACTTCATCCTTCCACTCAACTAGCACAAGATGTAGCATATGTTAGATTGTAAATATTGTTGAATGGGTTAAGTGAATTAATAAACACCAGAACATATGTACCATAGACACAAATAATCAACTTCCTTTACCAGCAAAATCTATTTGCTACATGCATTCCTGTGATTAGAGAAACACTCAAATGTCTGGATGAAATTATTTACTAATTTCTATATATTAAGCTCTATAAATGGGCCGAAGGTCAGAAAACCCTAAAATTAATGTCATATATATATATATATATATATATATATATATATATATATATATGATAGCACTCAATTTTAAGTGAGATTGAGAACACAACACAAAACTATATTTGAGCAGAAAAGACATCATCATGGAATAGAGTTATTATGAATAGCCTCAAATAAGGTATGAGAACACTCTCTAGGGGTAAACTCTCTCCTAGCAGGAAACAACTATGAAACTAATGGAAAACAATTTCTTTGAGTTTTTCAAAGTGTGGATGTTAATCTATTTCTTTGTAGTAATGGTCCATATCTCTAAGATCTTTGAAGTAATACATCTATAAGGAAAAGATTAATATCCTTATTTTGGTTTTTGTACTTTTCAACAATGGAAACTGGGCTCTATGGTAGCAATTAGCAGTCCCAGACTTTCCTTTGGAGAATTTTCAATCCAAAGGCTCATGGTTCTCTCAAGCAGAAAATATCTTTCTTCCATGCCATATCTTTCTCTTTTACTTCAGTTACAAAGTTTTGAGTAAAATGATGCATAACTGAGCATGAAGAGAAGCAGAGAGGAGACTGTGTGTGGCCAGAATTTCAGAACAGTATTATATTACTGTTTTCAACACAGTTCTTTATCACCTAGGATGAAGCTTGTGGCCTCTGTCTTAGGATTCAGCTACTTGACATATTATTTCAAATTGTCATGAAGAAAAAATACTAAATTTGTCATAAAATACATTGTGTAGAAGGCATGATGACAAAGACATTTCAATTTATTTTATTTTCCCTTTGCATAGAATAGCAGTAAACCAAGTAATCTCCCAACTAGCTCATTAACTTGAGTGGATAGAAATATGTCACTGTTAGAGGGAAGGAATGAGGTTAAGATAGGAACACGAACTCTGTTAGTAAAGGATGCACATTGATACACAAGTGCATGGTGGCCTTCTCATTAAAAACCTGAAAGAATTATTTGTTTGCAAATAATTCTTATGATGTACACTATCATAAGTTGTATACCTGCATCTAATTATCTATTCTCATTTGTCTTCCCTCTCCCTGTAGGAGTCCATATATTCTTCTCCTATTGACATCAAGTCTGACATGTGATTATTGGGGGAGGGGAATAAACACTGAAGAGGAAGTTACGGCTGCAACTTCAACCCATTACATTGTCATTCTATTCCATTGCTGTGAGCCCAGACCGGCCTGCTGTCTAGTCTTGATCCTGATATAACAAGGAAAGCACACAGCCTATGTTACTCCATTTTGGAGACATTGAGATTTGAGAATACTATGTTCAAAAAGACTTAATATAAACTAACTATAATGTCCCTATTATATAATGGTTCAATTGACAAAATTCCATTTTGGAATAAAAGTACTAGTAATTTAGGGGTTCTTTAGCTACTGATATGTCATACATATCATTCTATTACTCTGTTGTGGTAGGCATCATCAGATGTGACTTCCTTTTTTTATTTTAAATAATTTATTTTTTCTCAAATCGTAATTCATTCACACAGGGTTATGAACACAGAAAGGCAGGATGTGGGGAAGGGAATGACACTGGAGTGTGGGTGTTCACGGGGAATATAGATACCTTTCAGAACCAGGTATCGGCTGGGTGAAGGTTCAGGGGACAAGTCACTATGACTCTGCCTATGACTCGCTTGTTCTTATCTAAGTTGGTATTGTCTGCCAAGGCTACCTATTTAAAAGGTCTATGACTACTCAGGCTTATAAATTTCCACAAAAGCTGCCTGTTGACATTAGCTTATAGCCATCTGTTTCACTGTTTTTCCTCTGAGACCCAAGACTTGGTGTTAATATACATGTATGACAGGCCTATTGCTGATTTTAGGCCTATGGCTGATTTTAGGCCTTCAGTGTGTAAGCAGGGATGCCCCTGACATTTCCTCCCTTCTCTAAGTATAGAAGGGCTATGGCAATTCTAATCTTGTGAAGGCAAGGATACCGGCCTGACCTCCAGTACTTCAAGAGGACCTTGTAATGGCTCCAGTCCTCCTGTCGTTGTCCAGTGAGGCATGAGGGTTCTGGGTGGCCCCTCTCTGCTTGGTCTAGGGGCAGAAGTCCCCCCTTTTAGGTTGGGTGGATATGGGTTTCGGAAACACCCTGTATAAAGTAACAACCTCATCTTCAGGCTCATGGTCCTCCATAGCTAACTTATGATAATGTATCTGAATTGGTTTTGCTACCAAATTATTTTTCTGTTGTATCACAGAGTTAGTCCGCCTATTTGAGGGCCAAGGACCAGTAGAAATAAGCAAAAAGAACCCAAATAATGGTCCCAAGATGGGAGGAAATAGGGTAGACAACATTGGAGAGGCTGCAAACCAATTCTTGTACCAGCATTCATCTGTCTCTTTCTCTCTCTCATTTTTCTTAGGGCCTTCACTGACCTATTTCATGCTCACTTTAACCCTCCTTTTCTTGTCTATGTAAAGGCAACATTCGTCTTTAAGAGTTGTACACAGTCGAGAGCTGTACACAGCCTTTTCTATTGTACTAGAGTAAATCAAGTCCAATAAGGATCTTTGCGATTTTAGGAGGTCTCTTCAGACAGTGAAACGAGGGATTTCTTCAGATTAGTGATGTCAATCTCTAGCTGTTTGATGTTCTTGTCAGTGGACCTTAAAGGTCTGAGTAGTATAAGTTCGGAGGCTAGCATCTGGATTAGAACTTCTAACAGCAGACATCACTGGTGACTCATTTTTACCTAGAAAGGAAAAAGAAGGGAATTCTCAGGGAGATTCCCCTTACCTGGATGTAAATTGTTCTTCATCTTATTTATGGTTGGGCCTGGCTTTGTGGGGATATCTATTTATTCCATTAATCTTTTTGTTAGCTGTGCCTTCTGTGGTATCAGACAGGCATATCAATCCTCGGTCCCGTAAGGGAACTGGGTCTGGGCCATTCCCTTTAAGTGTAAGAGGGTCCTTCCCCATATCTGTGGCAAAGTTTTGTTGGTCTCGGTGGTGCCAGAGGCAGTCAGCAGCAGATTTGCCATGAGCTTTCAGCTTTAGAGAGATAAAAGTGAACAAGGCATGATGGAGAGTATTTCAGGGGGACTCCTTCTGAGTTGGTACCATTCTCCCTCTTTTGTTTTTAAAGCCAATTTTTCAGGGTTCTTGTAAAATCAGGGAAGAAACACCAACACTTGCTCCTTCCATACTCAGAGAGTCATGAAGACCCTATTTAAGGATATATAAATCTATATTAATAATCTTTTGTCAAAGGACTGTTATAGCACCGCCAACAACTAATCAGACTATATAATATATCGATTACTAATAGCTTCTTCTACTTTTTGTGAGATTACCTCTCTTTTCTCAAGTAATTGTTGAGGAAAATTAGGATTTACATCTCTCTTTAGAATATTGAACAGAGACTTAAATTCTTTTGTGGAGAGCTTAAAATAGGATCTTAGCCAACTCACCACTCCTAGAAACTTTTGAAAACAATTTAAAGTAAGTAAACACTCTCCCTCTCTTTTTTTTTAGACCCTTTATCTGTGTTTTTTTTTTATTGGATATTATACGTATTTACCTTTCAATGTTATCTCCTCTCCCATTCTCCCACAAAACCCCTTATCCCATACCCCCTCCTCTTATTTTTATGAGGGTGTGCTCCAAACATCCTCCCAGTCCCTTCTCCCTGCTCTCGAATTCCCAAACAGTAGGGGATCCAAACTTTTGGGGACCATGGCCCTCCACTTCCACTGAAGTCTGACAAGGTCACCCTCAATTCCCTATACATGTGGAGACATGAGTCCCTCCCTTTGTGCTCTCTGGCTGGCACTTTAGACTTTGGGAGCTCTGATTGAAACTTTTAATACTCCTTCTAGAAAGGACCAAAGCATCCACACTTTGGTCTTCCTTCTTCTATGTGAGTTTTATGTGGTCTATATGTTGTTTCTTAGATATTGTGAGCTTTTGGGCTAATATCCACTTACAGTGAGTGCATACCATGTATGTTCTTTTGAGATTGGGTCACCTCACTCAAGATGATATTTTATATTATCTGTGACTATTGTGTAGGGAGTCATTTCCATAATTTCTTTCTCAGCCAGTTTATCTTTTGAGAAGACGAAGGCTACTGATTTGCTTGAGTTAATTTTATATCCAGCCACTTTGCTAAAGTTGTTTATCAGGTTTAAGAGTTCTCTGGTGGAAGTTTTGGGGTCACTTAAGTATACTATCATATCATCTGCAAATAGTGAGATTTTGACTTCTTCCTTTCCAATTTGTATCCCTTTGACCTCCTTGTGTTGCCTAATTGCTCTGGCTAGGACTTCCAGTACTATATTAAATAAGTAGGGGGAGAGTGGGCAGCCTTGCCTAGTCCCTGATTTTAGTTGGATTGCTTCAAGTTTCTCTCCATTTAGTTTGATGCTGGCTACTGGTTTGCTGTATATTGCTTTTACTATGTTTAGGTATGGACCTTGAATTCCTGACCTTTCCAAGACTTTTATCATGAAGGGGTGTTGAATTTTGTCAAATGCTTTCTCAGCATCTAGTGAGATGATCATATGGTTTTTTTCTTTGAGTTTGTTTATATAGTGGATTACATTGATGGATTTCCGAATATTGAACCAACCCTGCATTCCTGGGATAAAGCCTACTTGATCGTGATGGATAATTGTTTTGATGTGTTCTTGGATTCGGTTAGCTAGAATTTTATTGAGTAATTTTGCATCAATGTTCATAAGGGAGATTGGTCTGAAGTTCTCTTTCTTTGTTGGGTCTTTGTGTGGTTTAGATATGAGCATAATTGTGGCTTTGTAGAATGAATTGTGTAGTGTACCTTCTGTTTCTATTTTGTTGAATAGTTTGAAGAGAATTGGAATTAGGTCTTCCTTGAAGGTATGATAGAATTCTGCACTAAGACCGTCTGATCCTGGACTTTTCTTTGTAGGGAGACTTTTAATGACTGCTTCTATTTCTTTTGGGGTTATGGGACTTTTAGATGGTTTATCTGGTCCTGATTTAACATTGGTAACTGGTATTTGTCTAGAAAATTGTCCATTTCATCCAAATTTTCCAATTTTGTTGAGTGTAGGCTTTTCTAGTAGGATCTGATGATTTTTTTAATTTCCTCAGTTTCTGTTGTTATGTCACCCTTTTCAGTTCTGATTTTATTAATTTGGATACTGTCTCTCTGCCCTCTGATTAGTCTAGCTAAGGTTTATCTATCTTGTTGATTTTCTCAAAGAACCAGCTCCTGGTTTTATTGATTCTTTGGATAGTTCTTTTTGTTTCTACTTGGTTGATTTCAGCCCTGAGTTTGATTATTTCCTGCCTTCTACTCCTCTTGGGTGTATTAGCTTCTTTTTGTTCTAGGTCTTTCAGGTGCATTGTCAAGCTTCTAGTGTTTGCTCCCTCCAGTTTCTTTTTGTAGGGACTTAGAGCTATGAATTTTCCTCTTAGCACTGCTTTCATTGTTTCCCATAGATTTTGGTATGATGTGTCATCATTTTCATTAAATTCTAAAAAGTTTTTAATTTCTTTCTTTATTTCTTCCCTTACCTGATTATCAAGGAGTAGGGTGTTGTTCAGTTTCCATGTGAATGTGGGCTTTCCATTCTCTTTGACATTTTTGAAGACCAGCCTTAGACCATGGTGATCTGATAGGATGCAGGGAATTATTTCAATTTTTTTATATCTGTTGAGGCCTGTCTTGTGCCCAATTATATGGTCTATTTTGGAGAAGGTACCATGAGGTGCTGAGAAAAAGGTATATTCTTTTGCTTTAGGGTGAAATGTTCTATAGATATCTGTTAAGTCCATTTGGTTCATAACTTCTGTTAGTTTCACTGTATCTCTGCTTAGTTTCTGTTTCCATGATCTATCCATTGCTGAGAGTGGGGTGTTGAAGTCTCCCACTATTATTATGTGAGGTGCAATGTGTGCTTTGAGCTTTAGTAAGGTTTCTTTTATGAAAGTGGGTGCTCTTGTATTTGGTGCATAGATATTCAAAAATGAGAGTTCATGTTGGTTGACTTTTCCTTTGACAAGTATGAAATGTCCTTCCTTATCCTTTTTGATAGCTTTAAGTTGAAAGTCTATTTTATTTGATATAAGAATGGCTACTCCAGCTCGTTTCTTAGGGCCATTTGCTTGAAAAATTGTTTTTCAACCTTTTACTCTAAGGTAGTGCCTGTCTTTGTCGCTAGGGGGTGTTTCCTGTAAGCAGCAAAAAGCTGGGACCTGTTTGCATATTCAGTCTGTTAGCCTATGCCTTTTTATTGGGGAATTGAGTCCATTGATGTTAAGAGATATTAAGGAGAGGGTGTTGTTGCTTCCTGTCATTTTTGCTAATAGTGGAGACATCGTTTGTGTGGTTACCTTCTTTTGGGTTTGATGGAAAAGGATTATTTTCTTGCTCTTTCTAGGGTATGATTGCCCTCCTTGTATTGGAGCTTTCCTGCTATTATCCTTTGTAGTGCTGGATTTGTGGGAAGATACTGTGTAAATTCAGTTTTGTATGGAATATCTTGGTTTCTCCATCTATGGTAATTGAGAGTTTTGTTGGGTATAGTAGCCTGGGCTGGCATTTATGTTCTTTTAGGGTCTGTATGATATTTGTCCAGGATCTTCTGTCTTTTATAGTATCTGGGGGGAAGTCAGGTGTAATTCTGATAGGTTTGCCTTTATATGTTACTTGGCCTTTTTCCCTTACTGCTTTTAAAATTCTTTCTTTGTTTTGTGCATTTTGTTTCTTGATTATTATGTGACGGGAGGTATTTCTTTTTTGATCTAGTCTGTTTGGTGTTCTGTAGGCTTCTTGTGTGATTATGGGCATCTCATTTCTTAGGTTAGGGAAGTTTTCTTCTATAATTTTGTTGAAGATATTTATTGGCCCTTTAAGGTGGGAATCTTCACTCTCTTCTATACCTATTATCCTTAGGTTTGGTCTTCTCATTGCATCCTGGATTTCCTGGATGTTTTGTGTTAAGAACTTTTTGCATTTTGCATTTTCTTTGACAGTTGTGTCAATATTTTCTAAGGTATCTTCTGCACCTGAGATTCTTTCTTCTATCTCTTGTATTCTGTTGGTGATGCTTGTGTCTATGACTCCTGATTTATTTCTTAGGTTTTCTATCTCCAGGGCAGTCTTCCTTTGTGATTTCTTTATTGTTTCTACTTCCATTTTTATGTCCTGGATGGTTTTGTTCAATTCCTTCATCCGTTTGTTTGTGTTTTCTTGTAATTCTTTAAAGGATTTTTGTGTTTCTTTAAGGACTTCATCCTGTTTACCTGTGTTCTCCTCAAGTTTTTTGATAGTGTTATTTATGTCCTTCTTATAGTCCTCTATCATCATCATTAGAAGTGATTTTAGATCTGGTTCTTGCTTTCCCGGTGATATGGGGAGTACAGGACTTTCTAATGTGGGAGAACTAGGTTCTAATGATGGCAAGTACCTTGGGTTGCTGGTGCTTGTGTTCTTGCGCTTGCCTTTCACCATCTGGATCTCCTTTGTGCTATCTGTGCTGTCTCTGACTGGAGCCTGTCTTTCCTATTATCTAGGTTGTGTCAGAACTGTTTGGGATGGATTTTGCTGCTGGGGTTAGAGCTGAGGCCCAAGATCTGCTCAGTGCTCAAGTGGAAACCGGAAGGGGACCAGGGTCCGTGTCAGGAGTAGATTCCTGGGTCCCAGTTGGTCCAGGTTGCTCCCTGATTGGGGCAAGTATTGCCACTTCATAGCCTAAGATACTGCTTGTGTTAGAGCTCCTGAGAGCCCCAATTTCTCTGGGTTCTGTGAGATTGGGTGCAGAGCTGACTCCCGGGATCTGCCGAGTGCTAGGGTCCAGACTGGAATGAATCACGCTCCAGGCCAGGAGTGAATTCCTGGGCCCCAGTGGGTCCCTGTTACCCCCTGTTTGGGGCAAGTGTCGCTTTTTCCTTACCTGGGATGCTGCTTGAGTTAAAGCTCTTGGGAGGTCCTCTTTCTCTCTGTTTTCTGAGGTTGGATACAGAGCTGCTGCCTGTCCAGATAAGACTTTCAATCAGCCTTATATTCCAAAGAATAAACAAGTCATATCCTATAATGCACTGCATCTGAGTAGAATGTCTAGTAGTGTTGATGCTTTAAAAGTATTTTTAATTTATAATACTTTCTGTAGGAGGAGCTAAGGTGAGAGGAGCTAGGAGAGGAAGAGGAGGAGTAAGGAGGAGAGGAAGAGAAAAAAGGAAGAGGAGGAGCTAGAGAGGGCAGAGATGTAAGAGGATGGAAAACCATGCAGGTATGGAGAGCAGTGCGGGTAACTACTTTTATTTAGGTTTGCTAATTGGGAAACAACTCTCTTTGTATGGGCATCTTGTTATTAATCTCTACCAAACATATAAAGCCTTTGACTAATCTATACGAATTAGAGTCTCATTCTCTTACTGTACCTGCATGGATGGCAGAATGGTCTGGACAATGCCCTGCCTTGCAGAGACAGCGTGGAAGATTGGCAGAGCCATCTCTCACGCTGGCATCTAGTGGATGGTAGGGCTGGTTTCTGGCAAGCCGGTTCTAGCTGCAGTGTGCACATGGCCTCAGGCCGAGAAACATGGCGGCTGGGCTAGGCAGAGCCGCTGCAGCTTAGATAGTTGGCTTGACCCAGAGGCTGATTTAAATAATTACCACAACTTTCAACCATTTTTAGACATATGTGTATCAGGGGCAGGGGAAAGTTATATGTGTGTACATGTAGTGTTTGTATGTGTGTGTGTGCATGCATGTGCATGCATTTGTATGCATATACCAAATAGGAAGGCCAGGCAAAGAGTCCTAGTGTCAGTACTCCCTTGAGATGGGCTCTCTCACTGGTCCTGTACCTCTCTATTGTGACTAAGTTGATTGGTCAGCCAGCCAGAGTTATCCTCCTTTCCCTGCCCTATATAACAAGGTGCTTACAGTCAGCCATGTGAAGACTGGATTTTTGTGACTACTGGGGATTCAAACTCAGGTCATCAGGCCTGCACAGCAAGCACTCTTACCCACTGAGCCATTTCTTCAACTCTACAAGATTTTCCACTGCTGAATGGTTTATCTAACCAAAACACTATCAAAAAGTCAAAGAGCATCTGCATTCATGTGTTACTGGGTCAAAAGTTCCATAGCTATTCATTTGTTCTGGCTTTGCCACTATTTTTTAAGTCACTCTTCTGTTTACTCTTTACAGACAAAAATAGGGTTATGGAATTCAGGCATAGACCCTGGATTTTTTTTGTTTTGTGTTGTGTTGTTCTTTCTTCCTGCCATCTATCTGAAACAGTCATGTTGACATGAATATAACTCATCCATTTCCCTAAGGTATTTAGCTTCTTAGCTTGGTTTGCACTGAGTGTTATCCATACACATTCTCTACTGCCATTTTACCCACAGGGTTAATTTCAACCTGTTTGTTAAACCCAATATTTCCTTCTCTTCCTCTCTTAGCTTCTCCCTGATCCACCAAAGTAATTACTCTCTCCCTGTTTCTTGTCATCAGTGTATTATAGCAAACTTCATTGCAATTATTTTCTGACATTTCTGGTCCTGGGAATTAATTGAAAGAAAGCTACAATATTTGAAGTATATTTAGATATGCAGCACCTAGGAGTGTCTGATATATGACAGATATCTGGTAAATATTTCAGGGCATAAACAGATTAATTAATAAATTAATGGACCACTTGTTTCTCTTTTCTCAATGGCACTGTGATTATTTTTAATTCTTGCTAAATGATTCAAACAAATTTGATGTGAACTTGTTGACATGTCATGTTTAAGATTGTGCTATCTCTTTATTAATGTGTCCTTACAGACTAGAAGTGTTTATGCCAATGAAATAAACAAAAAGATGCACAAAACATAATATTACCCAAATTTAGGAAGTATTTAGTCTTTAGTTTGACTTTAATTTCTAAGCTAGTGGTGATATTCACTGCCTGTTTCTAGTACCTCATGGATGTTGTGTAATATTAAAGGCTTTTTCCATATTTACTACTGCACAGTTTGCAGCACACTGTCATCCTGACCTCATCAATATGTTCTCAACATAGTCGTGAAGGTTGAGAGAACAGACCAGCAGAACTACCACCGTTTGATTTCTGTTTTAATAAACAAAATAAATATATTGCCTTATACATCACAACTAACTGTACATCATTCTTATTTTATTTCTAGATGTTCTTCTAGGCTATGCAACTTGATCTCTGAATAAAGCTAGTGTGAGAAGCAATCTCCCAATCTACCCCAAACTGATAACTACAGAACAGAATGGGAAATCAAATGGTCTTGGGTTGGAGTTTTAAATCTACCTTTGATGGACTTTATGATTTTAGATAAGCTACCTACCTGACACATCTGTGTTTCAATTTCCTCATCTAGGGAAAAAGGAAAAAAATTACTTCCTTTATCTTGAATTTTTCTTAGGGCGGAGGGAGTTATACAGCTTACACTTCCACATTGCAGTTCATCATCAAAGGATGTTAGGACAGGAACTCAACAGGTATAGAACCTGGAGGTAGGAGCTGATGCAGAGGGCGTGAAGGAGTACTGCTTACTGGCTTGCTCACAACCTCGTCTATTTTCAAAACTTTCTATTGGTTCTTCATATATTTCACATCCTGTTCCCCAGTCCTTTGCACTCCTGTCTACTGTTGCAGTCTTCCCCTCAACAGAGTAAAACAATTTTGCTGAGGAAGCTATAGTGTGTCACAGTGTGTCCAACAGTATAGAATTTTGTCTCCATTTCTTTGCTTGCAAATGTTTATTGCAATGACTCGTTGGTCTGGTGCAAAGCCTCTGCCTTCTGCTACTCTATCAATATTGGAAATCCTCTTAAATATCCTGCTGTTGCCCTTTGTCACAGATATCCTGTATTTTTTGATCTGTAGGACCAGCCCTTCAAGTACTCCAGCAGTTCATCCATGGGCTAGATGTTGGAGTAGGTCAATTCAATGCCCTGGATCTAGGCCTGAGAGGGATCTGAGCCTGCTGGATCTCCCACTCTCATGCCCCCAGAGCCAACTCACCAGCAACCTCTGCAACCAGGGCCAGTTCTACTGTTCTGCCCAGGCAGGGTTGTAGCCAGTGAGGGACATGGCCAATTTACCCACTTTCATAAACACTTGAGCTCGGGACCAGCTCTCCTGCTTGCTATAAGTGATGAGAGATAAGGGAGGCGAGGAGGCCAACTTTTCCTTGTCTCTGCCAACAGCACTACACAGCCGACAAGAGTCAGAGTCAGCTCATCCTCAGTCCCATGTCCAGGGCTATCTCTGTTGTGCTACTCTTAGTAACTTTGTACTGAGTTAAAAAGCCTTCTCTTCTAAGTGCTGCAGGAGGTGAGATGCAGGGACAGTTCTCCTGCTCTCATGACCCCAGGGCCAGCTCTCCCACCTGCTGAAGCGGAAAAGGGGTGAGAGTCAGGGAAGAATCTCTCCCTCATCCATGACACCACATGGG
This sequence comes from Grammomys surdaster, assembly GCF_004785775.1. Lineage (NCBI taxonomy): Eukaryota > Metazoa > Chordata > Mammalia > Rodentia > Muridae > Grammomys > Grammomys surdaster. Next base: position 11,659,884 of record NW_021604618.1, on the reverse strand, counting down.
AGAGGAGTTGCGGAGACAGCCCTCATACACTAATAGCCTCATAGATAGCTCACTTGCAACTCCCCTAATGTGTCCAATGCAAGGGACCACTCTCCGAAGTACTGTAGCTAACTAGTAGATGGGTCAGCTCTCCTACTTTTATGTTGCCAGGGCTAGTTCTTCCTAGACGCCCAGATGAGGGATGAGGCCAGTTCTTGACAGAACTCATACATCAACATACCCTTCCCTGGGCAGCAGCCCAGACAAGGGGCTTCCACCTAGACTTTGGTAGCAACAGACTATTGCTGCTATAGGGCCATGGACCCAGATGTGGCTCCCAGGAGTAGTATAGGCCAGGATCCCACCATGGTCCCAGATTGCATCACCAGCTACTCACATCAGGCTGTTCCTTACTACCCTTGAGTCTCTACTTCTGTCTCTTCACTGTGCCCACATCCTTCCTTCATTCCTTTTCTTCCATTTCTCCACTACTTATTTGCTCCTCTTTGTGGCACCCAGAGTCTCTGAGTCCATCTCAGGCATGAACTGCCCCCGCTCCCATTGTTCTTGTGGTCATCTCAGGCAAACTTCTTGTCTGGACTCCATTGCACTGGTCTGGTTGTTATCTAGGGCTCACTCATTACTCAGGTTGCCAGAGTTTTCTACTTTGGGCTCATTCCTGTCCTGTCCAGGGCTGCGGTTCCAGGTGGAGTTCTTCTAGTCTTTGGCTTGCTCCCTAACCTGACAGTCCATCTTGGCCTGTGGTCTGGTAGTTATCTCAGGCTTGGTTTTTTTTTTTTTTTTCAGGAGATGTTAAGCTTCCCTCTATTTACAGGTCAGAACACTGAGGGTAGACATAACCTCTCTCTTCTCTGCCACCTACTGACACATGTGATACAGCAGCCATACCTGCAATGCCTCTAAGAGCAAGCTCTTACAGAATTTTCATGAAATCAATGCCCTCTACTTCTTGTTTCTGATAGCTTCTTTCTTGTAGACACAATAAATCCAATCTCATAAATAAGCCACTCCTCTGATCATGACACTAATCCATTCACATGGGACAGTCCTTATGAGCTCATTGATGTCACTAGGCTTCATATGCATGAACTTGGAAAGACACATTCAAACAGTAACCTCTGACTGTGTCCTTAAATCTACATCTGGATTTTGTCTAAAGGAAAGTGTGCTCCATAGAGATGACACTTATGTTCCAGCTGTCATGCCTCACCTGGCAGGTGGTATTCTATGAGGAAACTTTTCTAATTTTTTCCCCTAAGCCCAATAGTTTCCAGCTGAATCCAAGTGAAGACTAGCAGATAAGAGCCTCGTGGCTGGAACCTGTGAATGCTAGCCTTCTGGTACAGAGAAGTACAAAAGAGAACAGTGGTATAGGGGAGAGTCTCTCATACTTTACTGAGAAAGGCTGTATATCTAAGACGTCATACTTCCATCTAAGAAGACAGGAATGAAATAAAAATAAGAGATTATCTTCAAAATAAAAGTGTGTTCTCTGGAGCCTGGTAAGTAAACACATTTCCTTTCAAAAGGGGAAGTTCAAAGTATTTTATTATAATCACAAAAGAACTTTCCATGTCACTAAATTGTCGTTTCTCAAACTGGGCATTTTTATGCTCAAATCTTCTTCTCAGCTTTCCATTTTGCTGCCTTGCTTCACCCAGCCCATGCTATTATTTGCAGAAAATCTTTTCCATCCTGAGTAAATCACTTCTGCTCCACCGTATTGCTGTTCCTATGAAACTAGGGACTGAGCAAACACTGGAATGATAATAACCACTCGTTGAAGGAAATACCTGGAGTGTTCCATAATTGGTTTTCTTGATAAAAAGAAAAAAAAAAGTTTCATCAATTTCTCCCTCTCTTTGACTGTAAGTCACAGAACATATTTTTAGTTAACCACAACACAATACTTGTTGGCTTAGGTATTTTCAGAAGTTCTCTACCAGTCTGCTTTGCAGACAATCTATTTTATCACTAATTAAAGCATTCCAACTTTCACCAGGCTGTCCCTAGGTACCCTTGGTTGGCTGGTTGGTTGTGGTGAGTGAGTAGATATTTTAGATTTGTTTCATTTGCCTTTCATGGAATAGCAATATCACATATTTTGGTATGAACACCTGTTCTTACTAGCCTTAGAAGATAAAAATGGTTTCAAAATTACCCTGGGATACCCCAATCCTGTCTAGCCTAGATACTCCACAGATTCCAGATGTTGGACTCAATTTCCTTAGGTTAAAGAATCAGCACAATGATTCTTTCTAAGTGCATTGCTGACAAAAGTATCACATAATTTTAGAGGCTAGCGTTGTAGTGGCTATGACTGATGGAAGTCTATAAAATGAACTCACTTTACAGGACAACATTTTAGTATCTCCTAAAGAAATAAAAAAGAGGAAACTACAGTATTTGAGAGAAATTCTGTGGAATCAGCACAAAATACATCAGAGCAGAGTGATGCAGCCACTTGAGGAAGAACTCAGCATAATCTGTAAAATAACAATAACAACTGCAATCATATAATCAGAAAATCACCAAAGTTTCAATAAAGAACTACCATGGATTAAGTATTTTATATGATTATTGTATTTCATTGTAACAAAACCTTATGAAAATATGTTATTTTGGTTCCATTTAACTAATAAAAAAGATTTGGGATCATCAAATAACAGTTAATTAAGTAATTTACGAAGAGAGCTACAATGTTCCAATGCTCAAAACCACAGTACTATGGGTGTTTGAAGAGGAAGAACAGGCAATGCACACAAACAGACACAAATAAGGTAGCATAGCCCAACAATTAACAAGCACTCTTCCAGGAAGATGGCTCTCTGGCATGAGTATGGAAAATGGAAGCTTCCTTATGCAGAAGCTATATCAAGGTACTGCCATGAGCTAAGACTCCTTTCTTTAATTCCTTGCCTATTAGAAAATTTTGTAACTTGGCTTATTCTGAGCTTTCCCATGAGGAAAACATCAGAGGACATGATCTCCTCTGATGCATGATGTTTTGATTGTAGTGATATTTTAATTATCTTTGTCGGGCTCTTTATGATTTGTTTGTGTGAGTTAATTTCCCTAGAAGAATTCAGAAATGGAGGGGCTAAAGTGATGATGCCTTAGAAGATAATAGCACTTGCTCTTGCAGAGGAGCGAGGTTTGGCGTCTGAATTCACATATTGAGTAACAACCATCTTAAGTTCCAGTTCCAGAGAATCTGAGGACTCACCTAACTTCTGCATGCACATGATATATATACAGAAAGCAAACACTCATATACATAAAATAAATATTTAGATAAAAAATTCATAAGCATGGCCAACAAGTTTGTATTTCAGGACAGGTGAAGTGGATGTCCATTGCTTTTCATTTTACTATATTAGAGACAAAGTCTACCTAACTTGCTTAAGGCACATGTTTTGAGTGAAAGTTTCTATACATTTAGACATCTAACCTTCCTGGTCCCAGCCTGTACTTTCACCATGGTGGATGTATCAAAGTATTCAAATAACTCAGAAAAAAAATATTAGCCAAGAAGTGTACACACACACACACACACACACACACACACACTTCAAATGGAACCAATCAGAACTTTTCCCAAGCAGTCTTTGAGGTAAGAGATAGTACATTTATTGCCTCCCCTAATATGGAGCAATGTGACTTTTGAGCTATGGGCAACCACTGTCTCTGTATTGTAGCCACAGCCCATAGGAATCAAAACTGCAGAGAGAGAAAATCATATATATATATCACTTCTCATTCTTTCAGCTTCTCATAGTCAGCAGACATTTTTCATTCATGCTGTGCTCAGTTAAGAAAGCTTTCTATCATTTTCCTCCTTAGGTACACCTAAGTCATACTAATTTTCAACAAAATGAACACCAAAATATATATTCTAATATGAAAGCAAATCATAAACACCAAATGAGGACAACCATGTACAGGTCCATACTTCATACATTTGCAACCAAGAGCAGGAGCTGAAAACCCTGGAATTTCTTTCTTTTATGTATCAGTTATAGTTGCAGGAAAAACTGAAACAAACACAAACATACACGCACACACACACACGCACATAGACACACACATGCATACATGTATACTACACAAAAATACATACACATATTCAAGCACACACACATACCAAACACACATACAGATACCCAAACATATATACAAATAAATGAAGAAATACCCTATATACATTTTTAGAAAGCTTAAAAAGCTGAACATTCTTACTAGATAGTAAAGTGCCTTTATCATTTCATTTTTTTCAGATAGATACATCCATAACAACCGCAGAGCTAAGAAAACGTTTCCACAATGTTTCTTTTTATTAATTAATTTGCATATGCCCATAGATACCTGTCATGGTGCACATGTAGAGGTAACGGGATAAGTTGGGGATCTGGTTCTTTCCTCACTCAGGATGATATTTTCAAGTTCCAGTGAGGTAACCCAGTCACAAAAGAACACACATGGTATACATTCACTGATAAGTGGATATTAGCCAAAAGGAAGATCAGAATACCCAAGATACAACTCACAGACCATATGAAACCCAAGAAGAAAGAAGATCACACCAAAGTGTGGACACTACAGTACTACTCAGTCGAGAGAAGAGAATAATCTCTGGGAAGCATAGGGAGAGAGGCATCTGGGATAGAGAGAGGAGGGGGAGGGAAAAGGGAGGCCAGTTCAGATATGGGAGGAGATGAGGGAGAAGTACGAAGGGTCAGGAATTTGAAAGTAGGTGTATTGCAGTGGGGAAGGGAAATCTGGGGGAAGCCACTAGAAAGTCCCAGATGCCAAGGACCCAAGAGGATCCCAGGACCCTACAGGGAGGACTTTAGCAGAAATTCTCAGCAAAGGTGAGTTAGAACCTGTAGAGACCATATCCAGTGGATAGGCATGGCCCCCAGTTGAGGTATGGGGCCACCCACCTTCCTCAAAAATATTAATACAGAATTCTCCCTGTCAAAAGGAAATGCAGGTACAAAGAGTAGAGCAGAAACTGAAGGAAAGGCCATCCAGAGACTGCCCCACTTAGGGATCCATCCCATCTGCTGATACCATGCCCAGACACCATTGCTGATGCCAAGAACTGCTTACTGTCAGGAGCCTGGTATAGCTGTCCCCTGAGAGGCTTTGCAAGAGCAAGACCAATAGACATACGGATGTCCACAGCCAAACATCAGACTGAACATGGGGACCCTAATGGAGAAGTTAGGGCAAGGACTGTAGAAGCTGAAGGGGTTTGTAATCTCATAGGAAGACCAATATCAACCAATCAGACCATCTCAAAGCTCCAAGGATTAAACCACCCATCATAGAGTACACAGAGGGTACCCATGGCTCAAGCTGGATATGTAGCAGAGGATTGCCTTATCTGGCATCCCTTGGTCCTGTGGAGGCCTGATGACCCAGGATAGGGGAACACTAGACCACTAGGCAAGAGTGTATGGGTGGGTGGAGGAGTACTCTCATAGAGACAGAAGGAGGGAAGAGGGGATCAGGGACTTGTGGAGGAGAAATTGGGAAAGGGGATAACACTTAAAATGTAAATAAATAAAATAACCAATAAAAAAAGAAAATTAAAAAAATCATTTCTATCATTTTTCTTATTCTGTCACTGAGCATGACTAGAAAGTCCTAGAAAGCCATGAGCAGAGAACCAGTCTATATATCCATCTAGGAGACCCCCAAGTCTCTGCACACAGGGCTGCATCTCTCTTGATTGACTATTCCTTCATTTCTTATCAGTATCAGCTTTTCTTCTGTCATGTGGAGTACTGGTTTAGCTGACTCAAGCAGGAACCTTTCATTAAACACCAACTTAGCATTTGAGAACAGGATTAAAGTGCTGAACCCAGGCAGCTGGCTAAGCGGCTCCAGGCATCATTCCTTGTGTGGACACAGCAGATGGAGCCACCCCATGCCTCCTACATGTGGCTATGCAGACAGCAGGATCAATGCACTAGACACATGAAGGGCCTCATTTATTAAATGTTTTCCAGAGCAGCAGGGGAAAGGAACTAGAATAGAGATAGAAAATGTGTCTCTGTCTGAGGGTGGAAGAGGAGAGAGAGAGAGAGAGAGAGAGAGAGAGAGAGAGAGAGAGAGAGAGAGAGAGAGAGAGAGAGAGACTGTTTCTAACCAAAATAGCCCTCAGATAAATATTGAACTACATATAAACATTTGAAATTGTATTTACTGATTTGACAACTATGCTTTTTGTGTCTTCTAATGGTATTTGTAATAGAGGTAGTTTGATCATACTTCAATTCAGTTTTCAAATATTTTCAACTTAAGTGTTTATAAATTATAAGATTAATCACATTGTTTTGTTAACTCCATCCTACAACACCAAGGTTGGACCATCTACATAAACCTGTAGCCAGATGACCAGTGACAAACTAACAGGTCTTGTCTATAGTGTTCTAGGATGTAAACATCTAAGATAAACATGATCAAGAAATACATGCTATTTTTATGCAAATGACCAGCATGAAAGGGAGAGTAATCTCTCAGGTATCTGGACTGTTGTCATTCTGAGAGTCAGAATATGCTTCTCTATATGTCCATTTAAGTCTCTCTTAAGGGTTGGAGAGACTGCTCTTCGGTTAAGAACACTGGCTTTTCTTCCCAAGGGCCTAGATGCAATTGTCAATAGCCACAAATCAGTTCACAGCTATCTGTTACTCCAGTTCCAGGAGATCTAATTCCCTTATCTGTCTTCCATGAATGCCAAGCCCAGAGGTGGTAAAGAAGCATTCACGTGGATAAAACATACCTATAAAAAAATAAGGTTAAAAATTAAAGTGACACATACAGGGATGCCATACTTAATGATGACTTTTATTCACAGGAAAATAAGCAATCAGGTATTCAGTAGTTCTGTAGTATTTTTCCCAGCTCTCAGATTTCATGTCTTTATGAAACTCAGTGACTTCCATAGAAACTTTAAACTAGTAATTAAGTCTGCCCTTGGGCCTTCTCAACTTAGCATCACTCATCTTTACACTGGATTAATTTACTTAGGACACACTGTGTCTCAGGTATTGGAAACTTCCCAACACACACAGACTTGGAAAAGTTCTATCCTCTGGTTGCCTTCTGTCTAGTAAAGGGGAGAAATAACAAACTAGTAGCAGATGTTATGTGTGAAGAGAAACTAAGTGTAGCACTCACTATGGAGATCCATTTCTAAGCAGGCAGTAGGTGATCAAAATGTCCAAAGATGTCCAAAAGATTTATTCCTTATTATCAATCATAAGAAATGTATCAGGAAAAAGGCCCTCACAGTTATGTAAAAGTAGTAGGTTCATCAAGCTAAAAGCAACAGAAAAGGGTAGGAACAGAAGCTGACAGGCTCAAACATAATGAGTGAAAAGTACAAGGCTGAAGGCCTCATGATCATAGACCCAAGATGTAAAAACAAGGCACATGTAGAGGTGATATCCTGGGTATTTGCTACACAAAATACATGAGGATGAAAACATGGTTTGTGTTTGAACTCAAGATGGGCTTAAGAGGGCAACAGTTCTATTCATTATGACAGACACAACAAAATAGTACTTCTACATGAGAGAGTCTTTAATACCACAAAATAGGAGTATATTGGATAATGTAGAAACCAACTAAACTATGAAAGGTAAAATTAATATTGAAATACCACAGACATGAGCTCATCAGGGAAATGTAAATCAAAGTAGCACTAAGATTCCTTCACTCTGGTATTCAAGAAAATAAACATCAACAAATGCTAGGATTCTTCAAAAAAAATAACTTCTGTACTCACTGCTGGGGAGAGAATGAATATAAATTAATCTAGCCACTATGGAAGTCAGTATGGGAATTCCTCAAAAAATTGAAAATAATTTTTATATATGATCAAACTATAATTCACTATAATACACATACACAAACTATAATACACACACACACACACACACATCAATGATAGCTCAATATAGTGATACCCATATTCATCACCACACTATACCCAATAACGGTCTAGAATTTGTCCATCACTAAATGAATGGATAAACAAAGTGTGGCTTATATACACATTGGAGTTTTACTCAATCATAAAGTAGTATGAAATTATGTCATTCACAGAAATTAAAATTCATCAATATATGTCACAATAAAAACAGAGTAACATAATTCAAAAATAAACAGCCCAGAAACTTCTACAGGACCTTCAATACAGGACAGGATTTTCAGGTTCAAACTTCAATACCAGGACACTTTGAATTCTCTCTTCTTAAATCACCCTTGATATCTGTGGAAACGACATACAAGACAGCTCAGTGAACTGTGCAGAAGAACACAGCCAACCAACTTACTTAAAAGTATTTAAATCATAATCTAAACTATAGTGTTAGACCCAAATTCAATAGATTGATTATATTTAAGTTATTGTCTAACACTTTATAGTCTAAAACCACATTCATGGTGCTAAACCATCCTGTTTTGGTTAACTCTAGTGACTTATCTCAAACTCTCTTGCTAAGATGAAATAGATGTGCTACCTAAAGTCAGAAAGCAAAGAGTATATCCAGCTGGATTCCCAGCTCAGCTACTCTAACCATGTTGCTAAGGGAATGCATTAGTTCCCTAAGGTAGCTGTGACAAACCAGCACAAACACAATGGCTTACATGAACAGAAATGGATTCTCTTGTAGTTCTAGAGTCAAGTTCTGAAAGAATCAGCAGTCTAAAATCAAGGGGACTGGACTGGTTTATATCTAAGGCATGGCAGTACCCATTTCTGTGTCTTCTGCCTTCTGATGCAGGCACCCCTTGGTATGGGGTCACACCATTCTAGTCTTTGTTTTCACTATCACACCACAATCTTTCTATAGTCAAGTTTCCTGTGCTCTCCCGTGTATAATAGGGGCTGTGATTGTCATGGGCCATACAAGTTTGCTGAGTCCTACTTGTTCATGTATAAGGGACAGCATGACATGGTTCTGTTCCTGAAACAGAGCCAGCAGGGCATGCGTATCCACAAGTGTGGATGGTTGCTATGGGCAATGGGCTTGTTTGTATAATAGTGTTCATATTTTCACATTTCTTCTTCAAAGAACATCCTCTCTTCCAAAGTTAATGAGTCCTTGGTTATCAGAGACAGTATAAATCCAGGAGATGAGGGTATGCCTATGTCTCAGCAATATGGTAGAATGCTGTGACCTTCAAGACAGTCTTTAAAGCTGGGAAAGAATGCTGAAAACAGGAGTTTGAAGATATATACTTTTTCAACTACTTAAAATATAAGGATGCAATATAAATTATATAAGGAGCGTCACAGATCTAAAGGAATAGTGGTAACCGTACTATGAGCTAGCTTGTCAGAAGGATACTAAGGAAGGAGATAAAAGGATTTAGGGAGTGGTGACAATAAAAGCAAATCCCTCCTAGGTAAGATATTTTGTTTATGCTTACAAAGGAGGGTAGTTTTCTGAGTTCAAGGTCAGCATAGGACAGAGCTAGTTTAGGTCTAGGCATGATTGGAACGGTAATTTCCAAGAGGAGACCCACCCAGCTATCTTATTGTCTGTGCTGTGCTTGCTGTATCTTCCTAAGAATCAAGGGGCTGGGATCATAAAACACTGATTCACAGGATAATCAAAAGAGAGCCTGGGGTACTGACTAAATTGATTTGTAAAATACAAAACTGGGCTTTTAATCTGAAAGAGATAAGCTATCCAGAGAGTTCTTAGACTAGCAAGAAAAATCTGTCTAGAGAAAGCAGAACACACACACACATACAGATACAGATAGAGAGAGAGAGAGAAAGAGAGAGAGAGAGAGAGAGAGAGAGAGAGAGAGAGAGAGAACAGTCTAGAATACTGTCTCTAGCAGAACATAGGCTATCAACTTGTACCTATGATTAGACATGGAGTCCTTTGTTTCTCCTCTCTCAAACATCCCTTCTCTCAGAATCTCTCTCTAAGCCAAGGCTGGTTCTTGGCACAGGTTATCTATAAAGAGTTCTCATACTTACACTTTAGAATTTGTTGTATCTTCTGAGACACTTTTGATATACGATTATATTAACCTTGGGTTTCACATTTCTAAAATAGAAATAAGAAAATTGACTAAAGACGGGCAGTGGTAGCGCACGCCTTTAATCCCAGCACTTGGGAGGCAGAAGCAGGCAGATTTCTGAGTTCGAGGCCAGCCTGGTCTACAGAGTGAGTTCCAGGACAGCCAGGCAGGGTTACACAGAGAAATCCTGTCTCGAAAAACCAAAATAAATAAATAAATAAATAAATAAATAAATAAATGAAAAAAATAAAAAAATTTTAAAAATCACTAAAGGTAGCTGTTATAAAAGTTAAGTATAGTGATACTGATACATGTGATAATCTTAAACATAAAAATATAATTCAATAAATGAATATTATGTTGGCTTGTGCTTTCTTATTTTGTAAAAAATGAGCATGCTATTGTTCAACAGCTGTGTTCTGAGAACATGGACTGGAAGCTTTGTTCACTGCAGCATATCTGATGTCTGACAAAATGCTTGGCTCATAATTAGTATTGATATTAGTCCCCTAGGGTTGCTGTGGCAAATCACCACAAGATAAATGGCTTAAGACAACAGAAATTTATTTTCTTATAGTTCTAGTGGCAAGACATTCAAAGTCAAGGTGTTGGCACTGTCCTTTTACTGCTGAAGGCTCAAGAGAAAAATTACCCTTTGATTTGTGCAGCTGACAGTGGCTGATGGCCACCCTTGGTATAAAATGGAATGTATTGTAACATCATTGAAATCTCTCACCCCCACGGCCCCTAGCTTTCTTTTATCCGTGAGACTTGTTTCTTTATCTTTCTTCCTATAAAGATATCAATCACATAGGATGCCAGTTCTTCCCCAGCTATTAATATCTCAGTTAACTACCTATACTATAAAGAATTATTTCCAAATCAGATCGTGTTCTCGGTAGAGATACATTCTAGACTGTGACACTATTTCTCTCCTGCATGTGCTTAATGAACATTTACTGTCATGGATGAATGAGTTATTTCTGACCTTGAACTATGGAAATGGGCCTATTGCAATACTATAGCTAAAAGTAAAGCCAATAATCAGTGGCCAAAGTGCTAATGAGGAATGGTGATGAGAGGCTCTCTTCACATCGGAAGCTTGTTCATGACAGTTAACAATGAATTCCAAAATCTTCCTAGACTAAACTCATGGGTTATGGCTCCCTTTTCTCCAAGCATAAGCATAAATACAAATTTGGAACATTTAGCTGAGATGAGGAAAAATGTTATCAGTTTGCCCCGAGTTCTAAATCACACTTTGGGATCAAGAAAATAGCACTGAGAATATATCTTTTAATTTGAGCAGAGAATTATATATCAAGCCTAGTAGCCCAAAAACTATTAGGTAAAGATATGAAAAAAAATGCAAAAGAGCCTTTTAGCTCATTTGGAGAAAGGAAACATTTGTACTCACCAGAACTTTTTATATGCAAATTTAAGCTCCTAAGCTCCAAAGAATAGATATTTCTCAACAGGAATTCTAACAGGAATTCTAAAAATACACCCTATATCATTATATGTGCACACCTATGGAACTAGCAACTGCTAATTTTTTTATGTATTTCATAAACTGATGTGGGCGAGATACTAGAAAGTGTCATCTGCAGGAAATGGCTACAGTTGGTTTACTAGAAGGTTAGCAGAGTACCAGGGTGATTTATAGACACATATATGTTTCACTTTTTTTTTTTTACATGTGTATATCCCCATGGAAAATAGGATTACTATCACAAAGCATAATCCAAAAAATTATAGTTTACATCATTTCTCACCAGAAAATGTTTATTTTCTAATTTTTACTAAAATTAGATTTAAAGGAATTAAAAAAAAAATCTGTTCAATATAAATGTCCATGACTGCACATGTTACTTCCTTTCAATATTTTGATATCTCTCCTCTTAATTTTGTTTGGCCTCATGCTTTTGCCTATGGAGTTCAATTCTACATGCAAACCAGAAGTCAACAACACCCATCATCCTTTTGCTATAACATCTGCTGTATTTTAGTAGCCAAAAATGCCTGCCTCTAAGGAGTCAGTTAAACATCCCAGTGCATGTAATTGCTTGATATAAACCTCATCTCTCTGAGGTGGAGAGGGACATCTTCCTGACATGAATAAGTCATTAGTTTATATGATGCCTTCACATCACAAATTAACATCTGCTGCTGCTCAGAACATTTGGTTTGGGCTAAAATGCAGTTGAATGGGAGGTTAAAGAAGAATAAGAATGGCATTATCTTCTCTGAGCTGCACCTGCTGTGGAGGCCTATGCTGAAGAATTCATAGAGACCTCTCAGAAGCAGCAAACAGATTGCTTTGAGGTTTGGGAGCTAGATTCAAACAGGTAAGCCTGCCTCTGATTGAATATGATAGAAAGATGGCATTCTTTGAGGCTATATCAGCAGACACTGTACATTTGATCTCTTCAGCTTGGTGATCCCTGATAGAGTCAGAGAAACTGTATCAGTGAGAACGAAGAATAGTAAGCTTGCAGAGGTAACCTGCAAAGGTGTTGATGATAGCTGGTATGCTATAGCGTAAATCAGTGTATCACACCAAGAAAAGACTGATTGCGTATAAAATACTTCTTATTTTACACAAAAATGGAATCAGTGCATTCATATATTAAGACATAAACTTCAAAATATAAATATATAATAATATAAATAAATATAGAATAATATAAATAATATAATATATAATATATAAATAACAAAATTGTTATCATATCCCTAACAATCTCAGGGTTACAGTTTACTAACACCAGGGCAAAACTTCCCATAGAAACATTCTCTGAAGAGACTGTCATAGAGGCTGGGCAAAATAGATCAGCAGCTAAAGATGCTTGCTGCCAAGCCCAACTATCTGAGTTCAATCCCTTGGACCCAAGTGGCAGAAGAAGAAAATCAAGTCTGGTGTAGGTGTAGGCTCACACACCACACACACACATACATACATACACACAGCTGTAAAAAAAATTGAAATGTTTTTCAAATAACACATATTTGTACTACTAAAAGTTGAAAGGAATCTCTCTGTGTGTTTCCAGTACCATTAAGGGATTTATTTTCAGATCGATTTCTTTTGAAAGATGTTTAGCTACTTAATAAATCATGCCTGTTCTTATTAATTCCTTTCCCAATTCTCTCTCTACTAAAACCTTTACGTTTTGACTCTTCCATCCTGCTGTGAAAGTATATTCAGTCTTCACATGGTTTTGTTATGAAATAGCCTTTATTGATGTGAAAACAAATGCTCACCAGCTTTTGAAAACGTAAAGCATTAGCTGAGGACATTTGTTTGCTTTCCTAAGCTGAACCTTTTTCTCAATTCCTGTCTATACTATGTCTTAGATGATTTGAGAAAACTTGAGACTCATTAAAAGAGTGAACATTTGTGTGTTATTTATCTAACAAATATCAATAAGATTTTTGTTTGGATAATCAGTGTATGAATAAAGTAAGACTGACAAAAATTGAAATTTAATAAAGTTAATCATCCAAATCCCCAAGTTTAAATATTCTTAGATCCTTCATACAGCCTGCATCTTAGACCTTACACCCTGCCCTTTTGACCCTCACTAAAATGGTACAGGCCAGTTTCAGCAATTCCACATTTGACTCACTGTGCAATGGATAATGGTCACATTGCCTTAATTCTTGATGCAGTATTTTTATAAACTTCTGACATGTTCAGTGAAAAGACTAATGAGGGACACCTCAGGAAATGTGTGGAAATCTAGTCTTTCCTAGTTACAGATTTTTCAAGCTATTAGTCCTGATATATATATGTATCCACTGGAATCTAACAAAACCAAATGTACCTATTTCTATGATGTGAATAATCATTGCCAACAATAAACCATAGTGTAGAACACATGTTCTCAACCTGTAAGTCTTGACCTTTTTCGAGATCTCCTGACTCTTTCACAGGCTTCACATATCAGATATTCTGCATATCACACATTTACATTATAATTCTTAACAGCAGCTGATTTACAGTCATGAAGTAGCAATGCAATAATTTTATGATTAAGCTCACCACAATATGAGGAAAGTATCACAGCAGCAGGAAGGGTGAGGACCACTGGTGCAGCAGGAACTTTCAAATGGCCAGGGTTTCATTATGAAAGCCATCATGCCTTTGATTAGTGTTAATCTTAAACTGTTTATTTTAAAAAAGGACAGAAACAAGTCTATCATCTTACTAGTTGCCTGTCAGTTAGGTTAAATAATTCACAAGACACAGGCCCACATGGAACCTTGAAATAAAATCTAACTCGGAAATAAGATGGTAGGTACTAAGTTAAAATAAGAGCATAACGAACTTGAGGAGGAAACGATCCTATAAAGCAGAGATGCCCAGACAAAATGAGAGAGTCCACATGTTGATAAACTCAGAAATGTGTTACCCACAGCCACTGAGAGCTAGGGAGTCCACATGTTGATAAACTCAGAAATGCGTTACCCACAGGCACTGAGAGCTAGGGAGAACCCTGTTGGTCTGTATAGAGAGAAAGATTCTACAAAAACTTCAATCATAGATTTCAACCCTCCAGACTGGGAGAGATAAATGGGGTTGGAGTAAGCCAATCAGTGTTTTGCAGTTGATGACCTCAGTCTTTAAAGCTTAAGATAACACAGAACCGCATCTTTACTAAACATGGCCCTGTGTATTCGGGTTCTATTAGAATAAGAAGTGTGACCTATGCCTTTGGTTCTCTAGTTAGGAAGAACTCTGGCTCCAGAATATCATGCATCCTCTTTGGTTTCTCTTTATGGGTTTCTCTTGCTGGATGGGGTATCAAATATTTGTCACTCTCGACTCATTTAAACAATAAATTCTAAAGAATCCTGAAATTGAGTCATTATTCTTGGCAGCATTAGTATTATTATTATATTAGTATTAGTATTATTGCTGCTGTTGCTGTTAATTGAGATAAAAAATGTGCATTTCAAAGGAATGTTAGTGTTAAAACAACAAGGATTAAAAAAAGAAGAAGAAGGTAAATAAGACGACTTTCAGCTGGGCATGAGATAGCAAAACTGACCAGATAAGAAGAGTGGTAGGGCTAATTATTGTGTAACTGTAATTCATAGTTGTCAGCAGGATACAATAAGACACTTCTGTATCTGTCTTGGAGCAGCCCACTCCAATATCTCTGGAGTCCTATTGAGCTTTATTTACTAAAGTGCTGCATTGTTTTATAAGAGGCTAAAATTTACCTCTTGAGTAACTTCAATTCTTCCAGAAAATATGAACTAACAGGAGAAAACAGTATTGTTATATCTTCATCATCATCATCATCACCAGCACCATCATAACCATCACCACCATCATCATCATTACCATCATTAACATGCTATCTTTTAAAACATAATTCTAATTCATTTTGTCCTGCCAAATTGAAAAGGCTCGCTCATCCCTGTGATGCTAAACCTGGGCTAGAGAAGCTTAAACAAGCTGAAATTTCTTGTCTCACACATGGATCTCAAAGATCAGGTGACAATTTTCATGACCTTTACTGGTTGAATCCTCTCGGTGATAGTGGTCCCCTCTCTCTGTTAGTGGTAGCACTGGTTACAGGCACGGAGGCTCCAATTGCAGCTTTATATCTGAAGGCTTTATAGCGCTCCACTACCCTTTAATCCATCAAAATCTTCTCTCTCTGCATTTAGAATTCAGCATGTCTCTATCACTTCTACAGTACATTTTTGATGGTATTCTGAAGATACAATAATAGCGTGATAGTTAACATGAGATTTAAGTTAGAATAATTCAATAATTATTTAGGGTCTACTTAAGAGTAGATATTTCTCTGATGCCCTCTCAATGGCCTGAAAAGACTTGATGATTGGATGGTTCTAATATGGTGGCACCATGAAGCAGTGTTTAAGACGCTTGGCTCTTAAAACTACCTAGAATGCTTTGCCACTGACCAAATTTTTTTAAAAGAGTGAATGTCAGTAACAGGGCATGGTGCCAGCCTCCTAGCTAGACCAGGAGGCAGAGTTCTCTCAGTTTCTTAAACGCAGCAAATTCCTCTCTCATCAAGGTATTTCAACTCCCTTTGTTGCTTCCCTCAAATGCTCTACCTTTCATTATCTTTTTCCTTCCTGTGATTAAAGTATTAATTGTAAATTTACTTTCTCAGAAGGATCTCTTCAGTGACCATACACAAAAATGCACAGTCTTTGGCTGGATAGGTGTCTCAGTGAGTACAGCACTTGCCATACAAATGTTATGGCCAAAGGTAAGGTCCTTAGAACACACATAAATGCCAGACGGGGTGGCATCCCACCTGCTATCTCAATTCCTGGGAGGCAGAGATGGCAGATGCAATGGGGCAAGCTGGCAGGTAAGAAGAGACTAAATAGTGACAACTGGGTTTAGACAGCAATCCTGTCTCCTTAAATAAAGTGGAGGAATGGAGGAGGACACCCAGTGTCAACCACAAGCCTCTCTGTTCGTTCATGTATATAAACACACATACACGCTCACATACATACCACATACATACATATATATGCAAAATTAAACTTTTGAAAACAGATTTATCCATTTCTTATTCTCCCCTTATCCTGTACTTTATTATATGACACATATCATTAGCTTAAATCCTACTATGCATGTGTAATGTGAATAGATATTGTTATCTTCTCTTCAACACACTATGCTCTCAAAAAAGCACACCTCTCTTTCCATCTTATGTATATCAGTGCAACCAGAACTCCAACAGGAGCAGGCAAAAATGAAACTGCAAAACAATTTATGCAATGGAGGCAAGATGTTTCTCACATTTCCTAAGGTCTAGTTAGCAAAAGGAAAAATAAAATATGAGACAAATAGCTGTGGCCTTGACTCTAAGATACCTAATCTAGAATGTCCATGGTGTTAGCAATAAGGTGATTTATTTTCCTTCAACATGAAGTGAAGTAACTATTTTCTGTGTGAAAAAAATATATATAATGTTGTAGCTCACATCTGTTCCAATCAACACCCTGGGGTCAAAAGAAGCTATAAACCACAGCAATGTCCTTAATAAGAACAAATTCTGATTAAAGATATGGTATGTGCCATTTGAAAACTTTGTATTTCTTTTAAATAATATGGTGTGATTCAGTGAACCTTCATCATAGAAGTACACAATGTTCTCTTCTTCTAGATTCTTTTTACAAGAAAATTAGATTCAATGATAAAAATAGAGTTCCAGCAAATAAAAGTGCAATCTGTATGACAAGGGAAGGAAATATATCCATTGCTACTCAAAGAGAATTAGTATTTATTTTGCAAACATTACCTGCCATTATTTCTTAAGAATGATGTCATTTTGTATAATGAGAACTGTAATCAATATTATTAGCTCTTGATGTGGATAAATTGAATCTCTAAGAGGTCAGAAAACTAGTTTGACAAGGACCTTGGGATGTGCCTTACCTCTAGATCTGAGGGTCACACTGTTTTTATCATCCTGTATTGATTTTCTCTGTCCAGTGCCATCTTGTATCATCAGAATCTCAAATGTTAAATCGGCTACAAGGACTTCATGGTGACCTTGTCTCATGATAACATTGCAGGACTGTGGAGCATATTATAAGATCGCTTCTTGATGAGGCTGACCCCAGGGAAAATTCTGCTCAAGTCAGAATGTTTCCACATATTTAACCATCTACATAGATGCTTTTAATAGTGCTGGTGCTTGTAAATATTCTTTAATGTTCCTGCCATTGCTTATCTTTCTAAAATACCTAAAGAACAAGCTATATTCCAAGATTTTGGTCAGCCATCTTGTGTTTTTTTCTTCCCAAGTAAAATTACTTTGCTTGCTCTTTATTATTTGAAACTTCTTCTCCTTTATCCACATGCCAAAATCATTATTTTAACCAATGTAAAAGTCTATGTTTTTTTAGATGCCTGTTTTTCTGAACTATGACACTTTAGGCCTTTTTGTTCTTCATCCCTGAGTAAGGAAAACTTTAAGCATTCAACTATTGGAAACAATATTATTTGATCTCAACTGTATCATCTTCTTCAAACCAACTAGTGGGGTGCCCAGTTTAAGATGAAAGTGGGATCAATAACGAAAAAAATAATTCAAAGTAAAGGTAAAGGAATAAAAAGGGTGTGCAGAATTTATTAGTAGTAATTTATGATTGTGATATATATGAAATAGAACAAAATAAAGTAATAACTTTGTGATTATGTAACTAGTTAAATTATTAGTCTGTTAAATTGCTACCATCTCTTCATACCTACTAAAAAGGAAAGAAGGATTCAGAATAAGCAACCCAATGATGACATTTTATGAATGACTAGATTACCTAAATACAAAGCATGTGTCACACTGATACCAAAGTATTGCTCAAATGTTTTTTAAAATATATCTCAAATATTTTGCAACTTGAGAGGTTTAGATTTTGCTCTCTGCCCCCTAAAATCAAAGAATCAGAAAAATGCATAGAATAAAATGGTTAGGTGAGGAGCCTGTGGGGTGGTTAGTAATATCATTGTAATTTTATATTTTACTATTTAAAGCTTGTGGTAAATTCTCTGTTTTACTTATACTAGAGAATGACACGATGTTGACTTGGACACATTTTTTAACCTTTCAAAGTGTCAAAATACTAAGAGATGATAACATCAAATTTTGATAAAAAATAATACTCATAAATTGTATGAAAATATAATTTGCCCACATGCATATAAAAATCAATTGCAAAAATAAAATAAAAGATTAACTAAGTGGGAAAATATATACCCTGGAATCAGTCTATAGTTAAGTGTCCCAGGGATGGTGCACATATTCCACAATGTTCAGGGTAGCTTTGCCCACCTTCTTCATTTCCCACTGTGTGAAGTTGGCATGCTTATGTTTTCCTGGTGAAAGGCAGAAATCTGATTCAGTACCATTTCATGTTTACCCTTAAGCAGAAATTAAAGTATTAGAAAAAAGTGCAAACATTGTGTAAAATTTATTACCAAACCTCTGAAACTAAATTTTTAGACAGAACATCACATGTTGTGGTTAGTTTAAAAAGAAGATAAGAATAGTAGTTTTCAAAACAGATGGAGAATGAGTCTGTTAATAGGAAAGGTAATTGACCATATCTGCTTCAATAACAAAGACATTATCCCAGTATCTATGTGCAATAAGTGTTCAAGAATAAGATGTTATTACTTGCCTAACATTAGCACTGTTGTTAAATATATTTATTCAAGTAAATGGTAGAGCATATTATATTCAGATAAGTGCTATCATAAAGAGTTCTGTATTTGGTTTTTTTCCTATTGTTCATGCAGCCTGTAAGTGATGTTATTTAAGGTGGAATAACATTACTGTTTTAAAAGAAAGAACATTAAGGCTTAAAGGGAAATGAGGAGACTTGTCTAATATCTCAGATCTAGTAAATGTTTAATCTAATATTCTAATTAAAGCCCATTTTAGTTTATAACTCTTGTTCAGCCTATTCTGTCACTTAGTGATGCATTCTTTTTTTCTTTCGAAACTATGGTGACAATATGAACACTATATTATTTCCTACTATGATTTTTGAGGCTTAAGTCAAATGTTTGATAACCGATCTCTTGAGCAATCTAAGCTGTAACATGTGAGTATGAGCTATTTCAAAGGTACTTAGGAAGAGTATGAAATTGAAACACTGGCAGCAAATTCAAAGGAACATTCGTAGCAGGCATATGACTCACTTGGAGCCTGCTTCACAGCACGTACAGCCCCCGCATGCTCAGTACCTTAGAACTGCACAATGCACTCCCACTTCTCTTCCCTGAGATCTGCAGGCTTCTTATGCCAATAAGAGATCAACAGGAGGACCAAATATGTTGTGCAGATGAGTCTCATGCTTAACATGTTGGTATTTCTATACCTCACACCTCTGAGTGCTTCTAGGATTCTAGAAGTCCTTTACAAGATAGAATCACTCCCTTCTAGGGTTGAATATATACTTGGATGCACATGTCTTACCTGATGAGGCTCTCTTGGAGTGTTTTCAACATTTATTTCAAGATATCTATACCTATGGGCATTTGTTTCTAACTATTATGTAAGAGAGATGTCAGACAAAAATTAACCAGAACCTTCACCCTTCACTATTACCATTCGAAAGCACATTAAGTGTATTAAAGGTGACAAATGATCTGAAGAGCACATAAGAAATAGAAATGTTGGACAATTCTGAAGTAACCTATTGGGTAACAATGAAGACCCGATTTAATGATTGGGGTAGAATTGAAAGACAAATGGTGAGCAGATGTAAGAAGTGGTTGGGAACAGATATAAGATCTTCCTCTGTGTGATGCTACCTCTGAGGCTGCTGGAAAAACTGAAGGATAGCCATTGCAGGACATGTTGAAAGCAACTGTAACCCTTATAGATTCCTACACCTAGATGTTATCACTCTCATGGCTGAAATTATAAAAAAAAAAGGAATCTATTCAAAATTATAGAAATGAGAGGAAGTAATCATTATTTATTATTATTATGTATTATTTATTATTATGTATTATTTATTCAAATACTACTTTATTTAGATCTCATAGGCTTATTATTCTACAGCATTGGGAAGAAAGTGATTGAGAAGAGGTAGCTGTTTTCACTTGACAAATTCTAGTAAGAAAATCTGATAATAAATGAGTAAAAACCCAAAACTGGAAGCTTCATAGTACAATAAATGGCATAAGTAAAATAGAACAATCAGAGGTAAAGAATGTGAGAATGAGGAGATACACTAAAGAAAGAGATTCTATTACCAAGCAACCTTCTAGCTAAGACAAGAATGAACAAAGGACTTACCCATGTGCAGACCTTCATAGAGATGGCCCAAATACAGGAGCAGAAGTGCACAGATCAGAGTCAAGAGCTGAGAAGGTATCAGGAACTGTAAAGTGTTTAAGAACCGAAGGAGACACTCTTCCAAGGGCCATGCCTAGTCCATCTCTACTCTTATCGCTGCTCACTCTTAATTCATGTCCCTAAAAGCTATGTATATCAGCAGTGCTTTTACAAAGTCCTCAGATAATTAGTCACTACCTCACAATTCAAAAAACAAACAAACAAAAAAAACCACAAAAAAACAAAAACAAAACAAACAAACTAAAACCTCTCTCTGACCCAGAGTAAGCAAGCTGCTCAATTTTGTTATGGTTATCTGTGACTAGTTGGGCGGCTGGGCCTTCTGATAGCATCATGAAGAAGAGAAGAAGGGACAAGCCATTTTCAAAGAGAATGTGAGGTATAGAGTAGACTTGCTAAAATTTTATTTTTAACTTTATAATGCATCACCTATTATTCATTATTCAAATTAATTTTTCATTTGTTTTCATCTGTCTATGAGCATGTACAGGCTGGAAGTCAATGTCAGGGTGTTTTTTTCATTTGATTCCATCATTTTTTTTTTTTGAGACAAGGTCTTTCACTGAACTTAACACTCACCAGTTTGTCTAGACTCCTGTCCAGAAAGCCTCAAGCATCTGTCTGTTTCTGTCCCCTCAATTCTAGGGTTATAGATGAATGCTGGCAAGCCTTTCTTTTACATAGTATATGGGAGTCTGGACTCAGGACATCATGGTTGCTTACTGAGTGTTTTAAAATTAAGCCGTTTCCCCAGACTCCATGATAACAGTTCTTTACAACTTCTTACATTGTATCTGAGTTCAGGAAATAGAGTGGAAAATTAGCCTATGATAGAGATGCAAATATAGAAATATTAACTTTATTCAGAAATATAAACCAAATGCTAAAATATCTATAATATAGAGAAAAGTGTCACAAGAGGCACACAAACAGAACACCGGAGAATTTTACCTCATGAAGAAAGAGATACACCTTTGTCCATAAATTGTGAACTTTGTTCCATATCAAAGAAGGAAAGCAGACTTAAAGTTCTAAGACGTCGTCAGGATTGTGAATTTACGACTGCCTCCTCTTGACAACCTAAAAAGTTAATTCCTATCAGGAAAGTGAACACAACAAGTAAAGTAATGGATTTCAGCCTGGGCAAGTGTTTGGAGGCAGAGGACTAAGTGCTCTATCAATAATGGATGTGTGAATACACTGTGGCCAGAGATGAAACTAGGCTTTTGGAAGAGTCAATAGGGCTCTTCAGAAAGAAAACGAAAAAAAAATAAGATAATTTTTGCAAAGACATCACTGTGCTGATAAGAATGGAGCTGAGATATTCTGAAGGCACAGTTTTATACTTTCCAATCATGTTCATATTATCAAACTGCTGTCTAAAATTAGTAACTGTATTATGAATTTTCGGAATCAAGACTTTGTTGCTCTTGATCATAGAGGTAAAATTCCTCAGCTCTGTTTCAAGGACAAATGCTACTTCAGCTAACATTTTAGAGACTAAGATCTTAGAAATTAGTCATTGTATGAGTTACTTTTCTATTGCTGATAAAATACCATGAAGCCAATTTACAGAAGGAAGAGTTTATTTGGTCTTAGAATAAGAGTTCCAGAAACACAAGCATCCATCGTGGTTGAGAGGCATGACAGAAGGAGGCCAGAGAAAAAGCTGAAATATCACATCTTCACCCGTAATATGAAGTGCAAAGACAGAGAAGTAGAGTGAGGTCTCAAAGCCCTCCCCCAGCAACATATTTCTTCCACATCTCCCAAATGTTTCATAACATGCTTCAAAGAGCATTACAAACTGCAAACCAAGTGTTCAAATACCTGAGCTTACGAAAGGTATTTTTCATTCCAACTATCACATTCTATACCTGCTCCCAAATGCTCAAGGCAGTCATAATGCAAGCTGCATTTAGTTCAGTCTTAAAATCCCCCATTGTATTTTACAGTCTCAACACTGTTTCAAAGTCCAATCTGTCATCTGAGGCAACCTCTTACCTGTAACACATTTTGAATTACAAAAGTAAATTACATATAATATAACATAAAATGGCATAGAATATACATTGCCATTTCAAAAGGAAGAATGTTGAAGATGGGGCAAAGTAAGAAACTAATGGACAAGAGCAAAAGCAAGCATGTCAAACAGCAAATCCTATAGCTCTATGTCTGGTATCTGAGCTTTAGGACCAAAAGTCTTTTATGGTTCCCTTCTTCCTCTTCTGATGTATATGATATGCTTCTCTCTTTGGACTAGTTATACTCCATGTATGGAGCTCTCCTTGTAGTATATCCATAGTTTTAGTATCTCCAGCATCTTGCGGTTTCCATCGCAACCAAGACTTTGCTCTTACAACTTCATAAAATAGCCTCTCTAGTCATACTTCCCTTTTAGGCTCTCTACAGACAGAACCTGGCCACAAACTGCCTGGACCCAGCAGCTCTCTGAAGCTGTGAAGAAATAAAACGTGACCTTCTTGCCTTCTATCTTTCAAGTGTTGAAAAGCTAGTATCATGTGGATGATGCTTCCAAATTTGTCTCCCAGCTCAAGATAAACTCTTCCCCTGGTATCATATTCAAATAGCCTTTACTTATTATTGTTTTCTAGTGACAGAAAACCCCTCAAAATCTCTTTCCCAAGCTGGATGCAGAGCTGGTTGTAGTCTTGCCCTCCTTATATTGTACCCATCATTCCAGTGCATACAAGCCCCCCATTTACAGGGGACTAATGTTCTTAATAACTATGTTCTCTATTTTAGCACATGCCCTGGCTGTACCATTAGAGAGCTTCCTAGTGCTTTCTTTTCCCTCCAAATCATACATTTTACAATTCTTTCTGCTGAATTTTTTCCTTTAATTGTAGACCTACACAAGAGAAGTCAGTAGTAACAGTGCCACAAATTCCATCTGATGCTCTCTTGAAATCCACTCTGCTGAAACAAAAACTGGTTCATTGCTTTTTAATTTACTTTCAGAAAAGTTCTTTGGACATGGGCAGATTCTCTAACAAAATATCACATGAATGGCCTTTAGCCCGGTTGCTAATACTTTCCCTCTCTGAAAGATCCTTGGCAGACTTCCCTGTCTGAATTATTCTCCCCAATACGATCTTCCAGGCTTCTAAGAGAAAAGTCTACTAAACTCTGTTTACAGTATTCAACTGCTTCTCTAGTCCAAGGTATCAAGGATTTCCACATTCCTCCAAAACTCAACAAGATCAGGTTCTTTGCACATATGTCCCACTCTTGATACCAACTTTTACATTAATTAAGTTTCTATTGGTATAGAAAAATCCCATAATATAAAGTAACTTATGAAAGAATGAGTTGATTTTAGCTTATAGTTTCAGAAAAAATAAGTTTCTATTGTAGAGGAACATATAGCAGCAAGCATGGGGCAGAAGGAGAAAGCTGAAAGATCTTATCTTTAACCATAATCACAAGTCAGAAATGTGACTTAGAAATGGGACCAGGCTATGAACTCTCAAAGCTCACCTCCAGCGATTATTACCTCCAGCAAGTCTGTGCCACCCAAACCTCCTCAAACCAACTAGAAACCAAGTATTTAAATACTTTTCTATTGGAGAATCTTATTCAAACCACTATAGTTACTTTATTAAGATGTAGTAGAATCTTAGGTATATTTTTTGATTGTTATCTCTGAGTTGTCTAAAGGCCTCAGAACTTACATAATATGGTAGGAATAGATCTTAATCGTTGAAAGAACTTAAAAAATTGCAATATTGGTGTTTTAACCTCAAGATAATTAACCATCACGTTCATGTTTAAGAACAAACAGGAATGTTGAAATTTTAAGAATGAACAATGAAAAAAAAAACCCTTATTGGAACAGGTTTTCTTCTGTATCTGATGTAAATACGCTCACTTTCCAGCCATCATATTGCAGAAAAATGACATTTACTTCCATCTGAAGCTAAAGAAGTGAAGCATTCAAAGGCTTGATTGTGGCTATAGTGGCTTCATAGCAGAAAAGGGGAAGAAGACAGAAGTCAAGGAGAAAGGGACACATATCCACTTAGTGGAGGTTGTTTTGTGTACCTTAATCTGAAGTTGGAAACGATTCTACAAGAGGAGACCTGCAGGACCCCATAATAAGGAAACCCATTAGCTTTGATGTGACTGAATTAGGTATCAGGAAAACCAGAGCATGTATTCTAAATCTCCCGGCCTCACCTCACCAATGTCTGACTATGAAAGGGCTCACAACAGTAACAAAAGACTGACAAGAAATATGAAGATATGAAGAATATAACTAAACGAGTCTCTTCTCATAGCTTTACATAATAACTTAAGCGGAGCAACATGAAGAGCATAAATGTGATTAAGCACTTTTGCTGGATTATACAAGGCAGTTAGGCCATCTGAAAATGATTTTTAAAAACTGCCTGCTTTTAAGATTCATTTTATTATTTTTGATTAAGTATCTGTGAGGGAGGGGATATGTGCTCATGAGTGCTAGTGCCAGAAGAAGTCAGAGGTGTGGATTACTTTTGGCTCTGGCTGTTTAAAGTGGTTGTTTAGTGTCCAGTATTGGTGCTAGTATTTGATTCTTTTACAAAAGTGGGTAGAGTTTAATTCTGTTCCTTTTCAATTGGGCTAAATTGAGCAAGGTTTCTCTAATGAATGAAACAAGGCAAAGGTATCAGAGACTTATCCTTCATGAAGAATAAAAACTCATCTAGACTCTTAGACTCTTTGTCTTCTTTCACATGTGGTTTATTCTAGTGAGAACAGGTGCAAGGACTTGAATATAGTCAGCATTTCTCTATGCCCCTACAATGCAGAAATGGGACATTTGCCTACAGATATTTTAGAATCCCATCTTAGATGTGGGGTTTATAACCCCAGTCATGTCCCAAGGTAGCAATAGCGCTATCTTACATGTTAATGTATCATTATAAAAGTCCTGGAGCCTAACTCTCAGAACAACATGAGATAATGGGGTTTTGATAGTTTTTGTTGTTACTGTGGTTGTAGTTTGGTTTGTTGGTTTGGCTTGGTTTGGTTTGCTGGTTGGTTGTTTGGTTGTTTGGTTGGTTAGTTGGTTTGGTTTGGGGTGTGTGTGTGTGTGTGTGTGTGTGTGTGCATGCATGCGTGCATGTGTGTGTGTGTATGTGTGTGTGTGTTCTTTAGGTATTCGTGCTCTTTTGCACCTGTGGACAACTATGTATAGAGCTTGTAGGGACATGAATCCTGGAGATCCAAACCCACGTGCTCTTGCCTGTGACACAAGCATTTTATCAACTAAGATATCGCACAACTTCCATGTTAACAATATAAAGCTGCTAAGTTCTGAAAAATTGCTGTGTGGTAATGCAAAAATAATACAAAGTGACATCTAATCCATAAAGTACAGAAATTAAAATATAGATGCGAACATAATTAAAATTGCTTTCTGATTATACCATACCTCACCTGTTCATTCAGTAAACAAGTCATAATGAAGGAAGGCTTAGTACCTGACGACATTGACTTCTTTCCACTCACTCCCTGTCTCAGTAATCACAGTGTATCCTTGGGTGGGAAGAATAAGCTGTTTCCCAGCTGCTACAGGAATGTCAACTCTATACAAGTCCAGCAGTCTCGATTATGGAATAGAAGATAATTTACAACAGTGTTCAAAGGCAGTCTTTTGTGACAGATGGAACTGAATTTACATCTAGCCTTTATCATTTGTTAGACATATCACTTAGAGTAGTAACAAATGTTCTGTCCCTGGTTCCTTATCTGTGAAATGGAAAGTAAGGGAAAACAGTTCTTTCTTGGTGAAATAGGCTATTTTAGATACTGTATTAGTTACTTGTCTCATTGTTGAGACAAAATACCCTGACAAAAGGAAGTTAAAGAAGGGCATATTTCTGGTTGTGACTCATGGCTATAGTCCCTCATGGGGAAGTCATTGGTCATAGCAACAGGTCACATGTGTCCACATCCAGGAAGAAAGTGATGTCTGTTCACATTCATCTAATTTTGTCCTTTATAGTCAGTCCAAGATCTCATCCTACTACATGGTGCAGCTCACAGTTATACAGGGTCATCCCAATTTAATTAACCTCATCTAGGTAATATCTTACAGACGTGTTCAGAGTCTTATATCTTAAGTGACAGAAGATATGGTCAAGTTAATGATATTAACCATCACAGATATCAATAGCAAAATTAACAAAAGAAAAAATGTAAGACCATTACAATTTCTTTCCACTCTTTATATGCCTGTACCACTCGATCCTCTGGTCCAGAAACAACATAGATGGGAGGAAAATCATGCTAGTCCAAAGTGCACTGAGCAAGGCAATGTCTAAAACACTTATAAATGAAGAGTATATAACCCAACAGGAATGAAGCTTTTGCTGCTTGAAGCTATCCCAAAACATAGCAATATGCCCAAACTAGGAAAGCATCTTTGATCTACATAAAGAATGTAGGATGGGGCTAGAAAAGCACTTAGCTTTATATCCTCTTACACAACTATGTCAACTACTTTTATTTAAAAGCAATAGTTCCAAAACAATCCTAGGTCCTTGTATTCTCATCAACTGATGCTATGATGTTAACTGACTTTCAAGTTCTAATTCTGTCATGGATTCTTTTTATCATTTTGGTAATAAAAAATGAAAAAATTAAAGATACTGAAAGTGTAAATTTTGACTGTAGAGATGCACAGCTTCTGGTCTGGATGAGAATTCTAACTGTATGTAATTTAAGCATAGACATTGAATCTGCTTAATATGATGGCATGATGTTTTATTTATTTCTATTTTCATAGGAAAGTTGATAAAATTATAATAATGTTATCAAAAAGAAAAAGATATGGGTGCAATTGACTCTCACCCTTACACACATGCTTACACACACACACACACACACACATCTTCCATTAGAATTAACACTACCACTAAAACCTATCACTAGTTTGTAGCAAACTATTGATACTACAGATCTGATAATAGATAAATTCCAATGTGCAAGTGATAGGTAAAGATTACAAGGAAGAGAAAGAAATATTGTATTCAAATGGGAAATGAACTTTTAATGGGATAGATGGATTGCATCTGTGGCATAATCAGAGAGAGGCCTTGAGTTTGATTCTCAGCACACTGTCTACTTATCAAGATGAAAAAGTTTAGAACACCTCTTTGTAGGTTTTAAGAATTTGACAACTATGTGCTCTTAAATTTCTTTTTTTATTTTTTTATTTGATATTTTATTCATTTACATTTCAGATGTTACCCCCTTTCCCCATTCCTCTCTACTAATCTCCTATCCTATCCTATCCTATCCTATCCTATCCTATCCTATCCTATCCTATCCTATCC